>NW_024070211.1:35841832-35966324 GCF_014754425.2 Oryx dammah | reverse complement strand
AAAAATGACTTTTGTGTTTATATCATCGCTATGTGCATGCATGCTAAGTCACTTCAGTCATATCTGACTCTTTGTGACCCTATGGACTCTAGCCTGCCAGAATCTTCTGCCCATGGGATTTCCAGGCAAGAATACTGCAGTGAGTTGCCAGGCCTTCCTCCAGGGGCTCTTCCTGACCCAGGGATCAAGCCTGAGTCTCATGTCTCCTGTATTGTCAGGCAGGTTCTTAGTCACTAGCACCACCTGGGAAGTCCTATATCATTCCCATCTATACTATTCATTGGCACATGTTATCTAAATTCAATCCAGATTCACGCCAAGGTTACTGATGCCCTTATCTTGTTTCATGGGTGTGCCTTCGATCATCAACCCCTGGCTATGCCCTCTTTGCTCAAAGTCCCAGACACTACCTAACCCACTCCCGTAGTCACTGTTTTTGAATTTTACACATAATATAAGAGCTGTTCTATCCTAAATTATAGTGACTTGACATGATATTAATCTTGAACACTGTATGCTAATATATGAGACCTGAAAACATTGGCTGTTTCTCTAATATAATGGAGCAAAATTTCATAAACTACACTTGAGAAAGTCAAACTATTTTCTTTACAAGAACATGGACTTCAAGCTAAATGGGGTACACTATTTTTATAGTGGTGATTTTTGGTTTCATTATGTGACTGTCAATGACCACAAATAGGACTTGACTAAATTCTATCTGTTAACATAACAGCTACAATTACTGATAGGTTAGGTTCTCGAAGACAGAAAGGTGGAGGTCAGGGTAGAAACAGCAACTTATTGGTTAAAGCACATTGTGCTTAGTTTTGAAAATAAATCCCTGGCCACAGATACAATGCTTTTAATAAGCTAAAACAAATGACTTCTTACTGTGAAAATTTTAATGGCATCATCAGCTCATTGGACATGAATTTGAGCAAACTCCAGGAGATAATGAAGGACAGGGTAGCCTGGCGTGCTGCATATCATGGGGCTGCAAAGAGTCAGACACAACTGAGTGAATGAGCAACAACCATGACAATTTAAATATAATGTAATATGTTCTGTCTCTTTTAATATATATATATATGGGCTCATTTCACTACTTAGAAGAAATAGGCACTACTATTTTTCAGAACATAAAGGTATAATAAAACCACCAAACCAATAGACAGAACATTTGCTTTTACTTCTGAAATAATGAGAATGGTTTATCTACTGACCTATTTATGTAAATAATGAGATTCTAAAGTAAACAGAGATGATTATCTGACTGCACATCAACAGAATGCCTTCAAGCAAAAAAAAACAAAAAAAACAAAAACATGACAACCACATTAGCTTCAGATTCTGGGAATCACCAGTGTAGAGTGAAGAAAATAAAACTGCTAAGCAAAGTTCAAAATAGAATCTACATGTGGCTCTAACCCTCTGCTCTTTGAAAAGTCATTTTTCCTCTCTTGGTTGCAGTTTAGAGTTGGCTGATTGGTTTTAGTTATCTGTAAATTAAGGGTGTTGGTCCCCTGTTACCCATAGAATATTATACATATAAAGAATGCAAATACTACTTAATCAGCATAACTGTTGGAAAAATACAGTAGTATTTTCTTCTGTAATCTTGAGTATTTACATGTATACTAAAAATACGTAATATTTACTATATAGTCATATTCATAGTAAATATATTACTATATATTCTCTCATAATATTTACTATTTCTAGCATTTAGTATGTAATCTTTACTATTAAAAAGTAATTTAAACTAGTTTTATAAAGCATATGGTGGTACATCAGTGATACTTGTCTATCATATAATTCAAAAGGCACTCAGATAAAGAAGTAGCAACAACTGAAGTCTTTTCTATCCTCCTGAAATTCAGAAACAGGTCTGCTCAGAAATAGCAGCATTTAACATGGGTCACGCAGCTAGAATATTCACACAATCCCAATAGCAGCAGGAATAATTCACTAAAGACAGAGGCAGGGCACTGATGATTTGTTAAGTTTCACTGAGACCTTTGCCGCAGGAGTGAAAACAATCTTTCTAAATTTCATGCTCTGAATCTCATCTGTATGTAGAATTATATTTTTGAATTTTCCCTGAGAACAATAATTGTAACCTTTTACAAACAGTGGATTTGTTCTCAGCAGAGCCAACCCCTCCGCCACCCACCCCAGGGAACACAACTATCATTGTCACCCGGAGAAGCCAGCAATGTGAAGACCAGAACACTGCACCTGTTTTTTCACTGTTATCAAATGCCAGCCTGGGGGCTACCCCTGGTAAGAGAGGTCTGACTTCTAAACCACAGAGGAACATAAACTCTTCTAAAAAAAAAAAAAAAACTTTCGTGTGCAAACAGAGGTTTAGCAGCATGCTTTCTTCCTGGGAGGAAAAAGAGCATGCCTCTTACCATGGAGCCTTCAAGATGTGTTTATCCTTTGCAAGCTCAGTAGTACGAATAGAGTTATAAGAAGCTTCCCATGATTACTCAGCTTTAGTTTCAGAATGAAGGGTTCATGATAAGAAAGTGATATTAGTAAGAAAACAAACTTATGTTTAGTATTCTTGCAAGGAAGTAACGACTTGAATCACCCCATTTACACTTTTTGTTGACTTTTTAAAATAAAAAAATAGCTTTATAAGGTATATTGACAAGCCATTCAGCAGTACACTTCTTTCTATTCCACAGACTGTAAAACAATGTCTGAGGTATAAATTTAGGGTGACAGGGCGCCTATTTTCAATCTTTAATTAAGAGAAAAAAGGATAAAGCACTTTTAATCTTCTCCTTTAGTGGAAGAAAAGTGTCAATCTTCTAATAGCTTTAAATAAATAAACACACAAACCAACAAATGGACAAAAAGAAAACTTAGGTGCATGTAACAGGTACACAGTTCCACGCCATCTCCCTTTCATTTGCCCTCAGTTAATACAATTTGTGATCTCAAATTCAGGTATATGACTTCACAAATCCTGACTGTTGACTGTGGCAGTTATCTCTGTAGATACACACACAGAAGTGGAATGTTAATCTTCAGTGTGTGTGTGTGTGTGTGTGTGTGTGTGTGGTGTGTGTGTAAGCGAGAGAGGTAGGTGAGAGAAGGAGGGAGAGAAGAGAAAAAGAGAGGAAAATATGATTGCATAGTTCATTTGTAATTTACTCTTACTTTTTCTTTTGGCAGGACATTTCAAAAGAAAGCCATGTGTTTTAAAACATAAAAAAGAAAAAGAAAAGAAAACCAAAAGGGTTCTTGTAAGACAGACCCTAGAGCAGTTTGAAAACATCAAATAAAACCCCTCCAGCGTGTTTTCCCCATGTGATGCCTTTGTACATTCATTTCAGCCTGTGGGCACATTTCCCATGACATACAAAAGGTTTCAGTGCCATGTTGATAGATATAAATATATATAAATTACTCATTTGCCACTCGGTCTACTGAGTTCCACACTGCTTTCTATAAAATTTATTTCATATGAAAATGAGTTCTTGGAAGACAAACATTATCCCAGCCCATGATTAGAAAAGTAGGATTATAACTCTTTGATTATGTATTCCTAGGATATGTGTCAAAAACATCACAGTGTACATGGTTATGCATCAAAGTTATAAACTATACATATACAAACACATAAATATATGTATCTGTGTATGTGTGCATATTAATGCATGTGCATTTATACATTTATATATTTTACATTTATTTGGAGAGAGATATAATATATGTGGATCTATATTCATATCTATGTGTATATGGAGAGGGATATATAGATATCCTTTTTCTATTGTGTATTAAATATTTATAAGCCTATTTTTCTATGCTTTTCTTTGCTCTTCTAATATCTGCTGCTTATTTCTGGTGTGTGTCTGTGTTTTCTTTTTAAGATTTTGAAATAGATATAATTTGTTCACTTGCTTGAATTTATTATTACAATTGTTTTATAGAAAGCTGATTCTATGATCTAATGTAACAAGTAATGTTTTATATACCACAACTTTTTAACTTTTAAGTCCTAGAATTCAAAGAATTGAAGAAAAGATATAGAAATAATTGCTAAATATGCGTTCACCCCATGCAAACAAGAGTCATGGCCATCATTTGCTTTGCAGCTTTTCATTAGAAATCTTTGGTCTTGTATACAGAACAACAACAACAACAAAGCTATTTTGGGACTTTACGTTGGTTCTATGCAATCACTGGTCTAAGCTGTTGATCACTCAGCCTTACTTACGGGGTAAAAAATATCTACAAACATATGAAACAAGTCTACAAACATATGTGAAAAGCCATAAGAAGGCTTTCCCAAGCCTTTATCTTTGGAGTAAGGATCCTAATTTTAGAATGCAAGCCCTGAGTTTCATGTGGAACCTGACTCTAGAAACCAAGCCGCCTGTCTGCAGTTTTGCCACATCTCTACTGTTTTGACAACCGGTGGTTCATTTCTGTTTCACACACTGACAGCGATCACACACTGACAGCGAGCCCCAATCGTGCTACAGCAATTGAGTTCCCAAAACATTATCAGCACCAGCCTGCTGTTTCTTTAGACGTTCAAGTTCTCAAACAAACAAGTAGATGTTTTAATTATTTTTTTAATCCAGAAAATATATTTTAAAATCAGTCAGCTATTTAAAATAAGTCATCAAAATATTCTAATGGCAAGTTCAGTAAGTGAGAAGTGAAAAATTCACCTTGTATTGTTCCTGCTTATTTAGAACTAAGCATGAGATACCTAGGCATTTAAATCCCATTCTTGCTTGTGTAATGGGGATTTAAAAGGATACAATGATTAATGAGTTTCAGATACAGTATAAAAGTAATCTATGGTGAGACAAATTCTTAGCTGAATTGGTAGCTCTACCCAGCAGAGGCATTTGAATACTTTGAGAGGAACTAAGAAATTAAGAAATGAACAAAAATGAATAGGATTTGCTTGGCACCAATGGGAAACCTTGGCTTAAATTCAACATTCAAAAACTAACTAAATTGGTTTTATTGCTCAGCTTATGTTCTTTTTGTCTCAGAAAGTCATTCATGTTGTTGTTGTTGTTGTTGCCATTGTTTTCCTGAGGCTTTACAGACTTAGCAGAGGACAGTAAAATAATTTATTAAAGTAACAGAGGGTCAGGGGCACAGTTCTTGAGGCTCTAGCCTACTGTGTTCCCTCTTTACCTGGCAAATAAATAAAGCCACTCGTTCCCTCTCCTCCATAACTCTGTCTCTGTATTTCTGTTCGGCATCAGTGCACAGACAGCCCAGAGTTTGGCAGCAAGAGTGACCTCTCTATTTCTGTTTTCTCCAACTCTTTCAGTTTACAATAGTCAAGGTGCCACAACTGAGGGTGTCGTGTCCTGAACCCCATCAGCTCAAAGGTGGATGTGAGGAGGGCCACATCAAGTGACCACCATGGACACTAAGAACCTGGCCGACCCTGTGCTCTTCCTCTGGGCTGCTGAGTACGTTTCCTATGAGTTCATCTACAGAGGGGACAGAGGGGGCTGCACAGGGACAAAGCAGGTGACCCCATCCCATGAGACTAAGTATTCAGTTCTGAGTCCAGCCACAGCCCAGTTGCCTAAGAGACTGAAATTCCCTCCAGGTGAAAGAAGTTAATAATTAAGGATGGTATGCTGCCCATAAGCATGTGGACCCCAGACTTGTTGGATCTGAAGGTTGACTCCTACTAACTTCACCATCAACCCATCAGAAGCATGTCCATGAGCTGATCATCCCGTCTTAGAACGATCACTATAAAACTTCTCACTGTCTTCTCCAAGTTGGGACACATGGCTTTGAGAGCATTAGTGCACTGTGGCCCCATTTACTTGGCAAAGTAATAAATCTATCCTTTTCTACTTCACCCCTCCCAAAATAAGAATGGTGGGTCTATCTTTAATAACACATAGCCAGATGTAAATGCATGTGGATACTATTGCCATGACACATTGTTATAATTATGCTAGGAAATAAATAGACAATGAACAATCAAACCCAAATAAAATCCCTAGATACCCACATGGAGTTTCATTTTTAATAGCAAGCTTGAACATCAGTTCCTAAGTGTTTAGAAAACAAAAATATAATATTCTCTGCTGATTTGGAAGGGTTAATGCCATGCTCTCATTTGTTCTAAGAAAGGAAACTGAGCACTAAGAAAATATGACTCACACTTTGCCTCAGAACCTTTCCAGGATGATAGATAGCAGGTAGATATCATCAAGAAAATAAAATTAAAAACAAACATAAAAACAGACCAAAAAATGAAAAAAAAAAACCTTTCATTGCAGAATTAAAAATTCAGTACAAGAGATATTAAGTGATATGGCCAATGTACAAATGGGAAGAAAATATGAGTCTTCTATTTGCTAGTGAGATTAGGGTTTACTAAAATTAAATATATCTGTCAATAAAGAGCATGGGCTTCCCTGGTAGCTCAGTCAGTAAAGAACCTGCCCTCAGTGCAGGAGACCCGGGTTCAATCCCTGGGTTGGGAAGATCCCTGGAGTAGGAAATGGCAACCTACTCCAGGATCCTTGCCTAGAAAATCCCATAGACAGAGCAGCCTGGTGGACTGCAGTCCATGGGGTTGCAAAGAATCAGGCACGACTGAGCAACTAACACAACAACAACAGAACATAGCACATAGATGTGGTAGGGAGAAGAAATCAATACTCTTTTTTTTTTTTTTTTTGGAAATCAATACTCTTAAATACTTCCACACCACTGAGAACCATATAAAGAAGGAAGCAACAGGAAGAGAACTACCATATATTTTGTGCTAATCACTATGCTAAGTAGTTTGAATTCATTTTGTCATTCAGTTCTCATTTTCAGATGAGGAAACTGATGCACAGGACTTAGATGTTCTTGATATTTCCTTTGTTAGTTGTAGTGCTAGTATGAAATTTCAAATCTATTAAGTTTTAAAAATCAGGTTTGTTATACTATTTCATCCTGCTGAGACTGGGAGAGAGCACATAGGAAATATTGTTTTCATAATCTTAGAAACATACCTTCTCAACTAAAAGGCATATGATAGGTTTTACTTTTGATCATAAATCAACATTATCAGGAAAAATATTTTATTTCTAGATGAAGAATCTTTCAATCATTTTACTTCTGACCTCTATTCTTTGTTACTTTGCCCTCTCCAAAACTATCTCCTACTTTATGGCCACATTCAGAGTATATTTTAGATACAACAAAATCTACTTAATTTTGCTGCAATTGTTTTTCATTTCTTCATCGGTGAAGTGCTAACCCGAGTACATTAAATGGTAACAACCAGAGTTGGTTCTTACTTATAAAAATATCACAGATATGCATAGATATTTATCAATTTTCACCTTCATATGCCCTTTTTATCTAACTGATTTTATTACATCTTGTTCACAGGACTTTTTCAACTTTACAAAGTAGTTGATATAGTCATTTACTATTTTAATTAGAAATATTTTCAAAAACCATTTTGGGGGCCATAACTTTAAGTTTATGTACATATGAGAAATTTAAAAACACTATTTTTGAACTTTTAATCCTTATTAGTTGGACAATTATATATGTCTCATTGTCTCTTTAAAATTCTAAGATTTTTGTGATTCAGAAGGAAACTATTTCAAAGTCTTCTCTGGATTGAAAAACTTACTAAGTCATATTTTAATAGATTAAATGTAAATGAACCGAAAATATACACTAAATCTCTCTCTGATTTAAATTTAAATCAGACATCAAAACTGACATGGTATAGCTCAACAAATTCTATTCAGTTTTAAAGAGTTTTTAATATTTCATATTTAATAATAACCAAATGTAATATAAGAAGTCACTGTCACAGTAATACATATTAAATACAAACAATATTTGGATAGCTACTTAAATTATGCAGATAATCTTCAATGAAAAGGAGTTGATAACTTATTTTGCGACCTCTGATGTATTTATTTTACACAAATGATAGTTAGATTTTCTTAATTTTAAGAAGCACTTGAGCCAAGACACTAATTCTTGATCCACCCCTTTCCCTGAGCACCACAGGACTGCATTTGAAGCATGATACAATTTTAATTGCAAAGATTTATCATTATGACATGTAATTTCTAACTACACGAAATGACAATGTAATGCATAGGTGTGAAATTCAGCCACACATTGACTACGCGAAAAGTGATAGCAATGACATAGGCTGCTGCTTTGCTCCATTTCATTTTTCTAAAAGACATGTCTATAGGTAGACAATGTACTAACTACTTTATTATCTCTACCATCTTTTCCTTGCAAAACATACTAAATAATATTATTTGAATTACCCTATGAAGCACATATCAAATTTCATAGTATTTGGTAGATAGTTGGTGAATTTGGATTACTACTGAGTCAGACATGAACTCTAGAACTGATTTTGTTTCATTTTCTTCCCTTTGGTAAATGAGGATTCAAACCCAACCATATATAGGTTAATATATATTTTAAAAATCTTTATAACAACCTAGAAGGGTGGGAAGGGGTGAGAAGTGGGAGGGAGGTTAAAAAGAGGGGGACACATGAATATTCTACGGCTGACTCATGGTGTTGTATAACAGATGCCAACACAATACTGTAAAGCAATTTTCCTCTAATTAAAAATAAATGTTTGAAAAAAAAAGAATAACAAAATATCTTTAAAATTTTTCCTCCCTCTCTCTAGAACCTTGAATAAAATCATTTTTCAAATAATACAGTAAAGAGAACACTAGACTAAGGCAAGGATCAAAAATCTTATCTTGACCAAATGTACAACTTTTGGAGCTAAATCAAAACAAAATAAAACACACACCAAATATAATTATTTAATATGTGTTTTTTTTTAACTCTAGTGTTAATTTTTAAAAGGTCATGAGGTAAGTTCCCAATTAGAGCACTTTTTAAATTCTGTTACTATACTCTATCAGTTTAATTCCTAATATCTGTAGGAATAAATCTAAATAGCCTGTAAAATTATTTTTCAATATCACAAGAAATAATTCATTTATGCAATCTTCATCTTTTTTAGAATAATTTAACTTCTTAGTAAAGAATCTACATTAACTAAAGCTTCATTAGGAAATAAAAAAGAAAGACTGAATTGAGGAATATGACCTCCTCATATGAGTAATTTCACAGATTCTCAATTCATTCACACGTAGCAGAAGATGATAACAGTTCAGTGTGATGCGACCGCCTTCCTTCTCAGAAGCTCTGTAGCATGATGATAAAGGAAAATCTGGAATTATAATAACTGGCTTCAAATCTGAACCTCATAGATTAAGCAACAGGCCTTTATGTCTTATTGCTTAATTTGAAAACTGCAGTTTCTTCATCTTCAAAATGGAAATAATCACAGTAACCTACTAATTGGGGTTGTTATAAGGCTGAAGAGAGACAATGTTTATAAACCAGTAACTTACATACAGCAATACATATTATTTATGAATGTTATTATAATTTTTAATAATAGTAGTAGTATAGATATATATCCTGGGTTCTGTTATACCATATAGATATTTTGTTTCCTAGACTTATTATGCTAAAAAGAGCAGCAACAAAGATACAAAGACTAAAAGAATTTTAGTAAAATTCTTTTTTACAGTTTTAAAAAAGAATTTAAAGCTTTACAGTTTTAAAGCTAGAAAATTCATAATAGTAAGTACTTGATGAGACATCAACAGATGTTTATCTACATAATATAGAACCAACTCACCAAATATTAAAGCAGAGTGTTTAGATAATTTGGAAAATATTAAAATTGAAATCATGCTTTACATTGTCAATAGTTATCACAATATACTCATTAAATGTCATTTAAATATCAAATTAAAATTTGAAGTCCCTTTCATAGCAGATTGAAAATACAAAATATTCTTTTCAATACCAGCTTTTTCCCACATTACTGATACCAAAAATCCAACCTCTAATTTGCATCAGAGTGTTATTGAAATTGAGTGAATTGAGTAGTCCTCAAAGGAAGAAAAAGGTTATGGATTATCATTTTTTCTTCATTTTTTCCCTGCAGGTATTCCTTAAAATTGTTGTGGTTATTATGATTTAATAACTAACACAATTTGACTTAGCTTACAATAGAATTACAGCTAGAAAGTATAAAGTATATTTTACAGAAAGGTCATAAAGTAGTAAGGGTGGGAGGAGGGTGACATACTATGAGATCTAGAATAACAGATAAAAGCATTGTACTGAACTTCCAGGTAGGCTGGTAAAAAAGATACAAGTGAAAACATTCTTGTTTTTTTTTTTTTTTTTCTCTCTGATATCCTATAATAACCTTATATATTTAGCCAAAAGAGGAAAGTTTAAGGGAAATTCCTAGAAAAATGTTTTCTTTTTTTTTTTTTACCTTTTTCAAAGGTATTGTTTATTACATCAAAAGGCGTTGAGCAATGCAAATTCACATTTCTCTATCTTCTGATAGATATAAATAAATGGAAAATACCACTCATTTTTATGAAATATTGGCTATTTCTATTGCAACTTGTTTCAGATGCTTCCACAGTAAATAGTTTAATAATTACAAGAGCAGCAATTTTGCTATGATTCATGAAAATAATGTTTGTTGCATCTCTATTTTGTTTACATATAATTAGTTTATCATTTTATTCTGTTGAACAAAATGCATACATGTTTCATATTATTGTTAAGACTTGATTTTCCATACTACCATCTTTTACACTTATACTGGGATTTTACTTTTTCTTTCTTTTTTTTTTTCCAGTGTGGCCTGCAAATAGTGATCAAAAACTTGTTTTTACAACTGAGGATGACTAAGATTTGAGGCTATGGTTTTCCCAGTGGTCACGTATGGATGTGAGAGTTGGACTGTGAAGAAGGCTGAGAGCCAAAGAATTGATGCGTTTGAACTGTGGTGTTGGAGAAGACTCTTGAGAGTCCCTTGGACTGCAAGGAGATCCAACCAGTCCATTCTGAAGGAGATCAGCCCTGGGATTTCTTTGGAAGGAATGATGCTAAAGCTGAAGCTCCAGTACTTTGGCCACCTCATGCGAAGAGTTGACTCATTGGAAAAGACTCTGATGCTGGGAGGGATTGGGGGCAGGAGGAGAAGGGGATGACAGAGGATGAGATGGCTGGATGGCATCAGGGACTCGATGAATGTGAGTCTGAGTGAACTCCGGGAGTTGGTGATGGACAGGGAGGCCTGGTGTGCTGCGATTCATGGGGTCGCAAACAGTCAGACATGACTGAGCGAAGAAACTGAACTGAACTGAACTGAGGATTTGGTGAAATATGGTAGTTACCTATTTGACAAAACATCCTTTAGTAGAGTTTCTTTTGTTACTAATTTGCTATTAAATAAATATTATGTAATGAAAAACTTTCAACATAAACTGGACAATTCTAAACATAAGTTATTGTCTATGCCATAAATAATTCTCATCAGACTTTTCAATATAATTTCTCTACTATAAAAATCATTATAATCTCCTAGTCCTTAGCTTTTTCAATTAAGTTATTTAAGACAGAGACTTAGGGACCTACTTATAACTAAGTGCTTTTAGTCTCCGCTGTGAGGTGCAGAGTAAAAAATCTCATTTTGAAAAATCAGATTTCTGACAAACAGAAATCCTAAGTCCTAATACCTAGCAGCTGAAAGCATATTAAAAAGTAAAGCATGGCATCCAGAACTCAGCTTGCTCAAATATAATATGGTCATGTGCTAAATCACAAATGAGAGCTTTTATACTATACAATTTGATCACGTAAGTCAAACATGCTTTCAATGACTGTAAAAGTCTATTGTTTCTATTATTTTTACCAAAAGCATTCTTCCTCTCAAATATTATAATAATGAGTAATATTTATTTCAGGAACTGCACTTAATGCCATATATGTGTGTATGAGTTCCATTGTGTCTGATTGTTTGGATCCCATGGGCTGTTGCCTGCCAGGTTCCTCTGTCCATGGAATTTTCCAGGCAAGGATACTGGAGTGGGTTGCCATTTCCTACTCCAGGGAATTCTCCCAACCCAGGGATCAAATGAGTGTGTCTTGCCTCTTCTGCATTGGCAGGTGGATTTTTTGCCACTGTGCCACCTGGGAAGCCCACTTAATGCTATATGTAAATTACAATTCAACTTTCACAACTGTCTTTTAAGCTACATGCTCATCCCACTCATTTGAAGAGGAAATTAAGGCTTAAAACATTGAATAACTTGCATCTAAAAAGGATTTGAATGCAGGGCATCCGGATTGAGAGCCTGTGCTCTAATTCTTTCTCCATGCTTGTAAATTTCACTGCCTCCTGCTTGGGTTCAGAAAAGATGCTGTCCTTTTAAGACTTTACTGCCTGATTGCCACTAACCACATGTGGCTATTTAAATTTAAATAAATTATATTAAATACAATTGAAAATAAATTCCCTTCATCACACTAGCCACCTTTCAGGCTCTCAGTAGCCACATTTGGCTACTGACCACTCAATTTATGGAGCAGAGAATGAATGTTTCTATCATCACAGGAAGTTCTATTGGACAGCTCTGCTTTAGAAGGTAAAACAGATTAAAATGGGGGCACTTGATCCCATAGATGCTTGACTAAAAATTAATATATAAATAACTGGGGAAAATACATTCCCAATGTTTTCACATTGCAGTTGGTGGGTAAATATTTGTCAGAACTATAATATTTACTGAGAGAAGACAGGGATGTAGAGATAATTTGGATGAGCTCATATCTCAGCACAATGTCTTGAATATACAAGTGGAAGAAAACAAAGCTAATAAATATTTGAACTGACATCACTTTCCAAAAGAATCCTGAACTTTCACTGGTAAAATGGGGTCTATTAATAAACATCTGAATCATGGTTAAGAGAATAGTAACTTCTATTTTTAAAAAGCTGCAGTCAATAGCAATAGCTATAAAATTAATTAATAAATAAACTTTTAATAGTTATACTTATTAATTATACTTTGTGTATCATCATGATATTTATTAATTAACAATGATACTTTTAAATTAAACTCAGTGTTTATAAGATTGTCATTTTATGTGTTTGCTTGTATTTTATTGTGAACTCACCATTTCCCATTCATACATTCATGATGTATTTAAGTATTATGTAACAATTAAAATCAAGAAGGTCTTACTAAAATACAACCTTAATGTCTTCTGTTTAAAGTTTGAATTTTTCTTGTTTATAGCCATTTTAATATCTTGCTGACTGTGGCCTTACCTGGAGAAATTGTCCTATTTCTTAGGAATGGCATAATATAAAGAAATGAAAAACAAATCTAGATTCTAGAATAAGGTGCCCTTATTAACCACAAACCAGTGAATCCTAAATGAGATCAAACTAGTCAATCCTAAAGGAAATCAATCCTGAATATTCATTAGAATGACTGATGCTAAAGTTCCAATACTTTGGCCACCTGATGCAAAGAGCTGACTCATTAGAAAAGACCCTGATGCTGAGAAAGTTTGAAGACAGAAGAAGGGGATGGCAGAGGAAGAGATGGTTGGAGGGCATCACCGACTCAATGGAGATGAATGTGAGCAAGCTCTGGGAGATGGTGAAGGACATGGAAGTCTAGCATGCTACAGTCCATGGCGTTGCAAAGAGTCAGACACAACTGAGGGACTGAACAACAATTAACCACAAAACTTCAAGCTTCGTTTCCTTAGATGTAAAGTGACAATAAAGAGTCTTTCCAGGTCAACACTAACGAGCTGTTTGTGAAACAAAGAAAGAGAAGCTTGAAAGCATTTTGTAAAGTTTGAAACTCCATGACAATGTGGGATATTAAAATTATCATGCCTTTGGTAAACATGGAAAAGCAACAACATGGAGCCTCTTTTCTTACCTCTGACCCAGAGTCTTAGCATCTGCCAAGAATGGGGCGGCCTCTTCTAAGTAAACTTGTCAAATATCTCACATAGTCTTTATTCTCGTTAAATACAGTTTCAGGTTCTCCCCAAATATTACTCACACTGTTTCATGAGTTTCGATTTGATTCCAGCAAATCAGAATGTGCCATAATCTAATAATTCTGGCCCCAACTTGTTTGGTAACTGGGAATGATGCAGAGAATTTACCAGCTCTTTTCAGTTAAGTATCTGCAGGGCTGGGCTTCCCAGGCAGCTCAATGGTAAAGAATTCACCTACCAATGCAGGAGACACAGGTTGCATCCGTGAGTCAGGAAGATCCCCTGGAGGAGGGCATGGCAACCCACTCCAGTATTCTTGCCTGGGAAATCCCATGGACAGAGAAGCCTGGCAGGCTACAGTCACAAAAAGTTGGACACGACTTAGTGACTAAAAACAATAGCAACAACTTGCAGGCCCAGCAAAGCAAATGCAAAGAAGAGGAGGTAGATATTCTGATATTCTTACTTCTTTCTTCAGAGTCAAATCATGGACTTATGGTGATAACAAATCAATTTCTCTCACTGCATTTCAGACCCTGAGGAGCAAAGAATTTCCTCCATTTTCTAAATGTCATAAGCAAACAAGCATGCTTTCTTCATAAATGGGCTTTAATATGGGAGTTTGTTGACCTTACATATTTTCTTAGAATATATATATACTTTCTCTTAGGGAAGGGAACATACAGATCTTGGTATATGTTAGGGACAAGAAAGAATAATGACAGGTTTAAAGTCTCAAGTAGGGAATTTTCCTGAAACAGTCCCATTAGGCTAAATTTCCTCAGTTTTTCCTAAGGATGCTATAGAGATGGAAAAGAATGCAGTTCATAGAATGGGAATTTTCAGGAACCCTGAATGGGAAATAAACCAAGGGTGTTGCTTCTTATGGACTGAGTAGATTATTTTAGCACTTGTGACAGAAAACATGATGGCTAGTGAAGAAAAAAAAAAAAGGACCTTATTCCCTGGAGATTCCCCTTCCCATGTTTCATTTTTCCAGTAATGATCTCTTCTGATCAGTGATACAGCAGAAGAAATTCCCTTTTTACCTTCATACGGTTCCATAAACTTCCTTATCATTTCTCTAAAGCTGAGTCCTAGAAATTTGCTGAACCAGTCACTCTATCTGATTCCATAATTATAACATTTCCTTTCAACTGTGCTTCTGTCTTACTTATACACATAAATGTATTGTTATAGTTTTCATTTTTCTATTAATGCACACACTTTGACATGACAAGCAAACAATCTTTAGAAAACATTGGCTAGAGTATCAATTTTAGAAATTGTGGACCTGATCTAAAAATTGACACCTTCATAAGAAGGTGCCACTCTTCACTGATTCCATCTGACTCACAGGATTTTCACTGTGGGTTAGTTTTGATCAGATCATTTTCCAAGTAATTTACCTTAAGCTAGGACTATTCTTGGGATCATTTTGTTCCTGTAGATATCACAATATGCTGAGTGCTGCTTCTTATGTAAATATTGGTAGTACTTTTGTCAAACACCGTATTTAACAGGAATCCCTGAAACAGGCTGGTTGAACCCACTCAAACATTACTAAGACCTTTCACAGAGCTGCTGAAGAATGCTTAGTGACTCTACTGTCAGTAAAAGAACTTAGAATGAATATGTCTCTTGTCTAGGTCAAGACAAATGTCAGGGCCGATGAAGAGTGAAACACGATGATGGGAATTTGAAATGAAGGGCTAGGGCAACAGGTGCTTGGCATGAGACAGGAAAGAGGAGCTGTGAAGTACCCAAGGCAGTAATCAGACTGAAAGTAGTCAAAGAAAAGCCTCAGGCTTCTCACTGCCAGAGAAAGAGATCTTATACTTAAAGTAGTTTCAAAGTAGAATCAGGAAGAGATGCTGAAATTTGGAGCATACTTTTGTCTAAACAAATCACTTCTCAAAGCCGCAGTGAAGCAATAGGCATCTATCTGAATATGCAGAAACAGGTACAATTGTTTTGTCAGTGTGTTGACACAAAAGACAGCTAAAAACAAAACAATACAGAGAAAGAGCACTGAGGTTTCCTAAGTACTCTCTACATGGAAGGTGCTGTGGTTGACAAGTTCCCTGCTTTATTATTTCACTAATGCCTGTAACTAGCACTGTGAGATAGAATTTTCCTTGGGTTTAAAGATGAAGATTCTGAGTCTCAGTGAGACACGCTAAGTGATGATATGACATTTAAACCGATTTTTCTGGTTCCACATCTATGCTTTCTGACATATACTGAGTCAATTACAGGTAGCCTGTCCATCTCAAAATTACTTATTTGAGAATTACTGAATAACGCCAAACTGGGTTAGGAAATTTAAACATTAAAAGGTGCTGTGATTCATGTACTACTTTAATTAGTAGCCATTAAAAGCCTCTTGATGAAAGTGAAAGAGGAGAGTGAAAAAGTTGGCTTAAAGCTCAACATTCAGAAAATGAAGATCATGGCATCTGGTCCCATCACTTCATGGGAAATAGATGGGGAAACAGTAGAAACAGTGTCAGACTTTATTTTTTTGGGCTCCAAAATCACTGCAGATGGTGACTGCAGCCATGAAATTAAAAGACGCTTACTCCTTGGAAGAAAAGTTATGACCAACCTAGATGGTATATTCAAAAGCAGAGACATTACTTTGCCGACTAAGGTCCGTCTAGTCAAGGCTATGGTTTTTCCAGTGGTCATGTATGGATGTGAGAGTTGGACTGTGAAGAAAGCTAAGCGCCGAAGAATTGATGCGTTTGAACTGTGGTGTTAGAGAAGACTCTTGAGAGTCCCTTGGACTGCAAGGAGATCCAACCAGTCCATTCTGAGGGAGATCAGCCCTGGGATTTCTTTGGAAGGAATGATGCTAAAGTTGAAACTCCAGTACTTTGGCCACCTCATGCGAAGAGTTGACTCACTGGAAAAGACTCTGATGCTGGGAGGAATTGGGGGCAGGAGGAGAAGGGGACGACCGAGGATGAGATGGCTGGATGGCATCACGGACTCTATGGACATGAGTCTGAGTGAACTCTGGGAGATGGTGATGGACAGGGAGGCCTGGCGTGCTCTGATTAATGGGATCACAAAGAGTCGGACACGACTGAGTGACTGAATTGAACTGAACATACTCGAAGGCAGACATTCAGATGTACTTCTCAGACATTTCATCAATTCAGACATTGTATTTCCTAGACTAACCATTTTATTTTATTTTTAGTCTAGGAGAATTCAGTAAACTTAATATATCCTCTACATTGTTATTGTGGGTGCCTCAAAATAACTTAAGCATTTTATTTTTTTTTAATTTCATCCACATCTCAAATAATTAAGATGACTCAGTACACAGTTAACCAATATAAATAGCCATATATATTACAGGCATTAATATATGAATCTATAAGTCTAAGCTGAGCACCGAAGAATTGACGCTTTTGAACTCTGGTGTTGGAGAAGACTCTTGAGTGTCCCTTGGACTGCAAGGAGATCCAACCAGTCCATCCTAAAGGAAATCAGTCCTGAATAGTCATGGGAAGGATGGATGCTGAAGCTGAAACTCCAATACTTTGGCCACCTGATGAAAAGAACTGACTCATTTGATAAGACCCTGATGCTGGGAAAGATTGAAGGCGAAAGGAGAAGGGGAAAACAGAGGATGAGATGGTTGGATGGCATCACTGATTCAATGGACATGAGTTTGAGTAAACTCCAGGAGTTGGTGATGGACAGGGAGGCCGGGCGTGTTGCAGTCCATGGGATCGCAAAGAGTTGGACACGACTGAGCAACTGAACTGAACTGAACTGATAAGTCTAAAAATATGTAGCATATTTGGCTAACACGTGGAAAATAGAAATTTGGTATTTTTATCATCCCACTTTCACCTACTCAAAACATATATTCTCTAATTCATAAAGTGAAAATTTAAATATTCAATTTGAAATTTGGTGTAAAAAAACAAATGCACATCTTAAATTTGTACCTAGGTTATCATCATTATAAAAAAGGATATAGATACTAGAACAGATATAAGTACCCTTAGGTATTTCTCAAAGATTCCTTCATATCTATAATATAAAATATAGATTAAATTGTATCATATTTTCCACCATTACTAACAGACAAGGTAATTTCATAAATTATAAAAGAGCAAAATAAGAGTAGTCTTTATGTCCCTTGTAATAAAATAACTTTTATATTTTGGCCAGACAGATGACTAAATAAGTAGGAGCTCATCAACTTAAGGTTTTAAATATATTAAACATTAATTTGAATTTCAAGTATGAATGTTTGTTTAAGACAGAGCTGATAAAATCGTAAGAATATCATCACTGAGCATGATTAAGAAGAACCACAGCCACATGCAAGTGACCTTAACTGAGGAAGTAATAAAACATTCTCCCTGTCTCTGTCCTGTAATGCAGCCATGTCATTCCCAGTGACCTGGAGGTGAATATATGTCTGATGGGAAACCCTGATGGCAGTGCGTGCTCTCTCTTGACCAGAAAAGGACAATCAGTGTAACAGGGCACTGAGAGCTTGCCAAGACAAGTTCCTTACTCCATTTTGGATTGGGTGTCATATGCTTAGTCTAGGGGCCTGACCCTTCGCACTTCCCCACCTCATTCATAATGGACCAGGGAAATGTGAGTGGCAGGAGGAAGACGAGTCTTTCTGCTTAGCCAGAAAACATGTTTAAGTATGGATCTTGTCTTTGGTCACAACCACAACAAAAGTAGCTAAGTGAGCTCTGTAGTAATGTTTATCGTCCAAGGAATAGCTTCTGGTGAGCATAAAGCTAAATTAATAAAAATGCATAAGGTGAGGAGTTAATTTATATATGTGTAAGTGGTATCCAACTATTAACTCTTATATATGACAGTCCTCATGTTAACCAAATATCCTTTTTACACAAAGATAGAGTTTGCAGGTACATACGTACTATTATAAAGGCATATCATTCTAAATATTATTCTAAAGTAAATACAGCAAAAAAGATTTCAGGAGAAACACAAAATATGAATATATCAAAAAACCTTGAAATCGCAATCTCAAAATTACTTGCTATAACAATAGTACTTGTTATTTATTTTGTTGAAAGTGCTCAAAAAGAAAATCTTGCTTAAAAGGAAAATTCATGATAAAGTATTATTGTCCTTGTAATGGTTTACCATTATATAAAATTGATATTAGACGAAATGGTAATATGGAAGAAAGTTTATTCCCAGCATCTTGCTTGTCTCTGCACTCTTTTATACAAACGTTTCCATCCAAGGCTTTCTTTGTGGCTCAGCTGGTAAAGAATCTGCCTGCAATGTGGGAGACTTTGGTTTGATCCCTGGGTTGGGAAGATCTCTTGGAGAAGGGAAAGGCTACCCACTCCAATATTCTGGCCTGGAGAATTCCATGGACTGTACAGTCCATGGGGTCGCAAAGAGTCAGAAACGACTGAGTCTGACTTCCATCCAGGCTCCTAATGTGTTCTTTTCATTCCTATATCAATTGAGAGTATATTTCTTGTCATTCAATCATAAACGTATCTGTACTTTTCCTTCTCTTCTCTCCAGGAGATAATAAATGAATGAAAAGTATTTGGATCCAGTAAGGGTGAAGAGGCTAACCAGATATTTTGCTACCATTTCTTAGTATCTTTAATTAATTAGAACATTGTTTCTCAAACTTTAATAGTTATCAGAAATATTGGAAGTGAAAGTGAAGTCGCTCAGTCGTGTCCGACTCTTTGAGACCCCATGGACTGTAGCCTATCAGGCTCCTCCGTCCATGGGATTTTCCAGGCAAGAATGCTGGAGTAGATTGCCATTTCCTTCTCCAGGGGATCTTCCCAAACCAGGAATCAAACCCGGGTCTCCCTCATTGCAGGCAGACGCTTTACCATCTGAGCCACCAGGGAAGCCCGAAATATTGGAGGGGTCCTTAATATACATATTGGTGAGCTCCAGCCCCAGAATTTACCATCCATTAGGTCTCAGGTGAAGCCCAAGAATCTGAATTTATAGAACAAGTACCCAGGTTATGCTGATACTGCAGGCCCCTTAAGAACTGGGTTAAAAGTTTAACTCACTACTGCAGTTAGGCAATGAGGTATGGGACTACTTAGCAGGTTTTCTGTTTCCCTTCACATTATGTGAACCCTGAGTCTAAAATTAGGGCTAGCCCCAGCAGTTCCACCCTTAATATAACATTATCTATCTTTTTTTTTTTTTTTTTTGTATAACGTATCAACAAGAAAATAAAGCTCTTTCCAAAACACAAAAACAATCCTACCCAAAGTGAACTGCAATGTTTGCTTACTACTTGGATCAAGTTACTTCGAAGACTAAGTAAGATATTACTAAGATATTACTGTAGAGCAAATTTTATCCCAATTCCTTTCTGATGAAGAGTTAGTTATAAGTCTCCTGTCCTTCCTCGTATATTCTTATACACAAATATGGTGGTATTTACTGTAAAACTTCTGATTTTCAAAATAAGAGTAACACTATTGATCTTATTACCTAAAATATGATCAATAATTCTAGACTGTCTCATGGAATAGTGTTGACATATAGTCATCATTCATATAATATATATATATATATATAAATATCTGGAAAATTTCCAAAATATCTCAATTTTCCACCATTTATTTTACTGCACTTTTCATTAATTCATATTCAAGTAAGAAATTAATAATAACTGCTGAACAAATACTTATCTTTTCTAAACATTCAAATAATTATTTCACTCATTTATTAATTTTCCATCTTTAGTGCTACACAGGAAAATATGATAAGGTTTTCTGGAAATTTAGGGAATAATATTTTTAAGATAATAATGCTATATTTTGATATGAAACTAGTCAATCATAAGTAAGACAACTGTCACAATAACAAGACATGGTGGAAGCTCACTAACAGAAAAGATATACTCAAATGTTGCAAAATTGTGACTAAATAATTCCTTTTTTATATTTTAATAGTATTGAGGTTAATTAAATGTGGAAATGAATAACTCTTTAAAGACTAATTTTCTTTGTGAGAAGATTCTTCAAATAGCATATATTTGGAATAATAACATAATCATATGTTATAAGATTTTGAAAATAAATTTATTCATTTTTTTCTTTACTATAATCAGCAGAAAAGCAAGAAGAAAACACAATGCTTTTTTTGGCAAGTTTTAATTGGATCATGTTATTTTTGGATTCCTAATTTCATTTGTTCAATTTTTCTCTATTTCCAAAATTCTTCCTCCTATCATTATTTCCATGCAAGTAGCAATTTAGTCAAATACCCTGCTCTTCAGTAAGGGAAGTATTTTTAAACAACAAAAAAAAAGGTAAAAATGTTGATGAAGGATATAAATTCTGAACAATTTCCATTTACCATTATGTCATGAAGTCTATAGCAATCATGTCTAAAATAAAGAACGTAATCATCACTCCTTTCTTCATCCAAGATATTCCAATTTTAGTTCACATCTGGATAACTATGAAGCTACTTCTAACTTAAAATTATATATTTTATGTCCTCTGTAAATATAGAAATATATAATTTTAATAACCTGACAATATTAATCTTATTTGTTTCTTAATATTTGAAGACAATACTTCTAAAATATTTCAAATTCCACTATCAAGAAACATGGCCACTGTGTGGACTCAAAGACACACAAAAAATATATTAATTTTGCATTTTATTAATTCAGGTTAAATTAATAGTTCAAACTCCTTTCTCCCACTCTAATGTAATTACTAATTAGCACATTTTTGGTTGCAGGCACATATAGTAAAATTCATGATTAAAATTCTTGTACCAATAGCCTCCACCATAGCCTTTATGAACTCTGAATTACATGAACTGAAAAGACATCAATGGAATTGCAAAAGCCAGCTTATAACACAGAGTCCAGCACAAAATTATTTGTAGCAAGATGATACCTAATTCCAATCTTAGGGGGAAAAAATCACTGATGATTAAAGCTTTCTGAGGAAGAATTACTTATAGCACTTAGTGAGTTGCTCAGGAAGAGAAATCAAAGCTGTATTAATACATTAGATATGTTTTCCAAAAATAAGAGATTGTACAAAAAGCTAGATTAATGGAACAAGATGTAATGGTTTGTGTATTTACTGAGCTTTAACGAAAGTCAGAGTTAGGATGTTATTGCAGAGATTTGACGATATGGTCCACTATTCACCTGAGACTACTGAACAGAGCATTCTTAAACCTGCTTCATATCTGTTTCAGTCACTGAGCATTTCCTTAGCTTGTACTTCTGTTCAGATGAGATATAGTCATATGCTATCCTTCAGATTGCATTTACAATATCTGTACATAAAACTGGGGCAATGTAGGGCATCATTTCTCACAAAATGAATAAGTAGTATTAATATGTATTTCAATGCTTTATAAAGTTTCTCAATGTAATACATGCTGCAGAAACCATGTGCACATTTGTGTGTGTCTATCACATTATATTGATAATACAAGTATATTTGCTGTTTTGTATATTTTCCTTACCAGTCAAGTTCTTCAGTCCAAGTTCTTGAAGTCCAAAGTTTCCATCTTTTCTGTAGTTTAAAAATATTGCCAAGGCATATCGATCCTCATAAAGCTTTGTCCCACGGATAATGCGTAAGTTCTCCAGAGGCAGGTAGCGAAACTGATTAAGAGCCACCAACACGTAGCCTGTGACTTCTCGTATAGACTGAAAAGACACAAACGATGGCCTGTGTCAATTTAAAACTGTCAGTATGTTTACATAGTCATTTAGATAACATTGAGTTATTTAATTCTAATTTTCAGCTTTTAATTGAATATACTAATTTCCATACCACATTATAAATAATTGCCTTGACACACAAGATCACAAGGGTTAGAATCTCATTTGAAGAGTGGGTTGTATTTTAAAGTCAAGAATGTGCTTACAGTAAAAATAATTTACTGTATTTTATTACTGTAATAATTTCCTGAATTTTATGGTATGAAGCACTCTTCATGTCTGAGATCTGAATATAATTAAAAGAATAAAGATCTCATTCTCTGACAGACCAAAATTAGGTAAGAACACGTAACTATCAATCTTTATATTTAAAAAATAAACTGGTAAAGTTATCACAAAATAAAGTTGCATTAATTTGTAGACTGTGGGACAGATTTCAAATTGCTATATTATTGTTTAATTTTATAGAAATCGAAGAACAATTGCCTTATATCAATATATTTCTGACTATATATATAAAATTCATATTGTATGTATATGCATTAGATGCACACAATTTGCATTAGATACTGATTATGGTTTCTAATTTAATTATTAACACAATTTTCATTTTGACTGTATGCTCTTTAAATGTAGTTGTCTATAAGTTGATTATTTGAAGGTTTTTGAGATATTTTAAAGTAAAAAAAAAATCAGAAAAAGACTTTAGGCATCATCTAAAGCTATAGTTTTTGATAAAATGCATATAAATAAGTCATGTCCAACTCTTTGCAACCTCATGGACTATACAGTCCATGGAATTCTCCAGGCAAGAATACTGGAGTAGGTAGCCGTTCTCTTCTCCAGGAGATCTTCCCAACCCAGAGATCAAACCCACGTCTCACTTTGCAGGCAGATTCTTTACCCACTGAGACACAAGGGAAGCCTCAAATGCATATAAGAACAATAATAAATATAGGTCTTAAATTTAAAAAATATATATAATTCAAAAGTGTGAACAAATCTGACATTATTTAATGCCAAGTTCAGACTATTTTTAGATCTCTTTGTGTCAGATGTCACATGCTCAGTCTTTGGTTCTCTGTTTTTCTCTGTCTACTCTTACCCACTTGTCTTAACCAATTTTAAGGCTGATGATCTCCAAAATATTATTACCTCCAAACTCCTAAACTCCAGATTCATAGCCAACTGCCCACTCTGCATCTTCACCTGGATGCCTCACAGACTTCTCAGATACACATACACAAAGCTTAACGCCCGTCTACCTTCCACATCTACCAACAGCCTCCGTCACCTTAGCTGATGTCGATTCATCCTTCCTATTATTCAGGCCAAAGTCCTGGGGACACTCTTGAATTCCCATTCCCATTTATCTTTAAAAGGATTAAGGATCCAAGCATGTATGACATCTTCCAGTATCCTCTGAGCCACCATCATTCTTGATCAAGATCACTATAATAGTTTCTGCCCTTGGTGCCTTCTGGTGTATTCTCAGTAAAGCCTAGCCCTGATATTTTAAAAACATAAATCGAGTCATGACACCTCTTAAAACTGAAATGTCTCCCAAGTCACTCAGAGTAATAAAATTCTGTAAATAATGAGTCAAAACCTATATTTGTGTTGTCCAGTAGAGAAACCACTAGTCATAGATGTCCACTGAACAACTGAAGTATGGTTAGTATGAAATGAGATATGCTGTCAGTGTAAAACATATTATGAATTTCAAAGATTACATGTTGAAATGAAAACATTTTAGATAAATTGATTTATATTAGCTGCATTATTAAAGTTGAATTTACCTGTTTCTTTGTACCTTTATATTGTGGCTGCATGGAAATTAAAAATCACATTTTTATGGCTCTCATTGCATTTCTAATGGACAACTCTGTATTATATGATCTATTCATCATTCTTTTTCTGACTTCTCTTTTTAACTCTAACACCTTGCTCACTCTTTCCAGTTTTGTTGGTCTCTTTGTTGTTCTTTCAGTATGCTGAGCATGGTCCTACCTCAAGGTGATCAGAACAATTTTAAGAGCCTGAGTTTCTCTCCTTGATATCTTCTTTGCTGATTTTCTCACTGCTGTCAGGTTTCTGCTCAAGTTTCACTTTCTCAGTTGAGATCACCTCTGATTGACCTATTTAATATGGTGACCCTCCCACTTTTACCCACTTTCATCTTTATTGTTTCTACAATGCTTTTCACTCCCTAACATACTGTATACTTTATATATATACCACATTTAATATTTATAGTCTTTCTCACCTTTTCCCAGAATATAAGCACTACAAGTACAACCATTCAATTTGCTCACTCCTGTGTCCCATGTAACAAGATCAATACTATTACTCAGTAAGAGACCAACAAATGTTTTTAAAACACTGTGTCTCTTCATTGGCCATACCTTCACCACTAGGTAGTCTGAGGAGTCAGAAGATACCTATCTGTAGCCTGCAATCCTCTCTTCTAGATAGATCATGCTGCAAACCTCTGTGAACCCAGAATTTCATTCCTCAAAACCCCACTCCACACCAAATATTTATGTAGGGTCAGTGATATCATCTTTCCCAGTTGTGTTCTGTCTACCAGACAACAGCATGTGCCACCAATGTGAGTACACCAAGGAAGGATGGGGTGGTCCGGGGCAGATCTTTAAGGGGGAGTGTACAGATCCTGGACGTGTGGGCCAGAGTGTCCATTCACTTCTGTGCAAGGCCTCTCAGAATATGGATAGAACTAGGTGATGTAAGGGCTACAAGCTGAAGGCCATCTCTCTGTATACGACCATAATCCTGAGGAGTCCCAAAAATTCTAACATTTCACTTGGCTTTCCAGGTTGTTATAAAGATATATCTGTCAAAGTGGGAGATAGAACTCATTTTATTGAATAATAGTTGCTTGATTTATAAGTAAATAATGAGCCACACAATATTTAAGTCTTCATTTATATTCTTACTCCAGGGCCAAAGGATAAACACACTACCACCGATCACCATGACAAGTATAATGCTAACAGAGCGAAGGTGGTGACAAAGTGTCAAGAGACACACAAAACTCCTCATGTCTGGCATCAAATCGGGCACTCTGAGTCACAATAGGAATTCCTGAGGCACTGAGCACTTTGGATTGAAGAGATGAATGGAAAAGAGAGGTTAAAGATCAGCAGTGGCATGCCTTGTTTGCATGCTACAGTGTGCTTTAAAACTACACCTGTCTGACATAGAATAGCTGTAGAGCCCTATGAGTTCTCCTCCAACCACTGTCAACAATGATTGAGCTAATATTTGTTTGCATTCGTAAAAGAGAGATCACAAACTCTTTTTAACATCATTTTATCCAAAAGTAAAATTATTTCATTCATTATAAAAACAATTTATTTTTAGCTTGTATATAATAATTATCAAGTACTCTGGGTTACAATGACGATGGCACTATGATAAAAGTTGGAATATAGGGTATAATCAATATTATTAATCCTTTGGCTAAAACGTGTTATAATATCCATCATTCTTCCTAACAAACTCATGATTAGTTCTAACTTCATCTAGGAAGTGGATCTTTTTAAATAAAAACTATAAAAATCTTTTGGCTTATCGTAAGATAGAAGGTCACAGGGACAGGATTATTAGAGAAAACACAGGTGAAGCACATTCAGGAAAAAGAAGAGGTTTATGAGCAAAGACACAATGTCAGCAGAAGTTCTGCAGTGTTTATTAGAGGGATAAACCCTTTGTAGCTATTAACTGAAAAAGATGTACCACTTGGCATGGGCTTTTTGGCCACATATTATCAGAGGCTACAAATAACCTACAAATAATGAAGGCTCTAGTATTAAAAGTGTTATGAGCAAAGAACAATAGTGAACATATAAAGATCAACTAATCATAGAAGAGGTTGCTCCAAGTGCCTTTAGCCACATGAAAAAGTAAGATATAACTAAGAACATCTTTGCATTCACATATTACTTAATGTATGTATGCATGTGTATATCTTTGAATTAACTACACTGTAAAATGTATGTACTTCTCATTCCAGAGGGTGCATTAAATTATTCTTAGAAACATTTTTATTATCTTCATGAAAAGTCAGGTTAAAAACAATAGTTACTCCTTTGACCAGATTCTGGGACTGGAGGGATTACTGATTTAATTGAGATTTTTGTGTCTAAAATGAATCTCTTTCATTATCCATGCTGCTTATTTATTACACTCTGGTCTTGCAAAATAACACATGTAACTTAAACATTAGCTTAACAAATAATTATTCTGCTATGGGAATATTGGGGTATCATGGTATGTTCATGTTGAGAGACCATATGTTCAAACCATTTTGAACAAAGCCACCCATGACTAGGTGATATCTAATTTATTCATGACAAATTTTATGATAATAATGATGGTAGAGATCCTATTCACCTCATCCCAAACATCCCTTCTCCCTAGCCAGCTAATTACGTAAATATTAGAAGAAAGATTATAGAAAATCCCTCAGTCAAAAATTTATTGCTCTAGTCTTTTATATCCAGAGGGTCTCATGGAACCAAGTAATTTTTAAAGAATTATAGGAGATGAATATAAAATGTTATATTTAAAAGCCACAAATATGGCTTGAATTTGTCCTAGCTTCTTTTTGTTTGTTTTGTTTTGTTTCTGTTTGTTTTCTGGAATTTATAGTCACATTCTTGTAGGTACTCTTAATACCTTGCCATGACCAAATATCTTGAAACATCTCAGTAGGAAACTCCACTGCTGAAGACATGAGCTACAAGGCATATTGATTGCAAATAAAATTATAAGAAGAGACTTAGTAATGGCAAGGTTGCTTAATGCTGAAAAACAGCCAGTAACATAGTTTTGAGTTAATATTGGCAGGTCACTAGGCAATGTGGGTGAAAAGTCAAGAGATATCTAAGTGCCATTTAAGCTCACAATGTCTGATAAGGTCAAATAATCATGTTAGTTATCCATTGTTCCTCTCCTTTCAGCCACTAGAATGTGAACAGCATGGGCCTTTTACTTTTAAAAAACTATTTAAATAATAAAGACTATTTTGAAACAGATGGACTTATCTAACAACTTCCCCAGTATTTATATATGTGTGTGTGTATATAAATATATATATATATATATACACACACCATTGCAGATGGTGATTGCAGCCATGAAATTAAAAGACGCTTACTCCTTGGAAGAAAAGTTATGACCAACCTAGAATGCATGTTGAAAAGCAGAGACATTACTTTGCCAACAAAGGCCTGTCTAGTCAAGCCTATGGTTTTTCTAGTGGTCATGTATGGATGCAAGAGTTGGACTGTAAAGAAAGCTGAGCGCCGAAGAATTGATGCTTTTGAAATGTGGTGTTGGAGAAGACTCTTGAGAGTACCTTGGACTGCAAGGAGATCCAACCAGTCCATTCTGCAGGAGATCAGCCCTGGGATTTCTTTGGAAGGAATGATGCTAAAGCTGAAACTCCAGTACTTTGGCCATCTCATGTGAAGAGTTGACTCATTGGAAAAGATTCTGATGCTGGGAGGGATTGGGGGCAGGAGGATAAGGGGACGACAGAGGATGAGATGGCTGGATGGCATCACGGACTCGATGGACGTGAGTCTGAGTGAACTCCGGGAGTTGGTGATGGACAGGGAGGCCTGGTGTGCTGTAGTTCATGGGGCCGCAAAGAGTCAGACACGACTGAGCGACTGAACTGAACTGAACACACACACATATATATATATATATATATACATATCTTATATATGTACATATATATCTTACCTCTTCAACTTCTGATTTATTCCTAAATTACAGAATTGGTTCCTTATATTGTTTCTGTGTATGTTATAGCCATTAGTATAGACCCTGGCACTGAACAGATGGCTGTTGAATTAAAAAGTAAAATTCAATGCTTAAAGTCTTTTTAGGTATTATTTTTCACTGAAAATGATTCAATTAATTTTCTGATAATTAAAAAAAACATTATTTGAACAGCACAATCATGACTGTGTCCAAGGACCACAACTGTAAATAGAAATCATTAGAATGCATCAGAAAAGAAGAAACTCAGGCTCTGGTTCTGGTTCAGTTATGTTTAGTCTTAGGAAACTGCCTATTTTGTCAACTGAAGACTGAATGCCTACCAGTATTCACCCACAGATATCCCTCTCCTTGTGGTGTAAGCTGCTGCTGACTAAAACTGATTTTCATTGTCAGTGTATGCTTCCACAGAGACTTTGTTCGTGTGAATACTACTGACAATCATTAAATCCTTAAATGCTTCAGAACACATCTAATCCAAGGAACAATTTGATGTCCATGCCACTGGATGATGGAAATAAAAATAAATGAAAAAATTAAAGAAATTTGACCAACTTCTCATCCCATATTAGCAGTAAACCTAGGGGGAAAAAATGTATGGTTTGTTCTGAAGGACATAAATTTATAACCATTTTCTCTTACATAATACTTAAAGAAAAAAAAAAAGTGAAAACTGCATTTATACACTTTCCAGGATTTGGTTGCCATTCAACCAAAAATTAGAAGAGATTGTACTGATTCACTGGGCTTTCCATTTACCTTCAGATGATTCCAGGAAAATCAATCTTTATTGTTTCTAAATCTCTATTGCATTTCACATTTCCTATAACCACTGTTCCTTTTTTTTTATTTTAAACAATCCCCTTATTCTTTAATTATAGTTGATTTTCTCTAATTTGGTACTTAGTGAGAATAGTGAATAGTTCCTTAAATTTTCATTTACCTTAAAATTCAGGTGATTGCAGTACCTCACAATTTCTGAATATTTAATTGGGGGTTAGGGAAAATTTTGCACACATTAAAAATAATAATACATTCTTGGCTAAATGCATAAAATGTTGTTTTCTAGATTTTTTTTCTACTCAAATTATATACCAAATCCTTGTTATTTTTCTTTAATATAAGCATCTTTGAAATACACTTTTTTTGTTAAGACTTTCTGTAGCAAGCCAAAATAGTTCTGAATTCTTAACTTCAACTCTAGTGTCTCTAATGTACTCACATCTAATTAGATATCATATACAAGTATTCCAAACCGACATTTTAATATTCTTTTATAATTATTTAAAATATGCAAAACGATTGAGATTTATTGTTTCTGGACCAAGGTGTGGACTGAGAAGATCCTGAGTTTGCTCCCTTTTGTGGACCCACTGAAACTACAACTATATACACAACAATTATCTCTCAAAACTACCTGAAGGCTAGCAGAACAGGTCTTCCACAACTAAGGATACAGAGAAAAGCAGACATTGAGATAGGTAGGTCAGGCAGATGTGGTCTGATCAGAACTCTCACTCTTGGTGTGGCCATGCATGCATGCACGCATGCTAAGTCGCCTCAGTCATGTCCAACTCTGTGCGACCCTATGGACAGCAGCCCACCAGGCTCCTCCATTCACAGGATTCTCCAGGCAAGAATACTGGAGTGGGCTGCCATTTCCTTCTCCAGTGGCCATGCATAAGTAGTGATATATCACAACCATGAAGGTTGCCCCTGAGAAGCAAGGGATCTGATCCCCACATAAAGCTTTCTAGGCTGGGCTTGCACTAAGAAGATAAAACTCCATAACACTGACTTTAAAAATCAGCAGAGCTTACATGTGGAAGAGCAGGAGGACTATGGGGAACCAAGATTCAATTCTTGAAGGGACTGCACATGAACATCATAGCAAACTAAAACCAAAATCCTACACTACGTACACAAAACATAAATTTTTAAAAAATGCAAATATACCACTAAAGAAAATCATCAAACTGCAAGGGAATAGGATAAGAGAAGGATAAAGGAACAGAGAAGAAGTATAAAATCAATCAGAAAACAACCAATTGGCAAAAAGCATACCTGTCAAAAATTATGTTAAATGTAAACAGACTAAAGACATAGGTGGCTGAATGGAGGGAAAAAAGAAAAAAAGAAAAAAGACTAACCAACAATTCCACCTCCACAAAGGAAATGCTCATATATGAGCAGCTTATACAAAACTCATTTCAGATCTAAATATATATATATATATACACACAGAGTAAAAGTGAAAATATAGATAAAAGATATCTCATGCAAAAGGAATCAAAAAGAGAGCTAGAATGACAATATTTATATTAGACAAAATACAATTTAAAACAAAGGCTCTAACAAGAGACAAATAGGGACATTATATAATGATAAGGGTTTAATCTAACAAGAAGTGTAACACTTGTAAATATTTATACACCCAACACAGAACCTAAATAAAGAAAATATAAAGGCATGAATAGAGATTTTATAGTATTTAAAATAAAATAATAGTAGGGCTGACCTACATCAATGGATAGATTATCCAGACCAAAAAGCAATAAGGGAACATTGGACTTAATGACACACTCTATCATAAAAAGTTAATAGATATATAGAGAACATTCCACCCTAAAATAGCAGAAAAAACCATTTTTTCCTCAGGGGATCTTCCAGATCCAAGGATTAAACTCACATCTCCTGCATCTCCTGAATTACAGGTGAATTCCTTATAGTTGAGCCACTGAGGAAGTCCTCATGTACTGGAAGAATTCTGAATTTCCATACTACACAAAGGAGACAAGACCATACAATGGAGAAAAGATCATTTCTTTAGTAACTGTTGGTGGTAAATATAGGACCAAAAACCATAAAATTCCTATAGGAAACTATAGGCAAATATAAATCTTTGACATAAATCATAGCAATAATTTGTTTGGGTATGTCGCCTAAGGCAAAGTGAACCAAAGCAAAAATGAACAAATGGGACCTAACTACACTTAAAAGACTTTGAAAATAAAAATAAAACTTAAATAAAAAGACAACCTAGTTAATTGAAGAAAATATTTGCAAATTATATGACTGATAAGAATGTAATATTCATAATATTAAAGAGCTCATATAGCTCAATAACTAATAAACAACTCAATTTAAAAAATACAGTAGAAAACCTGAATAGGCATTTTTCCAAAGAAGGTATAAAGATGGCCAATAGGCACATAAAGAGATGCTCAACATCACTAATCAACAGAGAAATGCAAATCAAAACCACAATGAGAGATTATTTCACACTTGTCAGAATGACTATCATCAAAAAGTCTACCAATAACACATGTTGGTGAAGATGTGGAGAAAAAGGAACTCACGTACACTGCTGAAAGATGTGTCAATCTGAGGAACCACTATGGAAAACACTAAGGAGGTTCCTCAAAAAAGTAAAAATATAACTACCATATGATCAAGGGTTTCCACTCCTGGCTATATATCTGAAGAAAACACAAACACTATTTTGAAAAGATACATGCACCCAATGTCCATGAAAGTATGAGTTATAGTCACCAAGACATGGAAGAGTGTCTAGTGTCCATCAACAGATAAACGGATGAAGAATGTGTGGTATACGTACACACATGTATGTATACATATGTGTACCTATATATATCTGCACACACACATACACATATACACACACACACACATACACACAAAGGAATATTACTCAGCCTTAAAAAAGAATGAAATTTGGTATTTGCAAAGACATGGATGGACCTAGAAGGTGTTATGCTAAGCAAAATAAGTTAGATAAAACAAATACTATATGTTACAATTTATATATGGAATGTAAAACATGAAAAAAACACATTAACATATGATAACAGAAACAGACTCACAGACTTAGAAAATAAACTAGAGGGGAGTGGGGAAGTAAGAGGGGAAAGATAGGAATAGGAGTTTGAGAGTCACAAACTACTATGTCTAAATAAATGTTACAAGAATACGGCACAAAGTATATAGCCCACATTTTATAGTAAATTTAAATGGAGCATAATGTACTAAAAATATTGCCATTATGTCACAAGCCTGAAACTAATATAATATTAAATCAAATATACTTCAATTAAAAATACTGATTGTCAGTACTTTTATACATCTGAGACTACACATGAATCAAAGCATTGCAGTATTTATTTTTATTTACATGTGATGTATATTATTCTCCATAGAGAACAAATTGGTTAGGACAATACAGCCCAGTGTTTTAATTTAGGTGCTGCAGTTTAATTTGACTCTTGTCTCCATTAGTTATTGACCTTGGGCAACTTATCTAGTCTTAATTTCTCTTCTGAAATACAGGACAAATTTCTGCTAAATGCTCAAAAGCTGAAGATCTTCAAAAGATGATCAATGTCTTCAACATATTATTTTTAGTTGTTATAAAAAAGTTATAAATATTTTGTGTAGTTTAGGAATGCAAGCAAATAACACTCAAGGAAATACACATCTGATATTATAGTTGATAATTTAAAAGTGGTGCTGCACAGTACATAAAGTTGTAGACTTCTGCCAGACTGCCTGTTATGGTCTGAATGATGGCTCCTTTAGCCTGTATGTTGAAATCTTAACTCCCCGTATATTAGAATGTGACTGTATTTGAAGTTTGGTCTCTAAAAAGTTAATCAAATTAAAATGAGGTCATTAGGGAGGCCATAATAAAATGACTGATAGCTCCCTGGTGACTCAAATTGCAAAGAATTCACCTGCAATGTGAGAGACTCAGGTTTGATCCCTGGATTGGGAAGATTCCCTGGAGAAGGGAGGAATTTCTCTATTTATAAAGGAATAACTATATATTACCAAAGTTCAGATGAGAGAATTACTTGATACCATTTCAATCTACAATTGAGTTACAATATAGTTTCATATTTGAGGTCTTTTATAAATACGAATTTTCCACTCTCAAAATGTAAAGGAGGAATATGTGCCTTCATGAAATGACTATAGTAACAGCTGCCCCTCCTACAAAGCATCTGGGAAATGGCCTTTGAGGATTCAGAAGTTAGAGGTGACTGCTTTTGTGACTGGTCTGTTGTTATTTTTAAATGAAAAGGGTGAGCAGTTGCAGAAATAGTTCAGCCAAAGTACCAAGCTTGAATTTGACAAGACTGCCAAGATACACTTTAATATCTTTGTAAATATTTGCCTGTAAAAACGGAAAACAAAAGGCTTAATTAATTCATAAAGAATAAATACTTTCTTGAGTCATCTTTGCTGGTGACAACAAGGTCTTATGTTACTTACAATGTTCTTAATGTTCACTTCAAACAAACACAGCATACTATGTACCTATAGCCATCTGTAGGTACAGTTAGGACTGTACCTACACAGACATGATATGAATTGAGATCAGGGTCTTGAAAATAGGCACTAAAGTGCTTTTCATATTTAGCATCCTTATCCAAGTCAAAAATTTCTAAGTGGATATTAACTATTTCTAATAACTGTATTAACTCATAGTTAGGGTTTTCTGTGTGTGAAATTTTTATAGGTCTTATATCATGTCCTAGTCACATCAACTCATTAAGTGCTATTATCTCTATTTCAGAGATGAAGAAACTAAAGTTAACTAATATACCCAAAGTAACATAGACAAAAGAAGTGAATGAAGAAATAAAAAACAAAGATTTGTCTTATTTCAGAGCTCTAAAATTCCAATCATTTCAGATATAGCTTTGGAAAACTGGTGTCAATTACTCCTTGAAAAGTAACAACCATTGCAATATGGGCTAAATTTTGACTTAGAAATACCATACTCTAAGTTTTCTTTATGAAAAAAAGTAAGCCAGAACACATTTCAAAAGAAACTACAAGAAGATCCTGGTATTTCTAGATTCAAAATATATTAAGATGTATAAAAATAAACTTAAAATTTTTAAGGAGTATTTAGTGTCCAATTAAAATAAATAATTTTTTTAAAAAAGAGTATTTTCAAAGGTGCCAAGAAACTAGAGCTCTTTTCAAATGGATATGCACAATCAAATGAGACTCTATACATTAATACACAATATAAATATAACAAAACAGTTCTAATGTAAAAGGGCTCAGTGTTATTACCAGATGGAAAAAGCAAGTTATTTGGAGAGTTACTTCTTAGCTATATTGCCCACATCATAATACGTGGCTAAATATGTGTTCTTAATCAACTTTTCGAGAAAAAACATTAAAGTCCATTATTTTTATTTAATTTGGAAACTAAACAAATTTATACCTAACGATTTGACACATAGCAGACATTTAATAAATATGCACTTGACTTTCTTTTCTCAAAAAAGTTCTTAAGTCTCTGATTTTAGCCTCAACCATACATGCATTGATGCATCCATGCATCTGTCCATTCATCTATCCAACCATCCGTCCAACTACTCATTAAACAGCTGTCTATTATGTATCTAATATGTCAGAAGTACTGTTCTAGGTGCTGAAGACACAGTGGTACTCAGAACAGACATGGTCTAACTTTCATGGTGGTTACTTCCTCCATCACTTCCAATATTAGTCTAATGACTAGACTGGCATTTAGGGGAAAAAAAACAAAAAAAGTTTAACCAAGAAAGATATATAATGACTTGAAAGCTTACTCTTTTTATCTGTTTCTTTATGCATAAATTGTTATTTTAGAACCTCATTCATTGAACATCTCTCTATTTTATATAAGGTTATTTCATATTCTGTCACAAATTTCTCCCTTCCATTTCTGAGAAAGAATTTACATTTTTCTTTTGACACAATTTATAATCAAGAGATACACTTTTTTATATGTCTGTGTTTGTGTGTTTTTAGCAGCCTCAAATAAACAACTTCACTCTTAAATATTCCCCACTTTTTTTTTCCCCTTTACTGAAATTTTACAGTGAAGAAATAACTAGTGTCCTCTAAGATAGCACATATATTACTTACAAGGTACAAAGTATATTGATTTCAAAGCATTTTTTAGCTACCACAGGTTTTGTCTATTTTGGCTTCATTCATTCAAAAAAGTGTATTTATAGTTTATTAGAAGCTATGCTGTGTTTGGAGGTTAAGTACACAGAAACCTAGGATCTAGTTCCCTGTTTTCAAATACACTTTCCTGAAAATCTCTTTGAAATACACATTCTTTTCAAATTTCTTGGAGAAATTTCATATTCTGAATGTGAAGCAAAAAGTTTATAAAATAACTTGAAACATCTAATTATACCAGATAGAAAGGATATTAGCACAAATCACTATTGCCATGTCAAAATGGTTCAAGAAGCAATTGGAAGAGACCCTACTCGGCTACTCACTGGGAAATTTGAATTTCAAAAATGATTAATAATAACAAATGATTGAGTTCAATGAATACATTTAAATTTATGAAATCAAAATAATATTGAATAAAATGAATTAGTTACCTTTGGAAAGTAATATAGAACTAATTAATTTTCTTAAAATAATAGTACATAAAAGCAAAAAATCAAGCATTCATTGCTTTTTCTATACGAGTTATAACACTGAGTAACTGAATACTAGATCAAAGGCATGCATTTGTAAACTATTCCAACTAATAAAGAATAAAAAAAGTTTAAATGAGTATTAATATTGGTTTATTAATTGTAACAAATACAGCATATTTATGTAAGATGTTAATGATAGAGGAAACTGAGTGTGATCTACATGGAAACTCGAGTCTTTCTTTACAACTTTTTTATAAACCTAAAACTCCTAAAAATAAAATTTATTTTAAAAATTAGAGAAGTGTCAATCTGAATTTTTTTATATTTAATGGTTCTAGGTATATAGTACCTAGACTGGTCATTGGTCTAGGTACTGGTCATTGCAAATGTTATCACAGTGATGGAGGAAATTAGTAGGAGGTGATTCTCCATGGTTCTTCTCATGGCTTGTGTCAGCTTTTGTTCAAGATTAACTTTTCAAGGATGTGTGTAGCAAACAGGATTGGAATAGTTTTCCCCTCCAGGGCAGAGGGCAAATTTGCTAGCAGTCCTCTTTTGAACAGTGACATTTCCTAAGCTCAGAGTTCCATTGTGACACAAATCCATTTTGTGTTCACTTCTCTGTCACCCTCATGGGAACTGCCCCAGGAGAGAGGGGAAACAATGTCAACATGAAGTGATGCTGACTGCTCTGCCATGGAGTCTCAACTCCTCCACCAATACAAGTACCAGGCTAACCTGTTAGTTTGCAAGCAAGCAAAAACCTCAAAACTTTGACAGTTCTCACAAGCAGTCATTATGCACCTCTGGCTGAACACATCACCACCTGTGGTTTCGTCAAAGGAATTAAATATGAATATGATGAAGTCTCAGAATCCGGCTGCCAATTTGGAGGACTCAGAGAGGACAGAAGAACATGCTGAACTCTACCATGAATAAACAAGCAACCAACCAAACAACAAACAAAAATGGTGATTCTGGAAAACTCAACAAAAAAAGTCTTCCATTATTATAAATCTTGAAAAAACCCAACTATATAAAATCCAATAATATTGTCTTGGGATGCATACATCACAAGAAAGTAACTTTATATAAGTAAGGCTGGTGGTTACATTTGTAGAGAAACTGGTTTGAGACTAGGGTGAAGCACATGGTTGAGTTTCTGGGGATGGTTAGCAAAATACTGTTTCTTGATGTAGACTAATATTTATGCGAGTGTGTGCCTTTATACGCTCCTTAGTTTTTGCTTTGTGGCATTTTCAGTATTTCTGTTGCATTTGTAGCATAAAGGTTATAAAAATAAGTGATTAGTTGGGACACACAAGGGAGCACATAAAGGTGTCTCTATATCTCCATATTTTATCTACTTGATACCTGAAATTTAGGAATCAATTTCAAACTGCATGATATCTCTTGTTATCAAATCCTCTATCTTCAGACTCAAGAACTGAATATGTTAGTAAGGTATGTTTGTACAATCTAGGAAGAAAAATAATATGTCTTATGGCAAAGTGCCTTGAGAGAATCTGGTGTGTTCACAAGTCTCAAAGTCCCAAAGTGAAAATGAGGCCAGGAAGACAGGAGATCCAACTGGAAAAGAAAGTAATGTAGAAATTCAAAATTTTTATCTTTCAAGCAATGGGGATTTAATGGCACTGTATACAGGGAAATTAAGTTCTGATTTGTTTTGTAGAATTATCAGCCTGGCTGCAATGTAAAAGTAGAGCAGGCTGATGAAAGACTGGTGTAGAAAGAAAAGTATGAAAATTCTTGCCAAGCAAAAGATGGTGGTGGCAGTGAATAGAAAGTAAACTGGGATGAGATTCCAGCCGTTTTTCTGAGGTGGAATAACAAGTATTTTAGTGACCTACTGGATATGGGAATTAAAGAAAAAAAAAACAAAACAGGAAATCATTAGCAGTGTTTAGCTTGGGAGATTTGATAGATGGTGCTATTGTTAACTAGGGTAAAGAACAAGTTTGTTAAGTGACTTTCCCCAAATATTATATGAATATTTGCTTTTCTGAAGCTAAATTAACATATTCTTATTTGAGATTATTTCAAATGATATTATCATCTGCATATCTGTTAAATCTGATATATGCTTCTGTATTTTTATTTTTAACTTAAAACTAATTGTTAGCAGCTGTGACTTAATATATATTTATGGTATAAGTTTAAACAGCCCAGAACACAGATATCAAGCAGTGGTTCTCAGTCAGATGCGTTTCGCTCTCCTTGGGACATCTGGCAATGTCTGAGCCTCCCAGGTAACTCAGTGGTAAAGAATTTGCCTGCCAATGCAAGAGATGCGAGTTTGATCCCTGCACTGGGAAACTCTCCTAGAGAAGGAAATGGGAACCTATTCCAGTATTCTTGCCTTGAAAATCCCAGGGACAGAGAAGCCTGGTGGGCTACAGTTCATGGGGTCACAAAAGAGTTGGACACAACTGAACAACTAAACAACACGAACAGGAATGGAGACATCTATAGTTGTCTCGCCTGGGGTAGGCTGGCATCTCATGGTTAAAGATCTGGGATGCCAGTAAACAGCATACATGTACATGACAGCCCTTGCCCACCCCCAACAGAGAATCCTCAGATCCAAACTCTCAACAGTGCCAAGACTGAAAAACCCTCCTATAGATTTATTGAGAGGCAATTGTTTAATTTTATTGCTTATGAGTTTCCTAGAAGTAGTGAAAATTAATAGCACCCACTAATGTAGTGTTAACAATCCATAAAACATATATACACTATGAAGAGGATTTACATGGATATTACCATAATGTCTATTTTCTTAACCTAAAGCTATCATTATACATATCCATAAAAATAAGCATGTAGAAAAAAATAGATATAAAATAGCAATATAGATTGACAGAGAAGGCTGCATGGACAATGGATGGACATATAAATAAATATCTATTCATATAGGTAAATGATACAAAAACAAGCATTTTTCTTTCTTGTTTTTTTCCTACTTCATAACCTAATTTTGCAGTAGCAGAACTTTTTGTATTGATTTTTTTTTCATTCACTGTTTAAATAGCTTGCCTAATGCAACTGAAGGACATTAAGGCTAAGATATTATATTTAGAAACAAATTTATAAATAAAGTCAGGTATTTTCTTAATAGATAAAATTTCCCTTTCTTTCCAAGAAGGTATTTTTTGGCTAAAAAATTATATTTTTTAGCTTGGTCTCCAAGCTATACTTAGTAACCTCAGTTGCTCAGTAACTCAATAACTTTGCTTGGCAACTAGGGACATGATATGCTTATCAATGCCAGAGATGTTGATATCTTTCTCATCTCCTAGAGAATGAAGAAGAGTACTCACTCCTCATTTGTATCACTTTCTTCATTGTCTATACCTACATTATCACAGCACTAATGCTTCATATGCACATTACAACTTATAAAGTTCTTCAACATAAATATCACATTGAGTCTTCAACTGGCAACTTCTGAAACAATTAACTAAGTTTCAAAAGATTTTATTATAATTACATTAAACTCCAAAATGTGCTAAGTATTTAAGTTCATGAACTACAGGAATCTTAGAAAGGAACTGATATTAATACAATTACATCATAGGTGAACTTTAACATTCTTAAATGACAACACTGGAAAATATTTCACCTCTTTACCCTAAAACTTGTTCTTTTAATCCTACACTAATTTCCTAAGCAGGCCTCAATCCTAAATATCTGATGAAATCTCTACTAGCTGACACATGGATATAACACTCATAAAATATTCATGCTAAGATCTGTTTTCCTGACACAGTTACCTCAAATCCCTTGTAGAAAGTGGCAGTGTATGAAAAGATAGATAAAGCAAATTAGATCATGGGGATTAAGTTTCTGTAGAAGGACATTTTCCTATTGTTCAAAATGACTTCTACTGCTGTATTCACAACAATACTATGATTACCATTACCACCACTCTTAACAATTGATTACTTTTATGAGCATCTTTGGCATTGTGCTTGAAGATTTAATTATTATTATCCCCAACTTACCTTTTCAAAAGGCATGTCTAGTTTGATTTGTTCAATTTTACCAAAATTCCTCCACCTAGTCTGTCAGCAATACCAAACCAACACAAGGCCAGTGCTGATTACCTAATTTTCATAAATAATTGTTCCTGCATTACCACAAAATAATTTATTGACACTGACATGCCATAAAAAGTGAGAAAACAATAGGGACAGTGTATGAAACCGTTTTTTTTTGCATCACAGGCCCTCCTGCAAATATTGTTATGTATTCTGACACTAGACCAATATTCTCAATATTTTACCAAAAAATCTGCTAAAGATGTTATTAGATCTACAAAATTACATCAGTTCTAAAAAGTAAATATTAAAGTAAATATCTTATTTGAGAAAAAGAAACAGAATAATAGTTTACATTTATAATAATTTTAATGACTCATACATAAATGATCAATATAATCTGCATTGCTACTAATGTTTTAAATTATCATAATGATATGAACACATTTATGTTCAAAAAATATTTGTCTGAAATAATCACATTTGAATAAGTGCTCTGGTGTTAAAAGGCATTTCCCAAAGTAACAGCTCAAGTTTTCTATTAGCTAAAATCAACCAAATTGCTATATATACAAGTTTTTTTTTTTTTTTTTTAGGGGCAAAATAGCATTTAGAATCAAACCCCTTACCCACCAGAGGCTACATACAAGTTTTTATAAGTGATAAAGTAAATCAAAGCAGAGAACCAAAGAAGATACTCATTTCAGAGAAAATTAAAAATAATAAAACAGAATTTGAAGTCCCAAATAATTGAGATTCCAAATAACTGAAATTTGAAAGAAAAATCCTCCTCACAGAGTATGATATAATTTTAAAAGTCATTGCTTTTCATAATATTTCTACAAACTTAAAAGTTATATAAATGCATTTACTTTTACTCATGTATAAAAAGCATAAAGTCATGTTTAAGGGAAAAAGCGCAAAATATATTTCTCATCATATTTTATAAATTATTTCAATAAAAATCTTTCAATATTTATTTTTAAACACTAAATTGAAAAGATAAAACATCATACAATACACAAGAAATGTGCTTCTTAAAATATTAGAAAATATATTTTTCATAAGGTGTTAAATATCAATGTGTATTTATTTTTCATTTATAAGTTTTATATTAAAATTTTGAAAATTCTTCTTATAAAACCAATACCCTCTATTTCTTTCTAAGAGCATTATAGGCTTCAGAACACATTTTGCTCAACTTCATCTGAATATCATCACATCATTATAGAAAAAGAGAAAATGAGTGCTCATGGAGATAAAGTGAATTTTAGGGTCATTAGTATTTAACTTTTATAAAATTTTACTTGGCTCTCAAACCAGGTCACGAGCATGTTATTTATTTTTATTTTTTTAACAGCAATCTCCTGTACAGTACTTAGCAGTATACTTTATACATAATATGGTAATTATTCAATATTTATTCCACTGAGTTTAATGGGCTTAAGTTTCAATTATAACCCTCAAATTCTGACACTTGGGGTTTCAAAAATGCCTGAATGGCTCCTTTGAATACATTCTAAACTTACAGAAAGACCATTGTTCAAAATCTTAACTTTGTTGAATTTGTTCAAAATAAACCACTCATTTTTTCATTCCTTATTCCTTCATTCAGTAAGTATATAATGAATACTTGCCAAAGGCCAGGTCTAGGCTTTGTTTGGGATTATCTATATGAGCCAAACCAAAAATCTTCTCTTTAAAATTTGGCATGCATCAGGGAATTGCAATGAGTACATAAGTAGCTGCTCTTAAGGTAGAAAGTGTTACAGTGATAGTGATAGAAAGCGGTAACGAATTCTGAGAATTTTGAGGTGATGTATATTAGCAAACTATGATATAATTCAGAGTAAAAAGTATTATTCCCATTGTCCGGTCTTTTAATTATCATTTATAACCCTGAATGTTCATTGGAAGAACTGATGCTAAAAATGAAGCTCCAACACTGTGGCTACTTAATGCAAATAACTGACACACTGGAAAAGACCCTGATGCTGGGAAAAATCAAGGGCAGGATGAGAAGGGGCAACAGAGGATGAGATGGTTGGATAGCATCATTGACTCAATGGACATGAGTTTGAGCAAACTCCTTGAGATAGTGAAGGACATGGAAGCCTGGCATGCTTCCGTCCCTGGGGTCAAAAAGAGTCAGACATGACTTAGTCATTGAACAAAAAAAACAACAATAACAAAAAACAAACAAACAAGCAACAACAACAAAAACCACATGACAAATAAAATGGAAAAGTACCAAAGAAATAGCAAAATCTTAAAAATGTATGAGCATGGCCCTACAAACGATGGGATGATGGCCTAATTAGTTTTACTACTAAACCAACAGAGAAAAACCTTATAAAGGATCAAAAGTAGATTTCATTGATAAAAAGAAATAAAGGGAATATATTCTGAAGAAAACAACCAGACAATGCAATGAAGCAAAGAGCCAAAAGGAATCCAAACTAGCATTATCTAAAATTCAGTTATATATTTTTTTCACATGGAATTAGAATATCTTTATCTTGGTAATTTACTCATTAGTTAAAATTTTGCAGATAGAATTTAGAATTTTATATCCTTGATTCAATGGTATGCTAAGGTTACTTAATGATTTAGACTATTAATACATTTTTTCCTTAAAAAAAATTTTTTTTTCTGTAGTGACCCTAGGTAAAAAAAGTTAGAGTTTGATAACCCATCAAACAAATTGTATTGTAACTGCATTTAGGCTAATTAACTATGACATTAAACTATTGTATTTACACATTTTAAAATTCTTACAATCTATAAGGAATATGCATATATACTTACATACTAAAATAATGTAATATAAAAGTCACATTTTAATTTCCTTTTTTTTTTTTTTACTTCTAGTAATCATTAATGTTTGCCTTGCTGCTACTGCTGCTGCTAAATCACTTCAGTTGTGTCCAACCCTGTGCGACCCCATAGACGGCAGCCCTGGTGGGCACCCCCGTCCCTGGGATTCTCCAGACAAGGGCACTGGAGTGGGTTGCCATTTCCTTTTTTGCCTTATTGGCTATTTATTTATTGTTTAATTAATTTATTTTACTGAAGGACGATTGCCTTATAGAATTTTGTTATTTTCTGTCAAATCTCAAAATAACTCAGCCATAGGTATACATATATCCCCTCCTTTTTGAACTTCCCTCCCATCTCCCTCCCCACTCCACCCCTCTAGGTTGATACAGAGCCCCTGTTTGAGTTTCCTTAGCCATACAGCAAATTCCTGTTGGCTATCAACTTTACATATGCTAATGTAAGTTTCCATGTTACTCTCTCCATACATCTCACCCTCTCTTCTCCTCTCCCCATGTCCACAAGTCTATTCATGTCTGTTTCTCCATTGCTGCCCTGTAAGTAATTCTTCAGGGCCATTTTTCTAGATTCCCTATGGAAGTGAAAGTGAAAGTGAAGTCGCTCAGTCGTGTCCGACTCTTTGCGACCCTGTGGACCGTAGCCTACCAGGCTCCTCCGTCCATGGAATTCTCCAGGCAAGAATACTGGAGTGGGTTGCCATTTCCTTCTCCAGGGGATTGTCCCGATCCAGGGATTGAACCTAGGTCTCCCACATTGCAGGCAGATGCTTTAACCTCTCAGCCCCCAGATTCCGTATACATGCATTAGAATAGGATATTTATCTTTCTCTTCTGACTTACTTCACTCCATATAATAGGTTCTAGGTTCATCCACCTCATTAGAACTGACTCAAAGGTGTTCCTTTTTATGGCTGAGTAATATTCCTTTGTGTATATGTACAACTTCTTTTCCCATTCATTTGTTGATGGACATCTAGGCTGCTTCCATGTTCTACCTATTGTAAACAGTGCTGCAATAAACAATGGGATACATGTGTCTTTTTCAATTTTGGTTTCTTCAGGGTATATGCCCAGGAGTGGGATTGCTGGGTCATATGGTGGTTTTATTCCTAGTTTTTTAAGGAATCTCCATACTGTCTTCCATAGTGATTATATCAATTTATATTCCCACCAACAATGCAAGAGTGTTCCCTTTTCTCCACACCCTCTCCAGCATTGATTGTTTGTAGACTTTTTGATGATGGCCATTCTGACTGGTGTGAGGTGATACCTCATTGTAGTTCTGATTTGCAATTATCTAATAATGAGTGATGCGAAGCATCTTTTCATGTGCTTGTTAGCCATGTGTATGTATTCTTTGGAGAAATGTCTGTTTAGGTCTTTTCCCCACTTTTTTGTTGGGTTGTTTGCTTTTCTGTTATTGAGTTGTATGAGCTGCTTGTACATTTCGGAAATTAATCCTCTGTCCATTGTTTCATTTTGCTATTATTTTCACCCATTCTGAGGGTTGTCTTTTCACCTTGCTTATAGCTTCCTTTGCTGTGCAAAAGCTTTTAAGGTTAATCAGGTCCCACTTGGTTACTTTTGTTTTTATTTCCATTACTCTAGGAGGTGGGTCATAGAGGATCTTGCTTTGATTTACATCATCGAGTGTTCTGCCTACGTTTCCTTCTAAGAGTTTTATAGTTTCTGGTCTTACATTGAGGTATTTAATCCATTTTGAGTTTATCTTTGTGTATGGTGTTAGGAAGTGTTATAATTTCATTCTTTTACATATAGCTGTCCAGTTTTCCCAGCAGAATTTATTGAAGAGGCTGTCTTTGCCCCATTATATGTTCTTGCCTCCTTTGTCAAAAATAAGGCACCCATAGGTGCATGGGTTTTATTTCTGGGCTTTCTATCTTGTTCCATTGGTCTATACTTCTGTTTTTGTGCCAGTACCATAATTTCTTGATGACTGTAGCATTAACTGAAGTCAGGAAAGTAGATTCCTCCAGGGTTATTCTTTCTCAAGACTGCTTTGCCTATTTTGGTTCTTTTGTGTTTCCAAATGAACTGTGAAATTTTTTGTTCTAGTTCTGTGAAAAATGTCATTGGTAATTTGATAGGGATCACATTGAATCTGTAGATTGCATTTGGTAGTGTATTCATTTTCACAATATTGGTTCTTCCTGCCCAGGAACATGGAATATCTCTCCATCTGCTTATGTCATCTTTGATTTCTTTCACTAATGTCTTATAATTGTCTGTGTACAGTTATTTTGTCTCCTTAGATAAGTTTTCAGTTCAGTTCAGTTCAGTTCAGTCGCTCAGTCGTGTCCGACTCTTTGCGACCCCATGAATTGCAGCACGCCAGGCCTCCCTGTCCAGCACCAACTCCCAGAGTTCACTCAGACTCACGTCCATTGAGTCCGTGATGCCATCCAGCCATCTCATCCTCGGTCGTCCCCTTCTCCTTCTGGCCCCAATCCCTCCCAGCATCAAAGTCTTTTCCAATGAGTCAACTCTTCGCATGAGGTGGCCAAAGTACTGGAGCTTCACCTTTAGCATCATTCCTTCCAAAGAAATCCCAGGGCTGATCTCCTTCAAAATGGACTGGTTGGATCTCCTTGCAGTCCAAGGGACTCTCAAGAGTCTTCTCCAATACCACAGGTCAAAAGCATCAATTCTTCGGCACTCAGCCTTCTTCACAGTCCAACTCTCACATCCATACATGACCACAGGAAAAACCATAGCCTTGACTAGACGGACCTTAGTTGGAAAAGTAATGTCTCTGCTTTTGAATATGCTATCTAGGTTGGTCATAACTTTTCTTCCAAGGAGTAAGCGTCTTTTAATTTCATGGCTGCAGTCACCATCTGCAGTGATGTTGGAGCCCCCAAAAATAAAGTCTGACACTGTTTCCACTGTTTCCCCAGCTATTTCCCATGAAGTGATGGGACCGGATACCATGATCTTCGTTTTCTGAATGGTGAGCTTTAAGCCAACTTTTTCACTCTCCTCTTTCACTTTCATCAAGAGGCTTTTTAGTTCCTCTTCACTTTCTGCCATAAGAGTGGTGTCATCTGCATATCTGAGGTTATTGATATTTCTCCCGGCAATCTTGATTCCAGCCTGTGATTCCTCCAGTCCAGCGTTTCTCATGATGTACTCTGCATATAAGTTAAATAAGCAGGGTGACAATATACAGCCTTGACGCACTCCTTTTCCTATTTGAAACCAGTCTGTTGTGCCATGTCTATACTCATAGATATTTAATTCTTTTTGTTGCAATGGTGAATGAGATTGATTCTTTAATTTCTCTTTCTGATTTTTCATTGTTAGCATATAGAAATGCAAGTGATTTCCATCTATTGATTTTGTCTCCTGCAACTTTTTAAAATTCACTGATCAGCTCCAGTAATTTTCTGATACTATCTTTAGGGTTTAGTATGTACATTATCATGTCATCTGCAAATAGTGAGAGCTTTTCTTCTTCTTTTCTGATCTGGATTCCTTTTATTTCTTTTTCTTTTCTGACTGCTATGGCCATGATGTCCAGAACTATGCTGAATAATAGTGGGGAAATTGGACACCCTTGTCTTGGTCCTGATCTTAGGGGGAATGCTTTCACTTTATCACTATTGAGAATAATGTTTGCTGTAGGCTTATCATATATGGAATTTATTCTGTTGAGGTAGGTTCCTTCTATGCCCATCTTTTGAAGAGTTTTAATCATAAATCGGTCCTGAATTTTGTCAAAAGCTTTTTCTGCATCTATTGAGATGATCATATGGTTTTTATCTTTCAATTTGTTAATATGGTGTATCACATTGATTGATTTGCATATATTGAAGAATCTTTCCATTCCTGGGAAAAAACCCAACTTGATCATGGTGTATAAGCTTTTTGATGTATTGCTGAATTCTACTTGCTAAAATTTTGTTGATGATTTTTGCATCAATGTTCATCAGTGATGAATCTGTAGTTTTCTGTTCTTGGTTATCTTTATCTGGTTTTGGTATCAGGGTGATGGTGGCCTCGTAGAATGAATTTAGAAGTGTTCCTTCCTCTGCACTTTTTTGAAAGATTTTTAGATGGATAGGCATTAGCTCTTTTCTAAATGTTTGACAGAATTCTCCTGTGAAGCAATCTGGTCCTGGGCTTTTGATTTTTGGGAGATTTTGAACACAGCCTCAATTTCAGCTTGTAACTGGGTTGTTCATAATTTCTATTTCTTTCTGGTTCAGTCTTGGGAGATTGAACTTGTCTAAGAATCTGTCCATTTCTTCCAGGTTATCCATTTTATTGCCATGTAGTTTTTCATAACAGTCTCATAATCCTTTGTATTTCTGCGTTGCCTTGTAATCCCTCCTTTTTCATTTCTAATTTTGTTGATTTGATTCTTCTCTCTTTTTTTCTTGATGAGTCTGGCCAAAGGTTTGTCATTTTTGTTTATCTTTGCAAAGAACTAGCTTTTAGTTTTATTAATCTTTACTATTGTTTCTTTCATTTCTTTTTCATTTATTTCTGCTTAGATCTTTATGATTTCTTTCCTTCTACTAATTTTGGGGTTTTTTAATTCTTTTTTTCCAGTTGTTTTAGGTGTAAAGTTAGGTTGTCTATTCAATGTTTTTCTTGTTTCTTGAGGTAGATTGTATTGCTATAAAGTTCCCTCTTAACGACTCTTTGCTGCATCCCATAGGTTTTGAATTGTCATGTTTTCATTGTCATTTGTTTCTAGAAATTTTTTATTTCCCTTTTGATTTCTTCAGTGACCTGTTGGTTATTTAGAAACATATTGTTTAATCTCCATGTGTTTGTGTTTCTTACAGTTTTTTTTTTCCTGTAATTGATATCTAGTGTTGTATCATAGTGTTGTAGTTGGAGAAGATGATTGATATGATTTCAATTCTTAAAATTTAGTGAAGTTTGATCTGTGACCCAAGATGTGGTCTTTCCTGGAGAATGTTATATTTGCACTTGAGAAGTGAAGTGAAGTGAAATCGCTCAGTCGTGTCCGACTCTTTGCGACACCATGGACTGTAGCCTACCAGCCTCCTCTGTCCATGGGATTTTCCAGGCAATAGTACTGGAGTGGATTGCCATTTCCTTCTCCAGGGGATCTTCCTGACCCAGGGATTGAACCCGGGTCTCCCACACTGTAGACAGATGCTTTACCATCTGAGCCACCAGGGAAGTCCCATATTTGCACTTGAGAAGAAGGTATATTCTTCTGCACTTGGGTGGAATGTCCTGAAGATATCAGTGAGACCATCTCATCTAATGTATCATCTAAGACTTGTGTTTCCTTATTAATTTTCTGTTTTGATGATCTGTCCATTGGTGTGAGTGTCGTGTTAAAGTTTCCTACTATTATTGTGCTACTGTCAATTTCTCCTTTTATGTCTACTAGTGTTTATGTACTGAGCTGCTCCTATGTTGGGTGCATAGATATTTACAATTACTATGTCTTCCTCTTGGACTGATCCCTTGATCATTATGTAGTGTCCTTCCTGATCTCTTGTAATCATCTTTATTTTAAGGTCTATTTAAGGTCTTTATTTAAGGTCTATTTTGTCTGATATGAGGATTGCTACTACAGCTCCCATTTGTATGGAATATATTTTTCCATCCTCTCACTTCCAGTCTATATGCGTCTTTAGGTCTGAAGTGGGTTTCCTGTAGACAGCATATATATGAGACTTGTTTTTGTGTCCATTTAACCAGTCTGTGTCTTTTGCTTGGAGCATTTAATCTATTTACATTTAAAGTAATTATTGATATATATGTTCCTAGTGCCATTTTCTTAATTGTTTGGGGTTGATTTTGTAGATCTTTTTCTTTTGTATTTCTTGATTACATAAGTCCCTCCTTTAATATTTGTTGAAAAGTTGGTTTGGTGGTACTGAATTCTCTTAACTTTTGCTTGCTTGAAAAGCTCTTTATTTTTCCATCAATTTTGAATTAGATCCTTGCCAGGTACAGTAATCTTGGTTGTAGATTTTTCCCTTTCAGTACTTTAAATATATCCTGCCATTCCCTTCTGGCCTACAGGGTTTCTGCTGAAAGATCATCGGTTAAACATATGGGGTTTCCTTTGTATGTTACTTGCTGCTTTTCCCTTGCTGCTTTTAATATTCTTTCTCTGTGTTTAGTTTTTGTTAGTTTGATTAGTAGGCATCTTGGTGTGTTTCTCCTTGGGTTTATCCTGTATGGGACTCTTTGTGCCTCTTGGATTTGATTGTCTATTTCCTTTTCCATGTTGGGGAAATCTTCAACTATAATCTCTTCAAAAACTTCCTCATATCCTTTCTTTTACTCTTCTTCTTGGATGCCTAAAATTCAAATGTTGGTGTGTTTGATATCGTCCCAGATGTCTCTGAGACTATCCTCATTTCTTTTCACTCTTTTTAATTTACTATGCTCTTCAGAAGTTATTTCCACCATTTTACCTTCCAGCTCACTGATTCATTCTTCTGCTTCAGATATTCTGCTATTGATTCCTTCCACACTGTTTTTACTTTCAGTAACTGTGGTGTTTGTCTCTGTATGTTTATTCTTTAATTCTTCTATTGTTAATTGATTCTTGCATTTCTTCCCATTTTGTTTTCAAGATTTTTTTATCATCTTTACTATCATTACTCTGAATTCTTTTTCAGGTAGTTTGGCTATTTCCTCTTCATTTATTTGGACTTCTGTGTTTCTAATTTCTTTCTTCATTTGTGTAGTATTTCTCTGCCTTTTCTTTTTTTTTTTTTAAACTTATTGTGTTTGAGGTCTCCTTTTCCCAGGCTTCAAGGTTGAATTCTTTCTTCCTTTTGGTTTCTCCCCTCCTAAGACTGATCCAGTGGTTTGCATAAGCTTCATAAAGGGTGAGTTTTTTTGTTTGTTTGTTTTTCCTCTGACGGGCAAGGATGAGAGAGGTGGTAATCCTGAATGCTGATGACTGGTTTGTACTTTTCTTTGGTTTGTTGTTTAGATGACCCTGCACAGTGTGCTACTGGTGCTTGGGTGATGCACGCTCTTCTATTCAAGTGGTATCCTTTCTGTGAGTTCTCACTATTTGATACGTACGGTCAGTTAGAACAAACAACCAAAAAAGATGTCCTTTTCATTATAGGGGACTGGAATGCAAAAGTAGGAAGTCAAGAAACACCTGGGGTAACAGGCAAATTTGGCCATGGAATATGGAATGAAACAGGGCAAAGGCTAATAGAGTTTTGCCAAGAGAACGCACTGGTCATAGCAAACACCCTCTTCCAACAACACAAGAGAAGACTCTACACAAGGACGTCACCAGATGATCAACATTGAAACCAGATTGATTATATTCTTTGCCCCCAAAGATCAGATCAGATCAGCCACTCAGTCATGTCCGACTCTTTGCAACCCCATGAATCGCAGCACGCCAGGCCTTCCTATCCATCACCATCTCCTGGAGTTCACTCAGACTCACGTCCATCAAGTCAGTGATGCCATACAGCCATCTCATCCTCTGTCGTCCTCCGGCCCCCAATCCCTCCCAGCATCAGAGTCTTTTCCAATGAGTCAACTCTTCTCATGAAGTGGCCAAAGTACTGGATGGAGAAGCTCTATACAGTCAGCAAAAACAAGACCGGGAGCTGACTGTGGCTCAGATCATGAACTCCTTATTGACAAATTTAGACTTAAACTGAAGAAAGTAGGGAAAACCGCTAGATCATTCAGGTATGACCTAAATCAAATCCCTTATGATTATACAGTGGAAGTGAGAAATAGATTTAAGGGACTAGATCTGATAAATAGAGTGCCTGATGAACTATGGACTGAAGTTCATGACATTGCACAGGAGACAGGGATCAAGACCATCGCCATGGAAAAGAAATACAATAAAGCAAAATGACTGCCTGGGGACACCTTACAAATAGCTGTGAAAAGAAGAGAAGTGAAAAGCAAAGGAGAAAAGGAAAGATATAAACATCTGAACGCAGGGTTCCAAAGAATAGCAAGGAGAGGTAAGAAAGCCTTCCTCAGAGATCAATGCAAAGAAATAGAGGGAAACAACAGAATGGGAAAGATTAGAGATCTCTTCAAGAAAATTAGAGATACCAAGAGAATATTTCATGCAAAGATGGGCTCGATAAAGGACAGAAATGGTATGGACCTAACAGAAGCAGAAAATATTAAGAAGAAGTGGCAAGAATACACAGGAGAACTCTAAAAAAAGAGCTTGATGACCCAGATAATCATGATGGTGTGATCACTCACCTAGAGCCAGACATTCTGGAATGTGAAGTCAAGTGGGCCTTTGGAAGTATCACTATAAACAAAGCTAGTGGAGGTAATGGAATTCCAGTTGAGCTGCTTCAAATCCTGAAAGATGATGCTGTGAAAGTGCTACACTCAATATGCCAGCACATTTGGAAAACTCAGCAGTGGCCACAGGACTGGAAAAGGTCAGTTTTCATTCTAATCCCAAAGAAAGCCAATGACAAAGAATGCTCAAACTACCACACAATTGCACTCATCTCACACACAAGCAAAGCAATGCTCAAAATCCTCCATGCCTGGCTTCAGCAATACATGAACCATGAGCTTCAAGATGTTCAAGCTGGTTTTAGAAAAGGAAGAGGAACCAGAGATCAAATTGCCAACATCTGCTGGATCATCAAAAAAGCAAGAGAATTCCAGAAAAACACCTATTTGACTATGCCAAAGCCTTTGACTGTGTGGATCACAATAAATTGTTGAAAATCCTGAAAGAGATGGGAATACCAGACCATCTGACCTGCCTCTTGAGAAACCTATATGCAGGTCAGGTAGCAACAGTTAGAAACGGACATGGAACAGACTGGTTCCAAATAGGAAAAGGAGTACATCAAAGCTGTATATTGTCACCCTGCTTATTCAACTTATATGCAGAGTATATCTTGAGAAATGCTGCTCTGGATGAAGCATAAGCTTGAATCAAGATTGCCGGGAGAATTATCAATAAGCTCAGATATTCAGATGACACCACCCTTATGGCAAAAAGTGAAGAGGAACTAAAAAGCCTCTTGATGAAAGTGAAGAGGAACTAAAAAGCCTCTTGATGAAAGTGAAAGAGGAGAGTGAAAAAGTTGGCTTAAAGCTCAACATTCAGAAAACTAAGACCATGGCATCTGATCCCATCTCTTCATGGCAAATAGATGGGGAAACAGTGGAAATAGTGTCAAACTTTATTTTTGGGGGCTCCAAAATCACTGCAGATGGTGATTGCAGCCATGAAAATAAAAGACCCTTACTCCTTGGAAGGAAAGTTTTGACCAACCTAGATAGCATATTGCAAAGCAGAGACATTACTTTGCCAACAAAGGTCCGTTTAGTCAAGGCTATGATTTTTCCAGTGGTCAGGTATGGATGTGAGAGTTGGACTGTGAAGAAAGCTGAGCACTGAAAATTTATGCTTTTGAACTGTGGTGTTGGAGAAGACTCTTGAGAGTCCCTTGGACTGCAAGGACATCCAGCCAGTGCATCCTAAAGGAGATCAGTCCTGCATGTTCATTGGAAGGAGTGATGCTGAAGCTGAAATTCCAATACTTTGGCCACCTCATGTGAAGAGTTGACTCATTGGAAAAGATCCTGATGCTGGGAGGGATTAGGGGCAGGAGAAGAAGGGGACGACAGAGGATGAGATAGCTGGATGGCATCGCTGACTCGATGGACATGAGTTTGGGTAAACTCAGGGTGTTGGTGATGGACAGGGAGAGCTGGCATGCTGAGATTCATGGGGTTGCAGAGTCAGACATGAAGAGCAACTGAACTGAACTGAACTGAACTGAAGGGTTAGTTCTCTGGCAGTCTAAGGTCTTGAGTCAGTGCTCCCACGCCAAAGGCTCAGGGCTTGCTCTCTAGTCAGGAACAAAGATTCCACTAGTGGTTTGCTATGGCATTAAGTAAGATTAAAACAAATACCCAAAACAGAGAAATCAAAGATGAACCCCAGACAATTGGCAGATAAAAAAGCAGGCAGATAATACTTAAAGCAATGGAAATTACACATATACACATATACCCATAAGCAAAGTCAAAACCATCCAACAAAAATAAATACAGTAGGTTGACCTGGCAAACAAAGGAAATCAAAAATTATATTACCAGTTAAGAACAAAACTAACTAAAGTACAAACCAGAAAACAAAATTAAAAGAAAGTGCCAAGTGGGGAATAAAGCAAGGAAAACAAAGCTAAGAAATATGTTGAAAGGAAGGAAAGAAAAGAAAGCAAGAATAGGTATGAAAAGTTAAATAGAGGTAGATGAAGATTTATATAAAGATTAACTGCAAGGGGAAAAGAACTGTAGGAAAGGCAAACAAAGGACTAAATGTAGAAAAAGTATAATAGGTTTAAAAAACTAATAATTAAAATTATAAAAAAGAGGAAAAAAAAAAAAAAACAAAAGAAAAAAAAAAAAAAAAAAAAAAGAAGGAAAACTCCACAGAACTGCAAAAGCCCAACACAGAGGCAGAGGTTTATAACAACAACAAAATGTGTGACTGAATATACACATATACAAATACACCCATAAGCAAAATCAAAACAGTCTAACCAAAATAAAGTACAATAGATTGACCCAGTGAACAAAGGAAATCAAAAATTATATCTACTAGTTAGGAACAAAACTAACTAAAGCCACAGACTGGAAGATAAAACTAAAGCAAGGTGCCATTTGGGGAATAAGGCAATGAAAATAAAACTAATAAATATGTTGAGAGGAAAGGAAAGAAAGAGAGGAAAGAATAGATATGCATAGTTAAATAGAGATAGATAAAGAAAATTTATATACATTAAAGATTAACGGCAAGGGGAAAAGATTAGTAGGAAAAGCAAACAAAGGAATGAGTGTAGAAAAAAATAATAATAGGTTTAAAAAATTAAAATGAAAATTAGAAAAAGAGAAAAGGAAAAAAGGAAAATTCCACAGAACTACAAAAGTCCAACACAGAGGCAGAGGTATATAACAATAAAAACTGTGACTGAAAGAAAAAAAAAATCTCAAAATATAATTAGATTTCATAGTGCCAACAAAGTCAACAGCTACAACAGAGGGGGCCAAAAAGGAAAAGAAAAAAAAAAAAGAATCTACATAACAAGTCAAAACATAAGAATAATAAGTGTTTATCTTGAGTCACTGCTGTCAGAGTCTTTCCCTCTCTGGGAGTCATGGTCCACCTCATCTCCCTAGGCTGCCCTCCAACACTGGTCTCTGGACCTGTTATGGGGGCAGCTCAGATTCTAATCTGGTCGTACTCCTGTGTGTCTTGTCTCCAGTATCCACAGATATCAGAACTAGTGTGTTTTCTTTTGTGGGAGCTCTCAATGTCCTTTTATATATTCCATAGACACACAGTCTGCCTAGTTGATGTGGGTTTAATCTGCAGCTTGTACAGCTGGTGGGAGGGTTTGGGGTCTTCTTCCTAAGCCACACTGCCCCTGAGTTTCAACTGTGGTTTTATTTCCACCTCTGCATGTGGGTCATCCACTGGGGTTTGCTCCTGTGGCTGCCTTGGAGGACTTGGGTTTGCCCCTGTGAAGGCCAGATGGGGAGGTGGTGCAGCTGCTTGGGTCGCAGGGGATATGGCAGCGTCAGGTACTCAGGGCAGTTGGCGGCTAGGACAGCAGGAAATACAGTGCTCTAGAAGGGTCTGGCAACCAGTATTGGCCAATACACTACAGTACCCTTGCCTGGAGAACAGCACCCCCCAACAGAGAAGCCTGGGAGGCCACAATCTACAAGGTCACAAGAGATGGACGTGACCTAAGCGACCCTGTGGGCATAGACACAACATTTTTTTTGCCAGTGGCAGCTCTGCCCCAGTGCGAGTGAGCGTGAAGGTGGCACAGCTGCTTGGCTTGCGGGGACCCTGGCAGCACAAAGTGTGCAAAGCACAGACTGCCTCTGCCCCAGGAGTTATGGCCCTGTTAGAGTCTTTTTCTGAGCCTCTTGTAGCTGGTGATCAGAAGGCCTCTTTGGCCAGTCTTTCTCCTTAGCTCCACCCATTCAGGCACTTAGAGGGCTCCCTTGCCTGGGGTCCTTCTCTGTTGTTTGGTGCATCAGGCACATAGGGGACACCTGGCAGGGGTCCTACTCTGTAGATAGGTACATCAGTCACTTAAAGGAGCACACTGGGTGGGGTCCTACTCTGTAGTTCAGTGTGTCAGGCATTTGATGGGCAGCCTTGCTATTATTCAGCTGCCAATACTGGTGTGTGGGGAGAGAGAGGCTATGGTGATGGCTCCAACCCCTACATGTGACTCAGCATTACCTCCTTGCTTCTGTGGCTGCCCAGCTTTCCTCCACAGGCATTTCCCACCACAATCTCCTCCCTCACATCTCCTGGATCCACCTCTCTGTGGTCAACAGCAGCCCTTGCCCTGGGATTGCTCCATAATCCCCAAATTCCAGCTCCCAGCCACTGCACCTTCCAGGGGACCTGCATCCCTGTCCTGGGTATGTATGGCTGCAGCAGGGACTATCTGATTCTCATTCCATTTAGGCTGCCACAGATAAGCTGTTTCACTCCCAGCCTTAAATGTTTCTCCTCTGATTCAGACAATTGCCCCAATGTGGGGATCAGATCTCTGCTGCAGTTTCCCCACCTGCTGAGGGCAGGCCCAGTCCTACTAACACTCCTGATTTTTCCCCTAGTTCCTTCGTCCTACCGAGTTTTGTGTGGTTCTATATATTCTTTTCTGCTGGTTAGGTACTCCTGTCTGCTCTCAGCTGGTGTTCTGCATGCACTTCTGTGTCTGAAGGTGTATTCCTGATATATCCGTGGAGAGAGATGTACTCCATGTCCACCTACTCCTCTGCCATCTTGTTCTCACTCACACTGGTTTTAAAAAAGTAATTTTCTTGTCCTTTTTCCTTCAGACTGAATATTCTTTCATTTTTTTCCCCGTCTCACGAAGTTGTGATTTCAAACTCCTTTAGGCATCATTGGTTTTTCAGATGTACAGAACAAGCTTCAATGAAAACACCCTGAAATGTTTACCATGAATGGTTTGGGGGCATGGTTCATGAAAATAGCTTTTCTAGTGCTTGAAAGTGAAGCAAATGGAGCATCATTTCAAGAATCACTTTGCTGGTTCTTCAAACTTTTACAAAAAGAAATATCAAGAACATAAACTTTAATGCAGATTTTAGTCGGGGCCAAAAAGCCATGAGTAAGATGAGGGCATTTTTCTTTATGAATTTAGAGTGTAATATGAAATACACAAAATAAAGATTGTCTCAGAATACTTCACCCTACCAGTTTCTTGTTTTAATTAAACTTTTTTAATCAAAATGTTGCAGATATATTTTTATCTATACTGTTGTCAACTATCCATGTGTGTTGAATATTTTCAAATAATAAACTGAAAATAACTACTGGATTGGACAAAGTAATGAAGTCACAGGGGATTTCTAATTTTTCAGATCACAATATCAATGAGAGTAAATAAAACCAGTCAATTCTTAAGTTATGCTTTTACTCTTTTTTTTTTCAAGATTTCTTTTTTTTTTTTTTAATTTTGGAGGGGCAAGGGATTACACTTAACTATCACATAAGTAGCTGTCCAATGACTCAGTTACTATTTTCTTTTTATTTTCCACCTCTCATAGAAATGCCATTTCTACCCAGTGGGGGAAATTGAAAACCAAATTGAAACCAAATCAGGAAACTATAAATAACATGAAAAAGACAACCTACTGACTGAGAGAAAATATTTGCAAATGATATGAACAAGTACTTAATTTCAAAAATATCCAAACTCAATCACAAAATGGGCAGAAGACTAACATAGACAGATCATCAAAGAAGACATACAGATGGCCAACAAATACATGAGAAGATGTTCAATATCACTAATTGTCTGAGAAATGCAAATCAAAACTATAAAGAGGTATCACACACCCTCAAGAAGAAAACAGTAACCCACTCCAGTATTCTTGCCTGGGAAATACCATGGACAGAGGAGGCTGGCCAGCTACAGTCCAATAGGTCACAAAAGAGTTAGATACAATATAGTGACCAAATAACATATAAAATAGATAAGCAAGAAGGGTTACTCTATAGCACAGTGAACTACCTATAATAATTTATAACGGAGAATCATCTGAAAAAGTATGTGGCTGGGTCACTTTGCTATACACCTTTAACATAATACTGTAAATCAACTATACTTCAACAATGATTAAAAAAATAAAAAGGAAACAAATAATTGAAGTCAAATTCAAAGTTGTAATATACATTTTCTGAAAAACAAAAGTTTGAAGGTTCTTCTTTTTTATTTTTTTAAGTCACTGTAGAACAGATAAGACCAGTGGAAAAGCAATGTTGAAACAGATGCAGGACACAAACTTCCTTTTCTTTTTCCAACCCTGCCTAACAAAATCCTTGAATCAAGACAGAGGTGCAGAGAAGCTTCGCATTGTCTACCTATATTGCAGATAGGAAGTAAAATAAATATCAAACATTTCAAAAGTTTGTTTAAGCATTACTTCTTTATCAAGAGAGTGACAGAAACTAAGACAACTGCTAATGATACTAGTAAATCCAATTTTAAAAAATATCCCATCATATGCAGAGACGTTTGCTCATAGGAGCTCGAGCAATATGCTTGAAAAATAGAAATCTACTTATGTTAGACAAATAATATCCTTTTAACAAAAATAAACGTGTAAGTTATTTAATGTGAAGACCCTGTAATTACTGCATATCACTTGCAGTTTTTTTGTATGTAAGAATATTTATGCTAATTATATACTAAATATTATATACTGTTTTCTTCTAAATATGTATTAGGTCTTTCTCAATAAAACTTATGCTTTCCTGTGTTCACTCGGTTAAGAGTTATGGAAGCCATCTCTGTGTGGTTGATCACTGAGATCTGAATTGAATAGTTGGGCAATTCTTACCTTGTTGCCCAGAGTGGCTGTAAGAAATGCTCTTACAGAGCAATGTTTAACTAGACTACTGTCTAAATGAGTTTCAAACAACACTTGCACTTTCATTGTCAGTGGCTACAATCAGACCAATATCTTTTTAGTTGTAACAGCAATGCTCAAGACAGCTCATTGAAAAAAATTCCATGAAAATGAAGAAAGGAGGAAGGAAAAGAAGCAGGAGAAGGGGAGTAGGGTGGGATAATTAAAGAAAAAAACATGGTGAAATAGCCATAAGTCAGGAACTCTTGGCTGTGGTCCAAATCATGCCATCTAGATACTGGGTAAATTACCTAAACTTTCTTCTTTAATCTCTAATTTGAAGGAAGTCCACTATAGAGTCACCAAGATTCCTTCCAGCTTTAACTCTAAGAATATTTTCTCATAATAAAAAATAACTTTGATGATTTAATCTTTATTCATCTAAATATTTTTATCATGAAGAATATAAATATTCAATCACTATGTTGAAATGTATACATTCATGGGACCTCCATAAGTAGTATAATCAATTATTTAAAATCCTCGCATATTCTTTACAATGCTCATAAAACTCAAATCAAGAAATATAATAACCCCCACTCTTAAATGGACTTCCCTGGTAGCTGCCAATGCAAGAGACATGGGTTCAATCTCTGCGTCAGGAAGATCCTCTTGGAGAAGGAAATGGCAACATATTCCAGTATTCTTGCCAGGGAAATCCATGGACAGGGTGGGGCAGATTATAGTCCATAGGGTCATAAGAATTGGACATAACTTAGCGACTAAACCACCACCACTCTAAAATAACTGACAGTAGGCAAAATTGTGACACCATTTAAACCTCTTTCAATTGTTCCAATCAGCCCTGAAATCACTGATTCCAAGTTGCTATTTTTAGTTGTAGAGAATACAATACTAAGTAATCTGTGTAAAAGGTTGAAACAGAGACTCAGCCACACTCTGAATACTCACTGCCCCATGGTCTGAATTTGTAGTTGCACTTTGCTCTTCACCGAGAACAACCACATTTGAAAAAGTCGTGACAAGGAAGAGTTGGTACCAATTCTATCAAAAAGAAAACTTATAAACTACTCATTCGCACTGTTTGTCAAGTACATATTATTTGCTTCAAAATTCCAATTTTTGAAAGATAAACTAATTTCCTAGTAAACCAGATAGTCTTTGACTATTTATCAATATTAGGATGGCTAACTCAAATGTGCCTCATGTACTTCCATTTCACTTACTTCTTGTACACAATTTTTCAACATGTCATTAGTAACAGAATTCATAGGAAGAATTATCTTGTAAATGCCAATGCATTTATTATCAATGATCAAGTTATTCTCCAAAACAGTTAAGTGTTTGGGATTTATGCATGCTAAGATTCTTTACTTCTATGAAAAAATTCTCTCAAAACGGGAGATGCATTAAGAAAAAAAGTGTCCTTCCAACTGCACAATTATTCTTTACTAATATTGTTGCATGTAAATGTTACTCTGAAAATCTTTTCTGTGTCTGCCTATGGATGTTTAAGAATATTTTATTTAACATTCATCAAGCATAAGTAAATGTTCTTGATGATATAAGCTATTATACTTCACTTCATTTTTACTATTTTGCATTCACTTGTACAAAGCAGTCAGACGGGTTATGTTTCCATTTTTGTTGAAATTGAAGATAACTCATGGGAGGTTTATATATTAACATGTCATTTGCATCAGTTACTCCATTGGAGTTTTACAACCAAAGCTGAATCAATTAAAATAGATAAATCTCTAATAAAGTATAACTCTACACTAGAATTTCATCACTTTTCCCTAGAGAATGAGCAAAGATACCTGAAGCCAAATTTACTTAATTGTTCAACCATAAAGGTGTGTGTTTAATCACAGACTTCGTCAAAAGAATTCCCGACAGTTTTAATTAATTAGCTTCATTCCTCATTCATTCATAGACTTGGAAATATTTTACATCCATTATCTTAGGTAAAAAGCCATCATTTATTTTATTTATTATTTATTTAGTTGTTTGTTTTTAAGCTGCAGGGTGTCATAGAAACAGACTACCACAGGGGATGGAAGGTGAATCCAGATCTACAGCAGTTACCCAGAGCTGAGTGATTCATTCACAGCTTCACTGTAGAAATTTTATTAGAAAGAATTCAATTAAATCTACTTCAATGATATCCATGATTATACCCTGCATTTTCTGTTTTCTGAATTATAAAATTATGCCTATTTGGTATCCATCTGGTAGATTATATCAAATATCATTTACATATTAAAACCAAATTGTAAAAAAAAAAAATCCAAAACAAAAACAGTTTGTAGCCAACAATTAACTGTCTCAAAATCAACTGTTATGTATCTGACTTGTATATATCAAAAAAGAAAACAGACTGACACAGGAAGCACACACACACACACACACCAATTTCTTCCTGTGTGATCTTGGGCAAGTTACTCAATCTCATTGTGACAAAGATTTTTAAACATCCCTATACACTCTAGGGTGACTAAAGTTTAAATTAATGCCATTAGAAATTTTAATGATGTCTTTATGTAAAGTTAATCTAGGGTAACATTATGATTCTGAGGGTATAATGGATAAAAAAGAGAAGGAAATTCAGGAAAGAGTACAGTGGTCTCTTCGAAAACCAGGTATTTACCAAGGACTGATTCCAGGACTCCTAGCACCTAACAAAATACAGATGTGACTCATATTCTTAGAAAAATGACACAGTAGAGTGGGAAGATGTGGAAGGTTCTCAAACGTATGTTCTTCTACAGCATTCAGCTGAGGTAGACATGATGGAACTTCCCCTCAGGTTAGTGGTAACTGCTACTAGCCACCCTGCCAACAGGGAAACAATGTTTCTGAGATGGGTAGAGAAATTGAGCCTTTATAACACTATCTGTGTCCCCAGGATGAGCAAATAGGCCTTTTTTTCCCCTTAAGTTTCTAGTCGTGAGAACAAAGTAAGTCTATTTTTCTCCTATAAAAGAGAATGATAAAATAACAGAAAGATGAATGTGAAGTAATCTTGTACATACAGGTATTAGGCAAGCCAGTTGCTAAAACAAATTTACTGTTTGTTTATTTGATAACTTATTCTTTGGACCCTATTCTTTGGCCTAACTTCTCAGAATGTCTTTTTTACCTCTTGGAACTTTATCTCCTACGCTTCATTTTATTAAGGTATTGCCTTTAAAAAAGTAACTTAGAAAGAGCATTCTGTTAAAGGTTGGCAAGAGTAAAGACAAAAGAATAAAGACATATTTAACTAATTCAAGCTATTCCAAACAGTTTATCCATCCTTTATTTTCACAATATGTGCTGTGCTATGCTTAGTCACTCAGTTATGTCCAACTCTTTGCGACCTCATGGACTATAGCCCGCCAGGCTCCTCTGTCCCTGGGGATTCTCTAGGCAAGACTACTGGAGTGGGTTGCCATGTCCTCCTCCAGGGGATCTCCCCAACCCAGGGATGTAAAACCCAGGCCTCTGCATTGCAGGCAGATTCCTTACCTACTGAGCCACCAGGGAAGCCCGAGAATACAGGAGTGAGTAGCATTTATCTTCTCCAGAGGATCTTTCCAACCCAGGAATCAAACCAGAGTGTCCTGCATTGCAGGTGGATTCTTTACCAGCTGAGCTATCAGGGAAGCCCTTCCACTATATATATATATTTCTAAAAACAATTATAAATGCACATAGCTGTCTTCCAGGTTGTGTAATAATTATTTTCATACATTTTACTCAATAGTTCTACATTACCAAATTTAGTAGGTATTTTGGACAACAGGATTTAGTTTTTATGGCTCCTGGGCACTGGAATACTTAAGTCTCCTTCACTATGATAAAGATTTTGATTCATTTCCAGGGCATTTTCCAGCCTTCCTTGCAGAAGGGTGATATATGGCAACCGAATGGCTGAATGAAAGTGATCTGTGCCACTTTTGCTCTTGGAATCCTTGTGCAATGTCCCTGGGCATAGACAGACACAGAAGACTCCAAGGTCCTTAAGGCAAGTGGAGCTAAAAGTGGAAGGAAATTGAGTCTTTAAAGAAGCATCTTCTAATCAGAAATAATTGCTTTAGACTTGCCTTGGGCTTCCCTATTGGCTCAGCGGGTAAAGAATTCTCCTGCAGTGACAGAGACACAGAAGACATGGTTGAATCCCAGGGCTGGGAAATCCCTTGAGGAGGAAATAACAACCCACTCCAGTATTCTTGCCTGAAAAACCACAAGGACAGAGGAGCCTGGTGGGCTCCAGTTCATGGGGTCACAAAGATTCAGATATGACTAAGTGACTAAGCATGCAAGCATGTGCTAAATCACTGAAATTTCCGTGTTGATCTGCTAGCGCACTTCATATTGTTTGTCCTAAGTAACGTCTATCTCACCCAACTACACCTTTGAACATCAAGGTGTTTTATAACTTCACGAAAGAGGCATCATCCTGTGCAGACCTGGATTAAAGTGAATGAGTTTTACAGCATTTTCCTTATCAATTTAGCCTTTGAATAATATTTTTTCTCTACTTAAATTTCTAACATCAGAAAATCATCTAACATCACTCCTAGAATTTTACTGGATATAGAAAAAAGAAAAAGAGAAAGAGAAACAAAGTTTTAAGACCAGGTTTGATTTCTAGGTCTTGGTAAACATGAGTGTTTCAGAATTTTAAGGTTTTGCATAACAATAGCAATGGTAAATATTCATACCAACAACTCTCTATTTCCTAACCAGCACCACAGAGGCACAGTAGAACAAAACGAACAAACAAGCAAACATACAAACAACCTCTCTCTGTAGTATATGAGTATTTCCAAGGCACAAAACCAGAAGTTATGTCTATAAATAGTGGGATTTTTGAAATTCTTAGCTATGCATTCAAGATAGACTTTAGAAAATGGAAATGGAGATACAAGATGATTATCTGAAAAAATGGTAAGAATTTATCAAATTTGCTCTTACTAAAATAAATACATTGCCTCTAAACAATCTGTATATCAAGTTTATGCAGTTTCGTCTATTTGTACCCACATTGTTACTGGATGTGTCATGTAATTTCAAAAGATTTTATAACTGCACTAAAAAAAAAGCATGATTTTTCAGTTTTCTTTCCTGGACTAGTCTAGACTTTAGTTCTCCTACTTTTGACAAAATTATGCTTCTGGCAATTCTTCAAGTTATTTAAGATTATGTTAACTTTAAAGGACATTATTTATTTTAAAACATATTTTCACATCTTCTTCCTTTTAGGTCACTCAGGTTTAGGCAGCCAAGAGGGGAAAAAGAGAAGTTAATTATCTGATAAAAGTCGTTTCCCTTCTAAAATCCACATTATATTATTTTATTATATTCAAGGAAATGCACAACTATTTATTTACTTTTAAATCGATGTCTCCCCTCACAAGAACACATGCTCCATGAAAGAAGAGACTTTCTTTACCTGTTCACCCGCAATCCTTAATACCTACAAGTATGTCTGTCTCAATAATATTTATTACCTAGAATATCAAATGATTTAGACATTTTTGTGTACTGTACATTCACCATGTAATTACAGGTCCTCCAGTTTCTTTCCCAATCACAACTCTCACATCAGTTCTGTATTAGTGTCCTTTAATATGTTTTGATAGTATTTCCAATAAGGAAAAACTGCAAACCCCACAGGATGCTGGCAGTGAAGATTCTGCACCTTGACAACGGCAAATTTGTTTAGAAGATTCCTGGACGTTAAGCAATATAGTGATTGTCTTAAAATTTAAATGAAGTCTTATAGGTTATTAGACCTCTTATAGGTCTGGACAAGTACTTTATCCCTAGGAAAAAAAGAGTTGAAACTTGCTCTTAGGGGAAAATTAATGCATCATTTACTTGTATGCTAATCAAAAGAATTAGTGGAATATATTAAGTGTTAATATAAATTCGTACAATAGAACTGTCTGTCAAATTTAGAGTTAATATTCTAGAAAATTATTAAGAACTATTGAGAGGCTCTCCAAAGCCTAACTTCCACTGCATCAATAGAAATAGTGGAGTTGACTGAAGTGATGATAAATGTAAGTGGTTGAAATTTTTCTGTACTTCATGCTCTGATTAATCCTTTTCTTTTCAAAGCATGTCAATTAATCAGCACCACTTCTATTAATACATGGATTTACTTAAAGACCCAGGGAAGATACTAACTTCTGTTTTAGAGGCTTTTTGTTTGTTTGCATATATGTTCTAAATACTTAATTATACAAGAAACTGTTTCCCAGGTGGGAAAATAAAGTACTGCCATCACAAATCTTTCTACTTAACCAATTCATTTACACAAATAACAAATCATTTAAATTAGAACAGCATGTAAACTGAAAATTCTTTGTGTTCCAAGCAGAAATTATTGTTCTCTTTCTGAATTTTATTGACAGAGATAGAGTAGGGTAACAGCATTCCATAAAGAAGAAATACTATATTCCACATTTTCTTTCCAATTCAAAAAGAAGCTGCTAGTTTAAACACCTGCATTTTGAGTATCCATACCAACAAAATGAAATGGCTTTTCTATAATAAATATCAAACAATTCATTCAGAGGTATGGGTAAATAGAATTTATGCTAAGTCAAAAAATATACTCTTGCAATTACTTATTTCATTGACATGACTATATCTCAGCATGAGTTTTCAATATCCAGAATATCTAGCTACTTCAATATACTTTTTCCTTTTCAATTGTTTTTTCAAATTAACTTTGTCTACACTCAATGGAAGAACACTATGCAAAGTCTTTTGAAAGTATATATGCTGTCACACTGTTTGATTTAATAGTTTGATCACTCTCCTGTAGTGGTGAATGTGGTGAACAAGAATTCCAATTCTTGTCCTTTGGAGACATGTAGAAGTGTGTGTGTGTGTGTGTGTGTGTGTGTATACATATGTGTGTGTACATATGTGTATATATACATATGTTATATATAGATATAAAATATGTATGTGTGTGTTTAGCTATTCAGTTGTGGCTGATTCTTTGTGACTCCATGGACTGTCCATGGAATTCTCTGTCCACTCTGTCCATGGAATTCTCCAGGCAAGAATACTGGAGAGGGTAGCACTCCCTTCTCCATGGAATCTTCTTGACCTAGGGACTGAACATAGATATCATGCATTGCAGACAGATTCTTTACTGTCTTAGCCAGCAAGGAAGCCCATGAAGTATATATATTTTCTATATATGTATATATATGTGCTTAGAAACATATAGAAATGAGTATAAAGATGGATTATGTTTCAGGTTCTCTTAAACAAATGTGTATAGAGTTCACAGTAGCATAAATATAAATAATAGTTTAAATAGCTCATAATACTTCTGAAACTTGATTTCTACTGTAGAGATATCAATATTTTAGTAAGAAGCCACTCTATTTCTAATTCAAAGTACCTTGAGTACTTATGGTTTAAAATCTTAGCCTACATGGAAGCTAAAAATAAGAAAGCATATGTGACCCTTACTCTCAAACACACTTACTTTCTTGGAAATGAGATAAAATATGCACAGTAATAGATACAATAAATGCAATGTGGCCAGGTTTGTTGAAATCTGAAAAAAGATTTTCTTCCAGTTAAATTGGACTGAGCGTGGTATGAATGAAGGCTGTGAAGAAATGCAATACTAAACTAGCTAAAAAAAAAAAAAGCTGATGATAATCTTTAGTTTTTACATCATAAATTGTATCTTCTCTAATTCAGAATTTGTCTCATTTTGATAGTATTTAGATGAATGATCCCTTTTTTTAGGACCTAATTCATTCTCCTATTAGCAAATGTTAACTTAAATAGGACTATCTCTTCCAAAGAGCTTCCCTCATAACTTAGTCAGTAAAGAATCTGCCTGCAGTGCAGGAGACCCAAGTTCTAGCCCTGGGTCAGGAAGATCGTCTGGAGAAGGAAATGGCTGCCCACTCCAGTATTCTTGCCTGAAAAATCCCATGGGCAGAGGAGCCTTGTGGGCTGCAGTCCATGGGGTCTCAAGTAGTCCAGCACAACTGAGTGTATCTTCCAACACATTTTAAATTCATATTTTCCCATGTACTAGTAGACTTATTTTGTGCTAATAGACTTTCTTGGCTTCCCTCATAGCTCAGTTGGTAAAGAATCTGCCTGCAATGCAGGAGACCCCGGTGTGCTTCCTGGGTCAGGAAGATCGGCTGGAGAAGGGATGGGCTACCAACTACAGTATACTTGGGCTTCCCTTGTGGCTCAGCTGTTAAATAATCTGCCTGCAATGTGGGAGACATGGGTTCAGTCCCTGGGTTGGGAAGATCCCCTGGAGAAGGGAAAGGCTACCCACTCCAGTATTCTGGCCTGGAGAATTCCATGGACTGTATAGACGATGGGGTCGCAAAGAGTTGGACATGACTGAGCAACTTTAAAAAAAAAAAAAAAAGTAGACTTTTTAAACTTGGAAAGGCTATATACATTCCTCTAAGATGGATATATCAGCAGTGAAAACCTGAGTCACTGAAATAGCCTGAGAAAACAGCAGCAAATATTCAACTCCCTACTACACGTGACTAAATCAATTTGCCCCCAATAAATAAAAGCCTGCATATAAAATATGCAGTTTATATTTTTCTATTTCATCTGTTTATTAAGTTTATTTTCAGTGAAAAAAGACTTTTTTATGAATTTCTTAGCCAGATATACTGCTACATAAATAGGCCAAAAGATAGAAATTGCTTTCAAGCACTTAAGGAAAAATACTCCAATGAGTTTCCTTCCCTTTTTATGCCTCCTGTTGGTCCATTTACCAAACAATGCTTGACTCTCTAAAAATCATGCTTATCTATTATAGCAAAGACATTTTTGAGCATTGTTTCCTAATATATGTGTATGTTGTTTTTTAAACATTTGAAACATTCACTGCTACTTTACTAATAAGAAACCTCGAAAAAAATGTAAACACTATTAAGTAGTACAATTTGTGAAACAATAAAAGTTCAATATTACAAAACTTTAAATATTTTCAGAAAATAAATGTTTTGTCATATTACAGATGTTTTGTTTAAAATTGCCATGCAAATGTTGAAGGCCACATACTATTATTAGCTTGTGTCTCAAGATTCATTTTAAGCAGGGTAAAATTCATCATTAAAGACAGTATATGGAAATCCATATTTCATATAGTCTTCTTAATCATATCAATAGCTTGCTGCTTTCTTGTCAGATCTGATTAGCTCATCTGTGTTTTTAACCTTGTAGTGCAGCTGAAGAGCACAGCACCTAAGAGTATAAGCATGTCAGCACTGCTCTTTTTTTTTCTTTAACTCCATTGGTACTTAGGTATCATTTTGCTTCAACCTAAACCTCTTGAAAGAACTTTATTCATTTGTGAAGTGCTAGTTTAGTTAAAACTCAGTAATAATAACTATAAAACCACTTCATCAGGAACTCTATCCTCAGCCATACATTGAAAGCACCATTGCCCACCCCTCTGTGCCTCTTCTCTCAGAGCTCCTGGTGTTAAGTGCCTTGTATCGGACGTTTGACCAGCATACAGACTAAGGAAGCACACCAGTGTCAACCCCATATATTAGGAAAGCTTACTTTGTCTTTTTTTCTTTTTTTTACATTTTATTAGATGAAAAGGTATGTAAAAAACCAGATTCCAACAGATGACCTTGCAAGGAAAAAGTTGGAACTTGCTATCCTACATTTAACAGACTGGATTTCTACCTTTTATTGGCCTCTACCTTAAACACATGTTATGCTGCAATGCCACTAAACTGTTTCTTTCATCTTCCCCAACACTCTGTACCTCCAAGGTTTGTTCCTGTCCTTGCTCTCCCTTCATGTGGCATGGTCTGCCATACATGCTCTTGTGCTTGAAACATTCATGTCACTTACATGACACTTTTGTAACACACTGGTGCAGAATTAATCATTCTTTCTTTCAAATGTTATAAATTAAGCTAGTTAGATTTATATTGCACATGGCAATAAATAAATGCACAAGTGAAAACTGAAAGTTGCTCAGTCGTATCTTACTCTTTGCAACCCCATGGCAAAGCATAATGGAGTGGGCTACCATTTCCTCAAAATAAACCACAATACATGGTTACTATTGAAGATATAATCAGGGGGCCAAAAGATCATACTTTACCATTATTAATTTTGAAAATGCTAAAACAATGCTGGGGAAACAATGAAGAAATACAAATCTTTAATGATGAAAAATATTATATATAAATCTTTCTTGTACAAGTTCATGAAATAAATACATATTGAGTGCCATCTATATGCCTAGATATAGATTCAGGATAAAAAGAGACAGTCCTTGTTCATCCATAATTTTCAGACTGATGGGTGGTATATAAGTTAGTAGCAATTAGTGTTAATAAGGGGGTGTCTTTGCTATCATAAGAATATAAAAAAAGACCTAAGTGAACCACAGTTTCATAGATCTCCATGAGGAAGTGGTCTTTTAAACAGATCTACAGGAAAAGGTTATATAAAAATAAGTAGTAGTAGTAAAGGAAAGGAAGTGCCAAGAAAAAGGGAAACTGAATTTGAGATCCTGAGATCATGGGGAGCAAGAACCATTTGGGAGTCAAACTCAAGGTAGGACATCTGGAATACAGAAAAAAGGACCTACCCAATAGGGAAGATGGAGACATGGGGCCAGGACAGAGAGCCTTGCAACAATTGCTAGTAAAAATTGTGAATGACTTTGAACAAAGAGCCCACTGAGAGGTCCCTCAATCAAATGCAGGGGATTCCTAGAGGAGCCTTCTAGGTTACCTGATTCTATAGGGTTCTGTGCCTTTATGTTTGGCTGGGCTGTTTTTCCACTTTGTAGAGACCCAAGTTAACTTCCCCGAGCTTCTCTGGTGGCTCAGATGGTAAAGACTCTGCCTGCAATGCTGTAGACTTATGCAGTAGACCTATTTGTTCCCTGGGTCAGGAAGATGCCCTGGAGAAGGAAATGACCACCCACTCCAGTATTCTACCTGGAGAATCCCATGGACTGAGGAGCCTGGTGGGCTATAGTCCATGGGGCCACAAAGAATTGGACATGACTGAGTGACTAACACTTTCACTTTCACAAGTTAACATCTGGAGAGCTGATTTAAATGCAAATGATTCCTGTCCGTAGACATATAAATAATTTTGTCCAATAAAGATATTATTGATTTCTCTCCTATAAAAATGATGATTTCAAGCATTGCCATTTTATTATAGGATAAAATTTTGTATCTATTAAAAGAATCATTTCAGCATTCCTTATTGCCTGTTTGTTTATGTGTTAGTCATTAATCAACCTCAAGCCATCTTCAAAATTTATCATATAATTCTTAAGGTACTATTGTTTCAATTATAAAAATAACATAATTGCATTTCAAAAAACTAAGAAAAATTGTATCATAATCCAAGTAAACCCATATACTTACTGCTAATATTTTAGTTTTAGCAAAAGAAAAAAAAAGACTCAGCAATTGTAAGAAAACAGTTTATAATATTAATCAAAAATATGTATTTAAAAAAAAATCCTGGATTTGTGTACTGACAATGATATTAGTAGTTGTCTGAATGTGATAGAGCGATGAAGAGGGAAACACAGAAAGAAGGGAGGAAGAATGGAAGGAAGGGAGGAGGAAAGGGAGGAAGGAAATAAAATACATTCATTGCAAAATGCTTTATTTCTCTACTCTTATTTCACTGTTAAATCATTACATTTTTTGTATTTGTAATACTGTCTGGTGAGTACAGTGAATTCAAGCATAAACATAGGAATATTTCTAAAATTACTTTCTAGAATAGCTCTAGCAGAACAACTTCATAGATTACTTCACTGACCAAATCAGCCAGCAGTAACAGTGGTTCATAGGTGACAAAAAGTGTTCACAGTTATGTGAATGGTAAAAAATTGTCAAGTACTGCTACTGCTGCTGCTAAGTCACTTCAGTTGCATCTGACTCTGTGCGACCCCATAGATGGCAGCCCACCAGGCTCCCCTGTCCCTGGGATTCTCCAGGCAAGAACACTGGAGTGGGTTTCCATTTCCTTCGCCAATGCATGAAAGTGAAAAGTGAAAGTGAAAGTGAAAGGGAGGGAGCCTACCAGGCTCCTCCATCCATGGGATTTTTCAGGCAATAGTACTGGAGCAGGGTGCCATTGCCTTCTCCGTGTCAAGTACTAAAATTGTCTAAAGACTGTCAGTAATATAACTGTTCTAGTCCTATGAAACTAATGCCTCTAATGTATTAGAAAGAGAAAAGGGGCAAATATAGTTAAATAATAACAATTTATTATATCATTATCTTTTAGAAAATATCATATTTGAAGTTTAAACATCTCAAGTAGCAGTAAATATCTGCTTAAGAAGTTATCACTTTTTTCCCAAGATATCCGAGTATAAACTAAAATTTCCTAAAAAATAATGAAATAATCCTAAATCTTAAGGCCAGTCTTACTAACCAACCTCTAAAACCATCATATCTTAAAATGTTGCAGCCAAGAGATCTTAGAAATCATCTTGTCTGTACTGGGTTGAGTAGTGTGTGTGCTCAGTTGGGTCCAACTCTTTGTGACCTCATGGACTGTAGCCTACCAGGCTCCTCTGTCCATGGAACTTTTCAGGCAAGAATATTGAAGCAGGGAGTCATTTTCTACTCCAGGGACTCTTCCTGACCCTGGGATCGAATTCACATCTCTTGCATCTCCTGCACTGGCAGCAGATTCTTTACCGCTAGTGCCACCTGGGAAGCCCAGATTGAATAGAATCATCCTCAAAAGTTATGTCCCCCAGAGACTCAGAATGTGAACTTCTTTAGAAATAGGGTTTTGCAAATGCAATTAGGTCAGAAGAGTTCCTAATTCAATGATTCAGTGACTTGAGTCATTACAAAAAAAAAAAAGAGAGAGAGAGAGAGCCAAAGATACAGAGATAGACATACTGGGAGAACTCCACATGAAGACTGAGGCAGAGATAAAAGAGGAGGGTCTACCAGTCAAGAAATGCCAAGGACACCAGCAACCACCAGAAGGTGAGAGAGAGGCATGGAACAGTTTCTTCAGAGCACCCAGAAGGAACCAACCCTACTGATTCTCTGATTTTGGACTTCCAGCTTCCAGATCTGTGAGAGAATAAATGGTTTCTGCATAAATCACCCTATTTGTGATACTTTGTTGCAGCAGTCCCAGGAAACTAAGACATTACTAAAGGGCTTTACTGTGTAGATGAATACACTGGATGTGAAGAAGATAAATGATTCATTCAGGATCGTATAGCTGATTATTGCTAGAATCAGTATTAGAAGTCATTACCTACCAAGCAGTATTTTAGTAAATTTATTATTTATTAAAGTTTAAGAAAGTAATAAAAACAAGGGAAGTGCTTAATGTTTGGGGCATTTTAAAGGGAGGTTTTACTTGAAATAATTTAACCAGGTTAGAATCCACTTAAGTTTAGAATTTTAAGGGCAATATTTTCTGTGACTTCATCTTTTCAATGGAATATTATTAGTGACACTACATATTTCTGGCATTTATAACATTTAAAATCTGTTTGATAGGAAAAATAACAATGTAATTATTTTAATGTTCTTTGCATATTTAAATTAGAAATTTATATCATCAGGCATGATTAAAGAAAAAGAATTCATGAGGAAGAATAAAAAGAGTTTTTAGAGTACAAACATTTTAGTGTTAATACCAGTTACCTATGACCTTACAATAAATTAATATTCAGAGCTGTTGTTATTAAAGGCACAGGGTTTAACAGACATATAGATCAGTGGCAGCTCAGCAGTAAAGTATTTGCATACCAGTGCAGGAGTCCTGAGTTTACTCCCTGGGTTGGAAAGATCTCCTGGAGAAGGAAATGGCAACCCACTCCAGTATTCTTCCTGGAAAATCCCATGGACAGAGAAGCCTGGAAGGCTACAGTCCATGGGGTCACAAAGAGTTGGACAAGATTGAACAATTAACACTTTCATAGATATATACATGCATATATATATATATAAGTGAGTGAAGTTGCTCAGTCGTACCTGACTCTGCGACCCCATGGACTGTAGCCTACCTACCAGGCTCCTCCCTCCATGGGATTCTCCAGGCAAGAGTACTAGAGTGGGTTGCCATTTCCTTCTCCAGGGGATCTTCCCTACCCAGGGATTGAACCCGGGTCTCCCGCATTCCAGCCAGATGCTTTAACCTTTGAGCCACCAGGGAAACCATATATATACATATACAGAGAGAGAGATGGAGAGAAAATACTGTGTAATTTTAGATGTGAAATGTGAAAAACCAAACAAATAAACAAACAAAACAAAACTGCTACAGAAAACAAACTGGTGGTAGACAGACAGGGAGGAAGGGTGAGCAAAACTGGTAAAGATTAAGGGACACAAACTTTCAGTTGTAAAATACATAGTTCATGGAATGAAAAGTGTAGCAAAGTCTATAATATTAGCACAGTCAAAAATATTAGAATAACTTTTTTGACAAATGGTTATTATATTTAATTTGGTGATCAATTTGTAATATGTACAAATGTTGAATCACTACTCTATACCTGAAATGAATATAATATTATATGCCAATTATACTTCAATAAAAATAAAGGATTCTCCAAGAAAGAATACTGGAGTGGGTTGCCAATTCCTTCTCTAGGGTATCTTCACAACCCAGGAATCGAACCCAAGTCTCCTGCATTGCAGGCAGATTCTTTACCAACTGAGCTACCAGGGATACCCAAATAAATAGTGGGACAGCGTGGAAGTGTGAGTTCAAATTATCACTACTTAAATTATCTAGGATGTCAGGCTCTCGGTGAGTGATCACACCATCCTGGTTATCTGGATCATTAAGATCTTCTTTGTATAGTTGTTCTGTGTATTCTTGACACCTCTTTTTTAACCTCTTCAACTTCTATTAAGATTCTTACCATTTCTGATCTTTATCATGCCCATCGTTGCATGAAGTGTTCTCTTGATATCTAAAATATTATTGAAGATATCGCTAGTCTTTTTCATTCTGTTATTTTCCTCTACTTTGCACTGTTCTTGAAGAAGGGCTTCTGATTTCTCCTTGTTATTCTCTGGTCCTCTGCTTCCAATTGGGTATATTTTTACCTTTCTCTCTTGCTCTTTGCTTCTCTTCTTTCCTCAGCTACCTGTAAAGCCTCCTCAGAAAACTATTTTGGAGTTTGAAGTCAAGTGGGCCATGGATGCATTACTACAAACAAGGCTGGTAGAGGTGATGGATGCAATTTCAGTTGAGCTACTTAAAATCTTAAAAGATAATACTGTTAAAGTGCTGCACTCAACATGTCAACAAATTTGGAAAATTCAGCAGTGGCCACAGAACTGGAAATGGTCAGTTTTCATTCCAATCCCAAAGAAGGGCAATGCCAAAGAACATACAAATTACCATACAATTGTGCTCATTTCCAGTGTTAGTAAGGTTATCCTCAAAATCCTTCAAGCTAGTCTTCAGCAGTATGTCAACTGAGAGCTTCCAGATGTACAAGCTGAGTTTAGAAAGGGCAGAGGAACCAGGGATCAAACTGCCAACATTTGTTGCATCATAGAGAAAGAAAGGGAGTTTCAGAGAAACATCCATTTCTTCAATAACTACGCTAAAGCCTTTGTGTGGGTCACAAAAACTGTGGAAACTTCTGAAAGAGATGGGAATAGCAGACCATCTTACCTGTCTCCTGAGAAACCTGGATGCAGATCAAGAAGCCACAGTTAGAACATAACATGGAACAATGGCCTCTATCAACATTGCTAAAGGAGTGTCAAGGCTGTATATTGTCACCTTGCTTATTTAATTTTATGCAGAGTACATCATGCCAAATGTCAGGCTGGATAAATCCCAGACTAGAATGAAGATTGCCGGGAGAAATATTAACAACCTCAGATATACAGATGATACCACTTTAATGGCTGAAATTGAAGAAGGACTAAAGAGCCTCTTGATGAAAAGTGAAAGAGAGTGGAAGAGCTGGCTTAAAACTCAACATTCAAAAAACGAAGATTATGGAATCCAGTCCCATTGTTTCATGACAAGTAGATGGGAGAAAATGGAAGCAGAGACAGATTTTATTTTGGGGGGCTCCAAAAATCACTGTGGACAGTGACTGCAGCCATAAAATTAAAAGATGTTTGCTCTTTGGAAGGAAAACTAGGACAAACCTAGATAGCATATTAAAAAAGCAAACACATGACTTTGCTGACAAAGTTCCATATAGTCAAAGCTATGATTTTTCCTGTAGTCATGTATAGATGTGAGAGTTGGACCATAAAGAAGGCTGAGCACTGACAAATTGATGCCTTCAAATGTGGTGTTGGAGAAGATTCTTGAGAGTCCGTTGGACAGAAAGAAGATCAAACCAGTCAGTCCTAAAGGAAATCAACCCTAAATATTCATTGGAAGGACTGATGCTGAAGCTGAAGCTCTAAAACTTTGGCCATCTGATGTGAAGAACAGACTCGCTGGAAAAGACTGATGCTGGGAAAGATTGAAGGTGAAAGGAGAAGAGCGTGGTAGAGGATGAGATGGTTAGATATCATTGACTCAATGGACATGAATCTGAGCAACTCCAGAAGATAGTGAAGGACAGAGAAGCCTGAATTTGCAATTCACAGGGTTCAGAGAGTTGGACCTGACTTAGCAACTGAACAATAATATATTCTCATTCACACCACTCACTAATTTTCTCATCATGAGCAAATCAATTTCTGTCTAAGCCTCACTCTCCTCATCTATAAAATTGGATGCAAATCCTAGCTACCTCAAGTGTATCATTCAAACACAAACTGATCTGCCCTGTTTGATTTCTACTTTACTAAGACAAAAATCCATGCATGAATTCTGCCATTGTACTCTCATTTATAGAAACTGTGAGGTTATATTTTTCAATATTAATATTTACATTATAGCTTCATGTATTTATTCTTTTTTGAATAGAACTATGTCCACAATAAACATTTCTAAAAGTTCTTTTTCTGCTTTTTGAACCATGAAAATCACAACAAGGCAAGACAAATAGTTACCAGATTATTGTTGTTGTTGTTCCATCACCCAGTCATTCCCAAGTCTTTGCAATCCAATGGACAGCAGCAGGCCAGGCTTCCCTGTCCCTCGCCATCTACTGAAGTTTGCCCAAGTTCATGTCCATTGCTCCAGTGATGCCATCCAGCCATCTCATCCTCTGATGCCCTCTTTTCCTTTTGTCCTCAATCTTTCCCAGCATCAGGGACTTTTCCAGTGAAATCTGTTGTTCGTGTCTGATGGCCAAAAGACTGGAGTTTCCACTTCAGCATCAGTCCTTCCAATGACTATTCAGGGTTGATTTCCCTTAAGATTGAGTGGTTTGACCTGTGCTGTCCAATGGACTCTCAGGAGTCTTCTCCAGCTCCACGTTTGAAGGCATCAATTATCAGTGCTCTGCCTTCTTTATGGTCCAACCCTCACAATCCTATGTGACCACTAGGAAGACCATAGCCTTGACTGTATGGACCTTTGTTGGCAAAGTAATGTCTCTGTTTTCAACACACTGTCTAGGTTTGTCATAGCTTTCCTGCCAAGAAGCAAACATCTTCTGATTTCATGGCTGAAGTCACCATCTGCAGAGCTTCCTCAGTCCAGGAAGAGGAAATGTGTTGCTACTTCCACATTTTCTCCTTCTATTTGCCATGCAGTAAGCTCAGCATTTCTCATGCTGTGCTCAGCGTATAGATTACACAAACAAGGTGACAGCAGACAGCCCTGTCACACTCCTTTCTCGATCTTGAACCCATCAGTTGTTCCATACAGGGTTCTAACTGTTGCTTCTTGACTTGCATACATGTCTCAGGAGACAGGTAAGACGACCTGGTATTCCTATCTCTTTAAGAGCTTTCCATAATTTACTATGATCCACACAGTCAAAGGCTTTGGTGTAGTGGATGAAACAGAGGTAGATGCTTTTCTGGAATTCTCTAGCTTTGTCTGTGATCCAGCAAATGTTGGCAATTTGATCTCTGGTTCCTTCTTCTTTTCTAAACCCAACTTGGACATCTGGAACTCCTTGGTTCACATAATACTGAAGCCTAGCATGTAAGATTTTAACCATGACCCTTACTAGCATGGGAGATGAGTGCAATTATCCAGTGGTTAGCATTCTTTAATACTACCCTTCTTGGGAACTGGGATGAGGATTGACCTTCTCCAGTCCTGTGGCCACTGTTGGATCTTCCAGATTTGCTGACATATTGAATGCAACACCTTGACGGCATCATCCTTTAGGGTTCTGAATAGCTCTACTCGAATTTCATTCCATCCACTAGCTTTATTAACAGCATTTCTACCTAAGGCTTACTTGACTTTGCTCTCCAGAATGTCTGATTCTGGGTGGCTGACCACACCGTCGTAGTAACCTGGTTCATTAAAATCTTTTTTGTACAGTTCTTCCATGCATTCTTTCCATCTCTTCTTGATCTCTTCAGGCCTACTAGGTTTCTAAAATTTCTGTCCTTTATTGTGCCCATCTTTGGGCAAAATGTTCCCTTGATAACTCCAGTTTTCCTGAAAAGATTTCTAGTCTTTCTGCTGTTTTCTTTTAGTTTATACACTGTTCTTGAAGAAGGCCTTCTTGTCTCTCCATGCTGTTCTTTGGAAATCTGTCTTTAGTTGGATATATCTTTCCCTTTCTTCCTTGATTTTCACTTCTCTTCCTTCTTTATCAATTTTTAAGGCCTCCTCAGATAACCACTTTGCCTTCTTGCTTTTCTTGTTCTTTGGGATGGTTTTGTTCAGTGCCTCCTATACGATATTATAGACGTCCATCCATAGTTCTTCAGGCACACTGTTTACAAGTTCTAATCCTTGCATCTATTACCAGATAACCTACTTTAAATAGAATGGGTCTCCAGGAAGAAGTTTACATGGTTAAAGTCTCTGTTAGTCTTTATTACATTTTCTTGTAAGAACTAATACAGTCCTCAATTTTACCAAATATTATGTAATATATTCCCATAAAAATAATTGTTCCTTCTTTTAAATCTTACCCACTTTCTATGATTGAAAATTTTTCCTAAAATCCAATACATTGTTCTTTTGAATGTTGTAACTATCAAGGTTTTAGACAACTGTTGCCCAGTGTCATTGTTTCTTTAGATTTGTTCAATGTTCTAATAATTCTATTTGTTTCTGCATTACATTCCTAAATGTATATTCTCATATTTGTATGCTTTTCTTTTTTATTCAATTTAAAATAAGGGAAAAAAAGAAAACAGCTTTTCTTATCTCCTCCTTCAATTATGCCATGCATTGAAAAACCTCTACCAAGACTACCATCTTCTACTAAGCATTCACTTTCAACTGTTTGTATTGACCAAAAATTGGGATTACCCAGTAGGTGATTCACTATACTGTGAAATATATTGATTATTCTGACAAAGCAGTAGTTTAATGATTATCTATATTTTATGCATGAATATGAGTCTTCAGTAAATATAGTTAATAAAATGATATTAAAAGAACATTACATTTCCTTTTGTTAACTCCATCCATGTTTTATTTGAACATCTTCCTCAGAAACAGAGTTCCTTTTCATTTTATTAGTAAGAATTTGGTGTATGAAATTAGGGCACAGCAGAATCATTCATCCCCTAGTTTGTGTTTACTACCATATTTATAACACAAATTAGTGACATCAATAAAGTTAATACCCACAGGTAAAAATAATCCCTGAAAATAAGCATAATTAATTTAGGGAAAAATAGATATCATATTAGTATTAATGCTCACTAAACCCTCTAAAAATTCTTTATGGAATGAAAGAAAGGATTTATCAGACCATTTCCAACCATGAATCTGCCAGGCACTAAGCAATTTTTAGGCTTTTGAATGAATGTCCACTCAGGAAATGTGAAAGTGGGTTTTTGCGTGGGCAGCGAATTGTATAACACTTTAGAATTACATCGCATTATTATAATAAAAAAGCCATAAACATGCCTGTGGGATTAACATAGTGAGGGCTGTAGGAGTTCCTGCAACTTCAGTGTGTTCGTGCATACTGCAGGCATCCCACATTTTTTCTAACACAGCACTTTAAATATTCCTAGAAGGTTATCTTAATATTCAGACTATTTTGAAAACAACTATATTTTTAATGAGATTCCACAAGATTTTTCTGAGTGCTTACTATGTATGCAGCATTATCCCAGATTGTGAAGATAGTAACAACAAGAACAGCAACAATAATAATATTTTTAAAAATATCCAAGCAGTTCCCAATTTATAAAAATTCAACATCTAGCAATTTGTTAAATTTAATATACCTAGCTAGTTACCAGAAAAAGCAATGGCACCCCACTCCAGTACTCTTGCCTGGAAAATCCCATGGATGGAGGAGCCTGGTAGGCTGCGGTCCATGGGGTCACTAAGGGTCGTACATGACTGAGCAACTTCCCTTTCACTTTTCACTTTCATGCATTGGAGAAGGAAATGGCAACCCACTCCAGTGTTCTTGCCTGGAGAATCCCAGGGATAGGGGAGCCTGGTGGGCTGTCATCTATGGGGTCACACAGGTCGGACATGACTGAAGTGACTTAGCAGCAGCAGCAGCTAGTTACACCCATGGAAAAAGGTGGGACACTTACAAATATATTTACAACAGTGCTACTCGTTCTGTTTCTTGGGTGCTCAAGGGAAAAAGTTCAGCCTGATACATGCAATGGACCAGGCTGAACTCGAAGTTGAACTAGAACTTGAAGTATCTTGGACCAGCCCCTCTTGAAGTTGAAAGATGTTGCAAAATTTAGAAGACAGAAACATAAGTAACTAATGAGAATGAGATAGTGACTCAATAGGAATGTTAGATCAGAAGTTAGTAAATCCAGGTTTATGTGATTGAAAAATTGTTCTTAACATTATACTAAAAATACTTTAAATAGCAATAGTATTTTGATTATTCAGTAAACCTTCAATAGACAAAATTCATTTGAAATGCAAATTCTAGCATGCAGAAATTTTAATTGTTTAAAAAGTCAGTATATAACAAAACATAGTTAACACTCAATGCCATTTTAAAATACGTCACTAAAATTCAGTTCCAGTGATGGCTATAGCTGACATAGGAGGACTTCTGTGTTAGATGTCATATCCAAATTTTCTCAACCAATATCTATTGAATGTTTCTGTTGTGGCTGTTCCAGAAAATGTTTCAGAATAAACACTGAATAAACTTATATACCATAAGCAAAAATTAAAATATACAACTGCAGATGATGATGAATGAATAAAAAATAAGCAATTTAGATGATTTTTAAAACAATCTTTTTTTTTTTTTTTTACTGTATTTGACCAACAGCCACTCTAAAACATAAATGTGATGAACGGCCTAAGAGACAAATAAAACAAAACAATGATAAAATAAATCTCTTTGTTCAGCAAGATTAAAGATGTGCATACAGATTGCAAAGTAATAGGAATAGTATATCATTAAGTATTACAGCACTGTGTTTAAATACCCTCCTTAAATGTTATCTTGCTTCTGAAATGAAGACTCATACTGCTTCAAGAAGGGAGATATATACTGATATTTTTTTGCCAGATAGCAGATTTAGAAACAAACTTGAATGAGAAAGGCTGCTGCATAAAACTTTAATTATTTTTGTTCCATGTGATACAGAAAATATTATTTAATTGGTCATTAAGCTTTATCCCATAGTCTGAACAGGAAAGAGAACAGAGCAAAAGGAATGGAAAGTAAGTATGATAAAGGGGAAAATCAGAGGCACTTGAGACAAGCATGAACACACATGCCTGATGCCTAGATGTCTTCTCTAGTTCTTGAGCTGAGTTAGTATCTGCGCTGGGGAGGAGTACAATGGATGGCAAAGTGAAAATTAAATTGACAGGCTTGACTTAACTGAGAATTAACTGGAAAGGCTGTGCTGAGTCTCTAAAAGGAGCCTCTTTGTCAGCATGGGGAGAATAAGGAAGCATGATAATGCACAGGAGCTTAGCAAGTAAGGAGGACAGGAGGATTATAGACAGACTAGCTACATGGAGAGGGTCCAGTTTACATTACATAGTTTTCCTACACTGATCACAAAGTAGAGACTCAGAAAGCCACATTGTGACCATCCCTTTCTTTCTTCTGTACACACACACACCTTTAAAGGTTTTCAGTGGATCATCTGAGCCACAGAACTAAAGAGGACGCTGCAAAATTCTAATGATGTACACAGTCAGTGACAGATGAAAGGCCAAGAAAGAAGAAAGGGGCCTGGGATTTCCAATCAGGAAAATATATATATATGTATGTCAATCTTAAAGGAAATCAGTCCTGAATATTCACTGGAAGGACTGATGCTGAAGCTGAAGCTCCAATACTTTGGCCACCTGATATAAAGAACTGACTCATTAGAAAAGACCCTGATGCAGGGAAAGTTGAAGGCAAGAGGAGAAGAGGACGACAGTGAACGAGATGGCTGGATATTATCACTGACTTGATGGACATGAGTTTGAGCAAGCTTGGGGAGCTGGTGATGGACAGGGAAGTCCATGGGGTTGCAAAGAGTCAGACATGGCTGAGCAACTGAACTAATATATATATGCATATATGTATATATGAAATATATAGAATGAAAAAAATGCATAATTTCAATCAGAGGCACAGATCAGTGAAAAATATCCTTCAACAGCTCAAGACAAGATCTGATCCAACATCCCACCAGACTCAAACACCCTACTGCTTACTTTATAAGGTGGGAGAGTTGAGGATCTGGAAGATCCTATGGACCCTTTATACACCCTTCATTCTGACTCTATAGTCATGCAAATTTCCCTCAGTCAATGTATCAGACACCACCAGCTGTGGTGGAGCAAAGAGATGAAGACATTACAGGTCCCAAAGTAAGAATGATCTAATGTGAATGGTTTGCTTTATTCCAATTTAATTAATAAACCAAACCAGACAAGAAGGCAATCAAAAATTTTAAGCTGAGCTAATAATCAACAATTTTTTACCTGAAACCTAGTTGGTGGGTGTTCAAAGGAAAATAGGATCAATAAAAATCAAATACTAAATAAATATACTTTCTCTCTTCCACTGCATGCCAGTGAATAAGTATGGTGAACCTGTAATAGTTGTCAGTGCTGATGAGCTAGCTCCAGAAAGCAAGTTTTAGGTAAAACCCAAAACATCCAATAATCTGATTTATAAAGAAGAAAGGACAGAAGGAAAAGAAAGAAGGGATGGAAGAAAAAGAGGGAAGAAAACAAAGTCATCAACCAAGACTTCCTAAGATCACCATTATGTAATTTTTCTTAGAAAAGATGTCTTTTCCTAATAAATAAATATAAACTATGATTGTCAAAATAATATATAAGTTCCATTATCCTCAAGGGCATACAATACACAGGGGCAGCCAGATTTGATTAATTAAGGTGTTTAAGATCATTTTTGCAAAAAATAAAAGAGGTCCCACTGAGAAATAGATCTAGTTGCACACCAGTTTTTCTTTGAAAAACATTCAGATTCAGTGTGCTGTTACTAAAAATATAAAACTTTGTTTTCTATAATTGTTAGAAGTATTCTTCCAATTGTTGTTATAATATTTATGTTTCAGGTACATCACTGTAAATTTTTATATCGTCATGTATATCAATTTTCTTATATCTCATACTTTTCATATTTAAAAATTTCTTACTATCTGAAAACACTTAAATGTGTAACTATATTTTCTTATAGAATGTATAGGATTTGATTTATATATTTAACTTCCTAGTATCTTTGCAATTCATTTTTTCTCACATTCTTTCACCAAATAATATCTATTTTTCCCCAAACAATGATTCTGAACAAGTGTCTATAATTTGTCATTTAGAAGCTATCATCTTTTAGACATAAGAGTTATTCTACAAAACTGTTTAACGTGAACTACAATCCAAAGGAAGTCTTAGGCATCACACTGAAGAGAGGAACAGAATTCAACCAGAGTGAGCAACAGCAAAAAAAGCAAACAAAAAAATAAAACAGCATAATTAACAGAGAAAGTACTCCTAGGAAACAGATGGGAGTCATTTTGCAAAGAATACACTAAATTCCTAACATTCCATAAAGTTGCGAACAAAAGCATGAACACAGATAACCAAAACTGCAGAGTCTAATATGACTGAATGTCAAGCTATCAAGGCCTTGACCTTCTGACAATTCTCTGATGTGAGTATTAAAGGCTCTCATGGACTACAGCTGTCATTCCAACAGACAAGAGAGTGTAACATGGAACACAGAACAGAAACCCCAAGAGGAATATTCAGAATCATCTCCCTTAGACAACCTCTTAAAGCAATTCATCAATTTCTTGCTATTTCCTAGGAACTTACTGTCAGACCAAAATAAAAATCTTTGCAATTAGCTTTATTTAATAATGTTTAAGTTTGTAAAATACATCTTTTTGGTTCCGTTGTTTGATTTCTCATTCAAATTGTCTGCTCACTACAGGAAATTCTGAGTTAACTACCTGAGATAGTTCTAAATATATACCTAAATCTGAATGAACTGTGATGATTACAGTAACACTTAAGTTCAAATTTGCCTAAAATCTCTCAGTGGCTTCCAATTGTCTTTACAATTAAAACTCAAGCTCCTCAACATTGGTTTTAATGCATTTGCCTTTATATCCTCATTTCTAAAAATGGTATGCCTCTTGTAAAAAGAGTTATTCACTCTGAAATATTTCAAGTCTAAAGTCTCAGAAAGATATAAAAACTTGTTCTTTTTTTTTTTTTTGCATTATATTTATTTGGCAGAAATGTGAAAATGAGAGAATTTGAGTAACCTTATATCCAGATAGTTCATGAAGAATATCTTACCAGAGATAACCAAAGGGAAGACTTAAATCTTATCTACAGATGATGATGTTTAAAGGGTGATGTGAGATTAATGGGAGTGTCTGGTAAACTGATATGCATGGCATAGAGTGAATTATTGTGGAGGTAGATAAATTGTGTCTGCTAACAGGAAAATGGTGCCAAAAGTAAACAGAAAAATCTACTATTTCCATTTACAGTCCTCTGAAAGATAGATGTCAGTGGCTGGATTCCTTTCTGTTCTCTTAATAGGCTATAGATAACTGCAAAGAACAGTACTCTTATGATCAAAGATGAGTCATTAAACTACTTGATTCCAATAATTATAACTGGATGTTATTATTCTGTCAATTACCCAATTTGAAATAAACAAATATAATAAACTGAAAAAAATTACACCTTATAATTATGCAGGAATACTGACTTTCTGATAGTTACTAAATGGGTTGTATTTACCCTAGGCTCTGAACATTACCTAAACATATTGTACTTACCACAGGCCCTGCCCCTGTCTCAGATATCATAGCTAATCCTCTAGATTTCTCCACATCCCCTTCAGCCCCTTTATAAAGTGCAATTCCTTTAATGTCTCAGTTGCAATGTGATTTTACCCAGCAAGCTTTCACACCTCCCAAGACTGAGTTAAGAGAAACACTTTTGTACTGTATACTCCCATGATGATGCATATATACACTAGGGATTCAGTAAATATTGTAGACTAAATTAGTAATGAAGGAATATAAAAAGAGATGATAACCTGAGTGGTCAACTTAAGTTATCAGGTCCTAGGAGAATAATACCTTAGTGTTAGTCACTCAGTCATGTCTGCCTCATTGTAACCCCTTGGACTGTAGATCACCCAGCTCTCTGTCCATGGACTTCTCCAGACAGGAACACTAGAGTGGATTGCCATTTCCTTCTCCAGAGGAACTTCCTGCCCAAGGGATCAAACCTGGGTCTGCTTTATTACAGGCAGATTCTTTATGATCTGAGCCACCAGGGAAGCCCCAAATAGTACCTTAAAGAGTTTTTACTTGAGTCTATTGTTTATACAATGTACACCAGACTCAATATGATCTTTACCTCAGTCAGTTCAGTTCAGTTCAGTTCAGTCGCTTAGTCGTGTTCGACTCTTTGCCAGCCCATGAATTGCCGCACGCCAGGCCTCCCTGTCAATCACCAACTCCCAGAGTTCACTCAAACTCATGTGCATCGAGTTGGTGATGCCATCCAGCCATCTCATCCTCTGTCATCCCTCTTCTCCTGCTCCCAATCCCTCCCAGCATCAGAGTCTTTTCCAATGAGTCAACTCTTCGCATGAGGTGGCCAAAGTACTGGAGTTTAAGCTTTAGCATCATTCCTTCCAAAGAAATCCCAAGGTTGATCTCCTTCAGAATGGACTGGTTGGATGTCCTTGCAGTCCAAGGGATTCTCAAGAGTCTTCTCCTAGTTGTCCTAATAGATATGTTTTCTCTACAGAAAACATTCATTTTTAACTTAGGATACTGTCAAAGTAGACACTAATTAGTGTCATCATTTCTTCTTAAAACATTCTAAAAATAATTTTAAATAATCTTACCACATAGGCCATTCTGGGGAGAATTTTACTGCTTTGTCCTTCCTATATAAGATTCCATTATCTTTTTATAGAGTTAAATTTGGCTTGTTCTTTTTTTTTTTTATCTAGTAACTAATGATAACAGAATATGTTACTATATTGGGGAACACAGAACATTTAACAAAAATTTTAGATTATCCTTCCTCCTGATTTAAGAATGAAAGATAGCAGATTATTTGTAACAATAAGATACTTAATTTTGCTGGTTATGCCCACAGGGTTTGTCGCTATACATTTGCTCATCATGTCCGACTCTTTGTGACCGCATGGACTGAAGCATGCCAGGCTTTCCCATAAATATGTTACCCTGTAGATATCACCATAACGTATTTAACCGGAGTAGTCCCATTAGAAATTGAAAGCATGCTGTACGCGCTAAGTCCCAACTCTTTGTAACCCTATGGATGGTAGCCCTCCAGGCTCCTTCTTCTGTGGGATTCTCCAAGCACGAATACTGGAGTGGGTTGCCGTGCCCTCTCCAGGGGATCTTCCCAACCCAGGAATTGAACCTGGGACGCCAGTATCTCAGGCAGAGTCTTTACAGTTTGAGGCACCAGAAAAGCCCTAATATTTAAGAATTTAACAAAATTCTTTTACGAGGGAAATGTTTAGTCATATCCCTTTTTAAATTATTTTTATTTTGTACTGCATATTTATTTTAATTAAACTAAATCTTTCAATTATTCTTTGGAACTCTGCATTCAAATGGGTATATCTTTCATTTTCTCCTTTGCCTTTCACTTCTCTTCTTTTCATAGCTGTTTGTAACGCCTCCTCAGTCAACCATTTTGTCTTTGGATTTCTTTTTTGGGGGGACTGTCTTGATCAATGCCTCCTATACAATATCATGCACCTCCGCCCATAGTTCTTCAGGCACTCTATCAGACCTAATCCCTTGAATTTATTTGTCACTTCCACTGTACAGCTGTAAGGGATTTGTGAAAAAGGTGGCTTAAAACTCAACCTTCAGAAAACTGGGATCACGGCCTCTGGCACCATCACACCATGGGAAATAGATGGGGAAACAGTGGAAACTGTGACAGACTTTATTTCTTTTGGTCTCCAAAATCACTGCAGATGGTGATTGCAGTCAAGAAATTAAAAGATGCTTGCTCCTTGGAAGAAAAGTTATGACCAACTAGACAGCATATTAAAAAGCAGAGACATTACTTCGCCAACAAAGGTTAGTCTAGTCAAAGCTATGGCTTTTCCAGTTGTCATATATGGATGTGAGAGTTGAACCATAAAGAAAGCTGAGCACCAGATAATTGATGCTTTTGTCCTGTGGTGCTGGAGAAGACTCTTTAGAGTCCCTTGGACAGCAAGGAGATCCATCCAGTCTAATCTAAAGGAAATCAGTCCTGACTGTTCATTGGAAGGACTGATGTTGAAGCTGAACCTCCAATACTTGGGCCACCTGATGCGAAGAGCTGACTCATTGGAAAAGCCCCTGATGCTGGGAAAGATGGAAGGCAGGAGGAGAAGGGGACAACACAGGATGAGATGGCTGGATGGCATCCTGGACTCAATGGACATGTGTTTGAGTAAACTCCAGGAGCCTCGGAGGCCTGGTGTGCTGCACTCCATGGGGTCGCAAAGAGTCAGACACGACTGAGCGACTGAGCTGAACTGAACCCTGATGTCTCCTGTATTGGCAGCCAGGTTCTTTATGACTAGCGCTACTGGGAAGCCCTTCTAGTTATATTACAATAACAATTAATAGAACATTTCAGGGATTTAATAATTCCTTTAAAAACATTGTTACAGTTTCTAATCTTAGACACTGTTTTTCTAAAGAAAGAATATTTCATAACTTCACTCTTTAAATAAAATTAATATCATTTAGCTTTCATTTCAGAAGAAAACTATCAGACATTGTTTGATATCAGTTAATGTTTTCTTTGACAATATTTGAGTTCTAAGATCGATCTTCATATCATATCAACTAGGAATTATTACAGTGATATTAATTTAAATGTCCATCTCCAAATTATTGTCCTTAGAAATTTGAAGAACTAAAAATCACACAACTTTTCTGTGCCAGATGAATATTCTCAAGGCTCAGGGATATTTTTGCAATATTAATCAGCTACTACCTCAGCAGATTTCTGCTACTGATAGTCAAAGAAGTGGGTCTCGTAGTAAAAACAATAATAGCCAGGTAGAGAATTGAAAGAAAGAAGGAGAAATTATATTTTCCTTCCTTAGTAAACACATCATGGCAAATAACATGGTCAGAATCAAAATCCCTTTGAAATAAAGAGTCTGTGATCAAGAGGAATGAATATTACCAATTAAGATAGGAACATGAAGAACACTTCTAAAGCCAAATTTTAAATCTATTTAAATTCTAAATTAAGAATAGTTTATACATTCATGACAATACGGCCAAGATCAGAAAAAAAATAAAACTACTGAAATCTATAAATAGATGGAATTATATATGCATATGTATCTTATAAACTGAGTTATGTAAAACTACAAGGAGATAAGTATCAAGCAGGATTAATGCTGAGCAAAAAATGAAAAAAATGCATGTGTGTCCTAAATGTAAGGGAAAAACAGTATCCAACACTGGAGCAGCAATTCACACTGAAGGCAGAGAGAATATTTTGGTATCTCTCATTTTTATATTGTGTTTTGGTAGAAAAGAAACATTATTTAAATTGCATAAACTTTAAAGATGGCTTATTATTTTTTAACATTAAATATGTTTAACATATAACTTTGGTTTTAATGTGCCCTAAAATATTGGATTCTTTTTAAAATTTAGTTTTCTGAGTATCAATTTAAATATTTATATCTATTAAAGTGTAACTCACTTATTTCTATAAGCAACAGTTGCTTAGGCAATTAGCCTATTATTTTAAGTTTTAGATTTGGGTAGTAGTTGTTGAAGGAAAGGAAGACAGCTTCACTTCATAGAAATAGGATGCACCCCTAATTCCTTCAAGTTCAACTATTTCTTTATGTCCTGAGATTACTATATCTTCCCAAATATATCATAATCTTATATTTTTTGCCTTAGAGTTGAATTGTTTCAGAGGTTGTTATGTTAATTCCCTGAGAACAATATTTATTTTTCATGGTCATTAATCAGTGTCACTTGTGCCAAGAAGCTATGCAAGGATTTCTGCCTAATAGCCAAGAAAACTGCATTTAGTGGTAGGGAAATCCTTAGCCACAGCTACTAAACTGCTATTAGTGCAATCCTTAACAGCTCATTACCACAGGAAGATGTGTTATGTACAGTGAGGTTTAAATGAGAACCACATTAAAAAAAAAAAGTGATTTGTTTATCCTTCACTGACAGATCTTAGTCCAGCAGAATAAAACTCCAAAGCGATGGCAAGAAAAAAATGACAAGATTAAATAGCATCTTTTTGTTGTTGTTATGAAAGAAACTTTATGAAGCATTCAAACTAATATGCACAAATTGCTTCATTCAAGAATCAGAGATATGTTAGGAGGCAACAGACTCTCTAAATATCCAGACTCAGAAAGAAACATACTTAAAATTTCCATTAAAGAAGTAAATAGGGGAAATTCAGCCTCATGTTTGCAGTATATGACCAAGAAACATTGCATGCCTGTGAAAGTGTAAGTCGTTCAGCTGTGTCTAAGTCTATGCAACCCCACAGACTGTAGCCCATCAGGCTCCTCTTCCCATGGAATTCTTCAGGCAAGAATACTGGCATGGTTTGCCATTTTCTTCTCCAGAGGATCTTCCCAGTCCAGGGACGGAACACAGGTCTCCTGCATTGCAGGCAGCTTCTTTACTGTCTAAGCCACCAGGGAATCCCTTCTGACTTGGTAGTATAATATCTTGAAATTTGACACATGATTTTGGTATCAGTTATACATCATTTCTAAGACAATGCACAGATTTGACTGTTATCTTATTGCTAGTGAAAGAAAATAAATGTGATCATGAATAATGCTGTATCAAGAGAGTTACAGGACAATGGTCTTCTTTGTCCCACTTATAGCTCCCATTACATGACCAAAAATATATGCTGAGATAAACACATAAATCTAAGATAAGACTGATATTGGCAAAGCAAAAATACCAAAAGTTCCTAGAAACTAGAAAGCAGATGGAATCAACTCTAGTAAGAGACCAAAGGAGCCAGAACCTAAAATGCACACAGGAGAAAGCATAGGTTCAAGGTTGCTACAGCATGCAGCCGTTGATATGAGGAACAGAGATTAGTACAAGAGGTTTCTTCAGAGGTTTCTTCACAGTGCGTGTGCTCAGTTGTGTCTGACTCTTTCCAACCCCTGCCATGCTCCTCTGTCCATGGAATAAAATATTTTAATGAAAATGTATTAGGTTTATGAAATTGATAATTTTTTATCATATGCATTCACAAGTCATTGTTATTTAAAAAATAATCAGCATATGACTGGCACACCACCAGTGGTTAAGCAATAAAACAAGCCTAAAAAACTTTTAACTAAAAAAAAAAAAAAAGTAAGTCATGGAATTCAACCATAAAATATCATCAGATCCTAGAGCTGGAGAAGTAGACCTGAGATGGACTGCAGAGAACTTTGGATAAATATCACCCTAAATAAAGCTGGACTTTACCATCATGCTATTTATGACAAATCAGCGCAGCAATTGGAGGAGGGGATAGACATCCAAAACAATAATTTCAGGAACAATGAATTCATGACATTCAGGATATGTGTACAGGAAAAAAAGAGACAGTTTACAAATCAACACAGGCATCCAGGCATAAGCATAAAGATGCATGAAAAAGGTGGTAAGAACAAGAATGTGAGGGGGAAAGACATTAAAAGGTAACATAATTTTGAATGTAAATAATTGAATGTAGGTTAAAGGGATAGTGAAGAGGCAAGGAAGAATAAATAAAGATATCATTTCTATGTTGATTAGCTAGGAGAACTGTAATCCTATAAAAAGAGATTAACTAGAATCATGTATCAAAGAATTCCAAATCTTGTTACATAAAAATGTTCAGGGGATGCGATGAAATTTAGCTGAAATGATCCAAAAACTTAAAGGTGGAAAATTCAAGGTACCATTGACATTGTAATTTTTTCACTTTAAAATTCAATCCAAGCATGCCTATTTAATTACCATTGTTCTATGAAAACCAGTAATGACTAAATCCATATCTTGCTTCTATCAAATTGCTTAAATCTCAGCAAACAGATACTTAAATTCTTGGTTCATTGGTGAACAGTGACTGGTAAGTATTTTATTGTCTTTATATTTTTAATTCAGGCATAATTCATGATGAATAAAAACATTAGAATCAATGAACCATAATGTTTAGCAGATTTATGATACTTTTTTCTTATTCCTCTTACTTCGTTTCTAGGTGTACAATTCTATCAGAGGAGCTAAAGGAAGATGTAGACAAGAAAGAGAGAGGGATCTTTTGCTAAATCTAGGTCAATTTTTGTCAAATCAAGTCAAATTAGCATCAAAATAACCACAAATATAGAAAGAACAGTCATAAATTAAAAAGATAAACAATTAGTCTTATACACTCAAAGTACTGAATGTGAGAGATCAGAAGATTAATTTTCCTCTTGCACAGCCCAGTCCCAGAGCCCTCACAATAGGGCAAATGGGTTCAATATACAGGTTTCAGGGCCAAAAAAGACTAGGATTCTTATTCCATTTCTACTACTCACTGGCCAGGTAACTGGTAGGTTGTACACAGTCTCTGAGTCTCATTTCCCTCAACGTAAATGATGATGATAAACTACATCTTAGGGTTACTGTGAAAATTAAATGAGGTGATCTGTGTAAAGCAGGTAGTGATGTTCTGTAGGTCTTCTGTAAGCGGTTGATAAATGTTAACTTACGACTACCAGTGGTAAATTTTATTTATCATATTGCTTAACAACCCAGATACAAATGAACTGTAGTAGAAGTATTATTATAGTAAATACACACTTTGGAAAATGGAAAATATACAACAAAGAGACATTTGCAGAGTTTAAAAAGGATACTAAAGGGAAACTATTCACATTTACTGTACTTTCATAGACAGCAGACTGAATCTTCACCTTTTAGGCAGTATTGAGTTTACCAGACTGATTCCTTACCCCTCAAGCTGTGGTCACACTTGTAAAAGTACACTACCCAGGGAGTTCCCTGGTGATTCAGTGGCTAAGACTCCATGCTCCCGATGTAGGGGGCCTGGGTTTGATTCCCTAGACAGGGAACAAGATCCCCCATGCCACAACTAAAGACTCCACACATAGCAACAGAGATTCTACATGATGCAACTAAGACCTGGTGCAGCCGGAAAAAAAAAAAAAAAAACTACCACCACTACAAAATAATATACTCATAAAATTATAGAAATAAATCTTATTTTTGCCTCCTCTGGAATAAACACATCAGCTTGAACCACACTACACATCCTATATATTTGGACTCACTCCTATTGACATTTGAAGTTCTTTAAATCTTGAGCCATAAAACTCTCTCTCATCTTTAAACAATTCCCTATTCCTGCCAGTTCGGTTTTCAATAAACCTGCCAACTCAGTTCTATGGAACTATTTCCAGGTTCGTCTTCTACAATTTCCTTTTAAATTTTTAAAATGTGACTGATTTATCCCAAGACTTTGAGATTTCCATTATCTGGCATTTGATGAAAAAGAAAGCAACATGAAACTTTTGAGATAAATTTCTAACACCTGCCCTAGCACCCAACCAAATGAGCCATAGGGGTAATAGCTGAGGAAAGGCCTTTCACTTAGGACACTCCAGAAAGTGGTGAATCATGTAATATTTTATTGAATGCTACTAAAACCCCCAAAAATATGTATTAGAATTTGACGTTATTCTAAGACCATTCTTTTTTGGATCCAATTGATATATTATATATATATATATAGAATGATGCTAAAGCTGAAACTCCAGTACTTTGGCCACCTCATGCAAAGAGTTGACTCATTGAAAAGACTCTGATGCTGGGAGGGATTGGGGGCAGGAGGAGAAGGGGACGACAGACGATGAGATGGCTGGATGGCATCACTGACTCGATGGACGTGAGTCTGAATGAACTCTGGGAGTTGGTGATGGACAGGGAGGCCTGGCGTGCTGTGATTCGTGGGGTCGCAAAGAGTCGGACACGACTGAGCGACTGAACTGAACTGAACTGATATATACAAACACACACACACACACAAATAAATTTTTTTTCTCTTAAGGTTGAATTATTTAACCCAAATTCACATCTACTTATTTCAGTAAAGTAGGAGTATGGAATATCTTTTCACTAATAATCCTGTTCCCTATTTCTCATAGGTTCTTATTTAGTGTTTCATTTGCATATTGCCTTATTGTTGATTCTTTAATGTTCTCTATCTCAAAATCGCTTCTATGATTGAATTAATCTCCATAGGTACATATTAAACTATCAGCTACAGAGGAATTTATTTCTTTAGACTCCATAAATAAATCACACACACACGTGGCAAAAACATGTATCATTCTTTTAGTTCAAAATTAAAAATAAAAATTGCAAGGGATCAAATTCTTTTGAACATCTGAGTCAAATTCATCCCGGTACCTGGAGTTAGTTATAAAGCAGGATTTGAGACCTTGTAACCATGACCTCCAGAGGGCAGACCTGAAACATCTAAAGTACCATATTTGAGACCACAATAATAGAGAACTGGGTACTAAAACAATTTCAACACTTAAAACATATTTATTGGACATTCAAAGCTCTAGGCATGAGTTAAAAGACAGAATCTGTATGGTCACGGACTGTAAAAGGAAATTAGAATGTGATATAATATCTGTAATAGCAGAAAAGCATGGGAAAATACATACAGTTGCATTGGTGAATCACGGGAGGCTTCCTAGATGTGGTGACATCTAAGCTGAGTACAAATTAGTCAGGCAGTGAATTGGAGGAGAATGTTCCAAACCATGATAACAGCAGATACATAAGCTTGCAGATGAAAACTACGGTTGGAACAGCATATAAAGTTCCAAATATTTCCTCATTAGATAGTAATAATACATGATTAATTTAAGGATAAATTATATATCTCATAAAAGAAGCATGAAAGTTTTATAGATTATTGAGCTAAATTTTATTTTATGTATTTTTAATTTGTTGCCTTATGTTAAAGATAACCCCAAACATTACACATTAAGATAGAAAAGAAGTGTTTCTATAAAACTATGAACTGCTTTGGGATTAAAAAAAAATAAACCTGTGCAAGCATTATAAACATATTCAAGTTCTAAAATAAATGATCAAAAATTATCACCTAATCAATGACACTGTGGAGAATAGTAGTACCAGGATGTATTGCAATAAAATAGTGCTTTGAGGTATTTAGAAGACTGTAAATCCCAGAATCTTTCTAACTATACCTTATCCCAGGAAATAGAGAATTGAACATTTTGAATATAAATACATTTTAAAAGATTTATCTGTATCAATTGATTATACCTATAAAGCTCTTTACAAAACACCTCTTCTTTATATAATGCTAAATTCTTAAAAAGACTCTAAATTAATGAATCTCAAATTAAGTTTCACCTCAAAGTTCTAAAATATGAAATGATGTTCATGTAGATAATTACTTTCTAATTATAGTCAATCTAGCAGCAATATTAATTTCAAATAGCATGGTTCTTATTATAAACATACCTAGAAAAACAATCCAAGTTACCCAAAATTATTAGGGAGATTCAGTATCTTTATACATTATTTTGAAAATTTTGATATGACACTGTCAAAAGATATCAAGTTAAACTAGAAAATTAAAAGGAACAAACATCTAAAGAGAGTGAAATGAATGGAGTTTTAGAGTACTGGGTGGCCCCTGACATGTAGTTTGTGGCTTAGAAACATCAACGTGCCAAGTTTCATATCTTGCTCAGGGTATCCTATTTCTCTGGACTGACTGGCAAAGCAAAAACTATCTTGTAATAGTCTCTAGGCCTGTGTACCTTGTCAGTTTAGAAGAGAAAAGTAGAATTCCATTAGAAATTTATGCATTGAAGTAAAGCTGTATTTAATCAACCCTAATCTGCTCATTTGTACACATTGGGATTGACACTAAAACTGATGATAAGAAAGCACTGAATCACTGTTTCATGAGCACATATTTCATTATCTAAAATAATAATTCAACTTGAAATAAACAGTTTCAAATCTGCTGAAATATAGTTATCCTACTGCAACTGCTAATACTAATAATGTTAATGGTAATAAGCAATAAGCAACTAACATTTACTGATTACTCTTAATGTACTAGACTCTGTTTGATTATACTATTTATATTAAATAATTCAATCCTTAAAGACTTGATATGAAGAGGTTAATAAAATGTGGTTGAACTGGCAATAAATCTATTAAATTACTTTTGCTGGATCAGATCCTTTTTTCTGACTACAAAATAAAAAATAATCTTTTAAAATTCAATCAGAAACACATTGTACTATATATTATCCTATCTTAAAACTATCCAAAACATCACAATAATATTAATTTATGTGTTCTTTAATGTTTACCTTATTGTTCACTACAATATTATAAAATGACTGTATACTCTCAATTCTTATGGTAAACGACATTGTTAAAATTCATAACTGAATATAATTACATATCATAGAAATACTCCAATATCAATTTTAGTCTTGTTTTTAATCAAAAGAGAGATTAATCTCCTGCATTAGAAAAAATATTTAGTTCTAATCATCCCATATTTCTCGTTTCTAGAAATATTTCGCCAATTTGTTAATTAATAGATTATCGGGAATGCATAGAAACCTTGTTAAAATCATTATTTTTCATATTCATAATTTATACTTACCTAATCCCTAAGCACTCCAAAATTGTAAACAAATCAATTTCATATTTACATCTGTGATAATTTGAAGTCACCCATATAAAGATATCAATAAAGGACATAGTTGCTAAAAATAGCCCCTTGACCAATTTTGTAGTCATCTGATATTAAAAATAGTTAGACAACACTCCCAAGTTTTCTTTTTAATTTAAATGTTATTATTAAACTAAGTCAAAAGCTTTTCTTAATCAAGAAAAATGCCATTATATCAAAAAACACAAATTATTAAACGGAACAGTCATAACCAGGACTACTAGCAAAGGGTCTTATACACACTGGAAAGTCAGAAAATATTTGATTAATGAATATAGATGAATAAATAAATAGATAACAAACATAAACATTCATCTCTTAAAAAATTCTTAAGTTGATATTTTCATGTTTGCAAGATATTTGAGTTATCTTATTGAATTGCATTTTTACAACTGCATAAATGAAAACAGTAGTACATTTAATTGCATTAATTTATTCTTTAATTAGCATTGCTTTGTTCTGCCAGTTTCTGAAAAGTCTTTGAAAAGTTACAAAAAGGAAATTGTGATACATTAAAAGTTATGCTAACAGGAGCACCTTGAGTTGACTGTCATTTATTTTGGTTTCCCCCATTACACAGGCAAGATTTATTTTTTCACTGAAGCAATATTCATTGGTCAAGTGTGTTCTTATTTCCACTAGAGTAGGCTCTGAGGTTATGAAGATGGATAAAAGGTAGTTTTCATCTTTTGAGGAGCTCATGGTAGGTGTTTAATTCAGGTTTGTTGAATGACTAAATACATGAATATGAAAAATTAGAAAGCCCTGCACATGCAATCACTGTAGTTACAAAGAGACAAAAGTGAAAAGGCAGTGGCTTCATTAATTTTAACAATTCACAACGCTGTACTCTATTCATGATTAACAGGCTCATAGATTCTGCTGGCTAAATCGGATTGATATCACAGGAGTATATTTAGTGCCATCTATAATATTAGCACTCTCATAAGGGGTGAACATAACTTTAAAGTTGTCAGGAGTGTGAATCATTTCCCAAGAGAAATTTAGGAAACTGACAGCTTTCAAAGATCTGTTATTGATCCCCAGAATGCATCTATTCAGTCAATCAATCACAGTCACGTAAATCAGCAGCTGGTCCCACTCTCTTAGGGAATAAGATCCATGCTTGACATGGCATTTGGCTTATCCCTTGGGGATCCAGCTCACATGATTAGGTCTATACTGACCATGGTTCTCTTGAGAGATTTGTTTGAGAGTATCTATGAAACAAAAACTTCAAAGTTTTCCTGAGTAGAAATAGTAGTTACAGGCTTGTCAAAATAAAAACAACACACACACAAATACACATATAGCTACTGTGCTGTGGTGAGGGTGGTTTCCCCAAAGAATATGTCTACCCAGGACCTGTGAATATGACTTTAGTTGGAAAGATTTGCAGATGTGATTAAATTAAGGATGTCAAGTTGAGGTCATCCTGGATAACCCAAGGCCAAATGCAAAACTAACCCAAGGCAAAAGTAGGAAGTCAAGAAACACCTGGAGTAACAGGCAAATTTGGCCTTGGAATGCAGAATGAAGAAGGGCAAAGACTAATAGAGTTTTGCCAAGAAAACGCACTGGTCATAGCAAACGCCCTCTTTCAACAACACAAGAGAAGACTCTACACATGGACATCACCAGATGGTCAACACCGAAATCAGACTGATTATATTCTTTGCAACCAAAGATGGAGAAGCTATATACAGTCAGCAAAAACAAGACTGGGAGCTGACTGTGGCTCAGATCATGAATTCCTTATTGCTAAGTTCAGACTGAAATTGAAGAAAGTAGGGAAAACCGCTGGACCATTCAGGTATGACCTAAATCAAATCCCTTATGATTATACAGTGGAAGTGAGAAATAGATTTAAGGGTCTAGATCTGATAGATAGAATGCCTGATGAACTATGGAATGAGGTTCGTGACATTGTACAGGAGACAGGGATCAAGATCATCCCCATGGAAAAGAAATGCAAAAAAGCAAAATGGCTGTCTGGGGAGGCCTTACAAATAGCTGTGAAAAGAAGGGAGGCGAAAAGCAAAGGAGAAAAGGGAAGATATAAGCATCTGAATGCAGAGTTCCAAAGAATAGCAAGAAGAGATAAGAAAGCCTTCTTCAGTGATCAGTGCAAAGAAATAGAGGAAAACAACAGAATGGGAAAGACTAGAGATCTCTTCAAGAAAATTAGAGATACTAAGGGAACATTTCATGCAAAGATGGGCTCGATAAAGGACAGAAATGGTCTGGACCTAACAGAAGCAGAAGATATTAAGAAGAGGTAGCAAGAATACACGGAAGAACTGTACAAAAAAGATCTTCACGACAAAGATAATCATGATGATGTGATCACTAATCTAGAGCCAGACATCTTGGAATGTGAAGTCAAGTGGGCCTTAGAAAGTATCACTACGAACAAAGCTAGTGGAGGTGATGGAATTTCAGTTGAGCTGTTTCAAATCCTGAAAGATGATGCTGTGAAAGTGCTGCACTCAATATGCCAGCACATTTGGAAAACTCAGCAGTGGTCACAGGACTGGAAAAGGTCAGTTTTCATTCCAATTCCAAAGAAAGGCAATGCCAAAGAATGCTCCAACTACCACACAATTGCACTCATCTCACATGCTAGTAAAGTAATGCTCAAAATTCTCCAAGCCAGGCTTCAGCAATACATGAACCGTGAACTCCTTGATGTTCAAGCTGGTTTTAGAAAAGGCAGAGGAACCAGAGATCAAATTGCCAACATCCACTGGTCATCAAAAAAGCAAGAGAGTTCCAGAAAAGCATCTATTTCTGCTTTATTGACTATGCCAAAGCCTTTGACTGTGTGGATCACAAGAAACTGTGGAAAATTCTGAAAGAGATGGGAATACCAGACCACCTAACCTGCCTCTTGAGAAATCTGTATGCAGGCCAGGAAGCAACAGTTAGAACTGGACATGGAACAACAGACTGGTTCCAAATAGGAAAAGGAGTACGGCAATGCTGTATATTGTCACCCTGCTTATTTAACTTCTATGCAGAGTATATCATGAGAAACGCTGGGCTGGAAGAAACACAAGCTGGAATCAAGATTGCCAGGAGAAATATCAAGAACCTCAGATATGCAGATGACACCACCCTTATGGCAGAAAGTGAAGAGGAGCTAAAAAGCCTCTTGATGAAAGTGAAAGAGGAGAGTCAAAAGGTTGGCTTAAAGCTCAACATTCAGAAAGCGAAGATCATGGCATCTGGTCCCATCACTTCATGGGAAATAGATGGGGAAACAGTGGAAACAGTGTCAGACTTTATTTTGGGGGGCTCCAAATTCACTGCAGATGGTGACTGCAGCCATGATATTCAAAGACGCTTACTCCTTGGAAGAAAAGTTATGACCAATCTAGATAGTATATTCAAAAGCAGAGACATTACTTTGCCTACTAAGGTCCGGCTAGTCAAGGCTATGGTTTTTCCTGTGGTCATGCATGGATGTGAGAGTTGGACTGTGAAGAAGGCTGAGTGCCGAAGAATTGATGCTTTTGAACCGTGGTGTTGGAGAAGACTCTTGAGAGTCCCTTGGACTGCAAGGAGATTCAACCAGTTCATTCTGAAGGAGATCAGCCCTGGGGTTTCTTTGGAAGGAATGATGCTAAAGCTGAAGCTCCAGTACTTTGGCCACCTCATGCGAAGAGCTGACTCATTGGAAAAGACTCTGATGCTGGGAGGGATTGGGGGCAGGAGGAGAAGGGGACGACAGAGGATGAGATAGCTGGATGGCATCACAGACTCGATGGACGTGAGTCTGTGTGAACTCTGGGAGTTGGTGATGGACAGGGAGGCCTGGGGTGCTGCGATTCATGGGGTTGCAAAGAGTCGGACACGACTGAGAGACTGAACTGAACTGGGTAACCCAGGCAGGTCCTAAATCCAAAGACAAGTTATCTCACTAAAGAAAAAATCAGAGAAGTATTTGAAACACACAGAGGAAAGAGTAATGCAAAGGTAGAGGCAGAGATTGGAATTATGCAGCCATAAGCCAGGGGACACATGGGGTCCTGAATGTTGGAATTCTTTCACAAGAAAGGATTTTCCTCTAGAGGCTATGACACCTCAATTTGGTCCTGAGGCCTCCAGAACTATGAAGGAACACCTTTTGTTTTTAAGCCACCAAGTTGTGACTCTTCATTTTAATAGCCATGGTAAATTAATAGAGCTGCCATATTAAAACCGTTTTCAAAACAATCTATTTTCATTGACATAAGAGAGTTGATAGTTGTTAGAGTATCACTTAAATGAGATTACTGGGTTGTGTTTAGGGTTAGAATTAAACCTAAACACTCATCACCCTCTCCAATTTAGCTCCTGCCTTTATTTTCTATACCAGTGAGTGGTTTTATCATGTCAATAAGAGCCTGAAGCTGAAATCTGGGAGTTTTACTGAGATGTTTCCTTATCTTCATTTTTTTTTTTTTTGGACATTCTGTGCCTCCTAAATACTTTTGAAATCCTTATCCTTCATTTACCTCTACTCCTACTAGACTTCTATAGACATCTATCTTTTATGTCTGTTGAATATCCACCCTCCTCCTCTGGCCATTTTCACATTGTATTTCTTTGCCTCTCAGACACTATAAAAAAAAATAATTCCATTGTTTCTTTTTCAAAATCCTTACTAAATTGTCCTTGCCTACATGGTAAATTTTACCAGCCTTGTATCTTCAAGGTGCAGTCCTTATATAATCTCTCTCGCCTCTTTTTTGACCAAGCCAGCACAGAACTAGACCGGGCAGACTTACATACCTCACCGGAGGCTCATGGAGCATTCTGAGACTTCTCTATTACAGCGTTCATCACATAACACTTATAACACTCTGCCTACCCTACTAGACTATGTCTCCACTGAGGACAGGGATTACATATTATTTACCTTTTAATTCTCAGAAATTAGTCTATAGTAGCTGACTTTAATCTAATTAGGATCTCATTCTGAGAATACTGAGTAGGTATGTCCATTTGCAGGAAAAGAAAAGCATTACTATTAATTATTATCATTGTAACTATCCAGGACAATAATATATATCTTTGAGAATGGCTACTACTGCTAAGTGCTAAGCCGCTTCAGTCGTGTCCGACTCTGTGCGACCCCATAGACGGCAGCCCACCAGGCTCCTCTGTCCCTGGGATTCTCCAGGCAAGAACACTGGAGTGGGTTGCCATGTCCTTCTCCAATGCATGAAAGTGAAGAGTAAAAGTGAAGTCGCTCAGTCGTGTCCGACTCTTAGCGACCCCATGGACTGCAGCCTATCAGGCTCCTCCACCCATGGGATTTTCCAGGCAAGAGCACTGGAGTGGGGTGCCATTGCCTTCTAAGGGATAATTAGTCAGGGCCCAGGCATATAGAACTGGAAAAGAGTTTGAGGAATGAAATAGAAAGATGTATCACAAGCCACTCTAAAATTCAGGCTTGGACAAGCACACTGGTTGTAATTTTAGAGCCTGGGTAAGTGTGCAGGGGGTTGAATAGTGTCCCTCACTATGCCCACAGGAGCCTGTGACATTTTGTAATAGCATTTTTGCAGATCCACATGTGATAAAGTTAAAACGAGGTCATGCTGGATTAGAATGGGCTCTCGTTTCAGTATGGCTGTCATCTTTATAAGAAGATGGAAAATTAGACACAGAGACACAGCCACACAGAGAAGACCATGTAAAGATGAATGCAGCTATCAGAGTGATGCCTGTCAGCCAAGGAATGCCAAGGATCTCCATAACACCAGATGCCAGAAGAAGCAAGGAGGGATTCTTTCTTAGAGCCTTTGAAAGGGCTATGACCTGCCAACACCTTGATTTCATATTTCTGGCCTCCAGAGTCATGAGAAAATAAATGTATATTGTTATAAGCCATTCTGTGGTACTTTGTTGCCATTGCCCTAGGGAATGAATACAATAATGAAACAAAGTACTGAGCACGGACAGGAGTATTTTCCATAGTTATGTTTAAAAGGCAACTTGTACCTAATGCCAATGAATTTCGGAATTTCCACCTTTAGGAACACTGTAGAAAATTCTTTTGACTCAGACTCAAAACTGTCTCTGGGAATGCTGGCCAAAATAGCAGGTGTGATATGCCACTTGTAAGTGGCTTTAAGAACAGCCAACATTAACAAGGAAAGGTCAGAGGGGAAGATTATAGAATACTGTTAACATATATAGCCTGTGTGACACATCTCTGGGGTCTTTAAAAAATAAGTAGACAAGATTTTTGAGGAGAGCTGTATGTCCTAATTAAGCAAATCACAGTAAGAACCAAGTGTTCATCTTTGGAAATAGTATTATATATTATTCTTAGTCTAGTAAAAATGTGGTTTGGTACATTGCTGACACTAAATAAACGTTTGTTGAATCATTGGTTTCATCACTCACAGGATTAAAGATAACAAGAAACAGATGTCAAAGCAAAAGGAAGAAACTATTTTTAAAGAAAAAACATCTCATTTTATATGAATGCTATTGATTAATCAATTAGTATTTGGGGAGAACCTACTGTATAGTACATGTATGGAGGAAAGGGAAGAAATTATGGAATGAAAAAAGAAAGCATTTATGCTCTTTTGTCAGCTGGTTCACTGTCTAGTTGCTGAGGGGGACACGAAAGCAACAATGCCCATCGTTATTTGATAAGAGGTATATACTAAATACTCTGGAGATTAAAGAGTCAGCTTGTAACTACTGAGGAAAACTTCTCAGAGGTGGTATGTGAATTGCTTTCTGAAAATTTAATGTGGTTTTCCATGACAAGAGAATTAACAAATTTTCTATGACTTAGAAATGTGAGAAACCATGGCACAGTACATTATTTTGGTAGTATTAAGGCTTAGGGCTCATGAAAGAGAGAGGCAGAATGTATGTGGCATCATTGGATTTCTGATTTCTTGAGTCATCTCAATAGAGATATGTGTGAGAGGTTGGACTGAAGGTAGAGAAAATTTTAAAATATTTCATTTTATCAAGGCAAAAATGTTAAAGATTTTAGGTAATGTTATTTGCTGAAGAATTGATGCTTTTGAACTGTGGTGTTGGAGAAGACTCTTGAGAGTCCTTTGGATTGCAAAGAGACCAAACCAGTCCACCCTAAAGGAAATCGGTCCTAAATATTCATTGGAAGGACTGATTCTGAAGCTGAAATTCCAATACTTTGGCCACCTGATGCGAAGAGCTGACTCATTGGAAAAGACCCTGATGCTGGGAAAGATTGAAGGCAGGAGGATAAGGGGATGACAGAGGAAGATACAGTTGGATGGCATCATTGACTCAATGGACACGAGTTTGAGAAAGCTCCGGGAATTGGTGATGGACAAGGAAGCTATGCAGTCCATGGAGTCACAAAGATTTGGACATGACTGAACGACTAAACTGAACTGAACTGATGATATTTGCATGTGGGCACACACAGTGATTAGCCATAGATATAGATGATACAGATTTATGCACAGATACTTTGGGGGAATATTTTGTGTCACTTTTAGCCTATTGACAGTGATACTGTATACTAGGAATACTTGAGGGATTCACCTGGGCCACTACTGCACATGATGGGCCGGCCCCTACAGGTATTTACTGGATCTGAGTCAACCCTGCGGCTGGACCAGCCCTTCTGGTTCTTATTATAATTGCAAGACATACCTCAGGAGTAACCATCAGGGAACTTTGAAACAACATGGTTTATTATTCACAGGTCAAGGAGGTATGGCAGGCTCAATGGCTGCAGGTCACAGGTAGAGAGAAAGTGTAAACCTGTAGCTATGTCTTTGCTGGAGTTAAGGGTGAGATACTTAGGACTTAAAGTTCACTCTTTACAGTAAATTTAAAATATAACAGCAGGAATTTAGGTGTGGAAATAGAAAAGTGAGGTCACTTAAAATGTCAGTTTTGCTGGGCTAGATTGAAGGTAGGAAGAAAAGGGGACAACAGAGGATGAGATGGTTGGATGGCATCACTGATTTGATGCACATGAGTCTGAGCAAGCTCGGAGAGTTGGTGATGGACAGGGAAGTCTGGCGTGCTGCAGTCCACGGGATTGCAAAGAGTCAGAGATGACTGAGCGAATAAACTGAACTGATTTGCCTCTTATTCATAATCGAAATATTTTCATCATTCTAAATTTCCCTGTAACAAAAAAATTATATGTATTAACAGATCTATAATCCTTTTCTCACCTACTGTCCCTTTGAAATTCTAAGTGAAAACACGAGATGAGTTTAGTTTAAAATAATGGGTATGAGAACTAATATATTATGTCTCTGATACAGAACCTCTCTAATAAAAATTAACAGAAAATCTGGAAAAACTACTTTATCCATGTTTGCATCTCTCAAAACAGTATAAACCTCACTGAAAACTAAGGTTGGCAGCTATATACAACAAATAACTGAGGATGTGGCCTAGATCTGGGACTGAAGATGAAGAAAATGGATCAGGGAGTAACAAGAAAAAAGTCTGAGCCTGAGAATAAGAACCACTGAGTCTAAAGATCCTGACATATTTCTCTCCAAGGAGATGAGGTGGTCTCTAAGTAGTTTTAGCCAATAGAAAGGAACGGTCATTGGGAATAATGTGCATATTTAAAAATTGGAGTAGGGGAGGCTTCATGGAGGAGGCATTATTTCATCTGAGTCTTCAGGAGGCTCATTATTTCATTTGGGTCTTCATTCCTAGATCTAGGCCTACTGAGACTTCAGTAGGCTCATTATTCCCTATACATAGAAATCTCAACGGATAAAGGAACTTCACTAACATTGGGTCGTCAACCACATAATTCAATCCTGAGAAATGATTCTCCCAACAAATAGACTGCTGAATTTTTTACTGAGAAATCACTAGGAAACTAAATATATATATATATATCCAATTCTCCTCCTTATTTAAGGGCAAATATTGTAATAGAATTCATGGCTCTAATTCTGAAGCTTTTTTACCTCACTCAATCAAGGCAAGTATAGATATGTTTCATTTTTAAGAATACATTTGTGTATGTATTATATATTTTTAAATAGTAAATGTGATTTTGTTTTCATAAGAGAGTAAATATCAAGGAAATATCAAGAGGAAGGGAAATAAATCTTTTCAGAAACAAATGCATTCAATAATAGCAAAGGGCACTTAGAAACTGAATAAGTCAACTTGCTTTTATATAAAACATTATTATTTTTGAAGTTTTCACCAGTGTAAAAGCTCCTTTTGTGAAACTAGGTTTTCATCATTTCCCACAAGCAAACTATAATGCCAAGGAAATATTTAAAACCATCAAAATGATTCCTTACAGCAAAACACTGAATATGTACCCAGCCAGTCCTGGTACACAGATTTTAACAAGCTTGAGTTTTCATGTAACACATCATAAAACTATTATTATAGTGGCACCCACTAGTGCTGTTCAAGTTTCAAGTATAAATCCATTGAAGAAACTGTTCTTACCTTCCTGGAACACAGTTCAAAAACAACTTCCTTTAAATCAAAGAATTCATGTATATACCCATCTTTAAATAGACAAAGGCTATGTAAAAATGACTTTAAAGTGAATCTGGATAATTAAATCTATATTATCCAAGATGCAATGCAGAGATCTGCATATAGAGGTCACAAAAAGTATAAGAGAACATATATTTTAAGTTCTTGTAAACAGAGGGTCAATGAAAATATTTAGACATATGTTCTGTTTATAGTATAATTACATTGATTAAATCCGGTTACTGGTTTCTGAAAAGTATTTGTTCTCACGGAATTAGAAGCTTTGAACTAGAAGTTTTTCTCCACCCATTACTCCTGTCCTCTCACCCTCAAACATCTGACATGTATGAATATTGATGGTGTGTGTAGTTCGGAACAATTCAAAGGTGACAGAAATTACCTGAGGAAATGTAACACTCCAAATTTCTTTGTAATTATCTTTGTCTGTCTTCCCTACATAATTTGAAGCTCCCTGAATATCTCTCAAGGCAACAAACTCAAATGAGGTTAGTGCCCATAACACTCAGTCTTAAACTCGCTCCAGCTCTCTTCCTATCTCTACTCCCATGCCTAACATTTCCAAAAGGATGGTGACTCTTCTCCTCTTAAGATAACCTTTCAAGTGCCATTACTTAAGGCTCTTTGACCTTAGTTTCCCTGGTCTTGAATAGTTCTGGAGTGAACAGTCACTGGCCTGTGAGATAATCCTTCTGAATTCCACACATCTAACGACAACACAACCCATTTTTAAGTGCTCTACTACCTCTTAATATTTTTTTAAACCAAAATAGAACATTTTCTAAATAAAGATGAATACCTATATTTAGATTTTTAAGACTTAGAAACTATGAATTAGTTTTTCAACTAAGTATGTAAGTAAATAAGTAAATAAATAAAGAAGTAAGGAAATAAAAAGTAATTAAATGCATCACTATCAGACACACTGGCTGCTAAGAATGATATACTAGAGAAAATACAATGTAAATGTTTGTGGTTGCTAAACAGTTATTTTAACAATGACCGAGATTTTTTAAGCATTTTTTTTCAATTTGTATGACCCCCTACTTGGTTTTCATCAGGTTCACATCAGGGGAACCCTCGGATAATCAAATAGAAACAAGTCTAGCATAGGAAAAGCTCAATAACTAGTAAGAAGCAGACCCAAATCCATAACAACCAATGAAAACCTGGCTCAAATCAAAGTAAATAAACTATCAAAATTTTAAAAGAATAAAATAGAAAGAAATGGGAAACAATTAGACATAATCACTGCTAATTACAGAGAAATAAGTTCACATAAAAGATTCCCGAGATTCAATTATTCTGCAACATATTTACAAGCAGTGCTTCTGTTTTAGTTAGATTTATGAAGAGTAATCTAATGGCATATTTTGCCAGTTAAAAAAAAACTCTAATATCAAATACGAGCTAATGAGATTTAACTTTGGTTCTCTAAATCAGATTTAATATATTTTTAAAAGTACAAGTTTTTGTCTGATTCCAACATTGGAGATAGAGTAGGACAGCCTATATGAAAGACTCCTAGAAAAATAAGCATTTGGCTTATTTCTCATGGGCAGTTTGTTTAATTGTATTTTATTCCACGGTAGTTCTGATTTTTTTTTTTTTCATTCTAGCATCTTTGGTGGCCAGTAGAAGGATAGCAGTTATACTTTATGTGTGGCTCAAAGAAGCTCACACAAAATAGGTAGTTTTATGTTTTATAAATAATATTTTATGCCTTTTCCATTTTGTCCCATACTGTTGATTTTTTAAGAATAGAAATAATATATTCACAATAAATTATTTAGAAATTAATTACAATCCAAGAAAACACATTTTATTACCAGCATAGTACCTGTAAGACCACACAAGTTATGTTCCATATATAATATTGAAAAAATGCCTTAAAATTTTTGTGTGTCCTTTATTTTTTCAAAAATAAAACAAATTTCAAATACAATGGATATTTAATAATTTTAGGGACTTTGTGTGTGTGTGCTCAGTTGCATCTAGCTTTTTGCGAATCCATGGACTGCAGCCCAGCAGACTCCTCTGCCCCTGGAATTTTCTAGGCAGGAACACTGGAGTGAGTTGTTGTGTCCTACCACAGGGGATCTTCCTGACCCAGGGATCGAACCTACAGCTCCTGCAGCTCTTACACTGGTAGGTGGATTATTTACCACCGCACAACCTGGGAAACATAGGGACTTTCAGTTCAGTTCAGTTCAGTCGCTCGGTCGCGTCCGACTCTTTGCGACACCATTTGCAGCACGCCAGGCCTCCCTGTCCATCACCAACATTCAAAACAGTTAAGAGGATGATCATTCTTCACTGATGTTTCCATGCATCTCAAACTTTATAATAGGGATATGAATGACCAAACTGAGCCAGTGAGCCACCAGGGAAGCCCATATCGGTTTATAGTAATCTATAAAACATGCTCAAAGGTAGGTATTAGCCTATTTGATAAATGATAAAAGGCTTAGAGAAGTTAAATACCTTCTTTAGAGATACTTTGCAAAGTAAGATACATTTTCTTTCAGTTTTGAATACAAAGGTCATGCTCTTTCCAGCAAACAATGTTACCACATATGTAAATTAATATTTACCCTGTATCTATTGTGTTTGAGGTATTTTCAAGGAGACCTTCATGAAGTTTTAAACATTGGCCAAGACTTATAGCACCTGGAAGTGATTACTACACATTAAACGATAATTCTCAAATAACAATCTGCATGACGGTGCCTCTACTCTGGCCCACAGTGAATCTATCTCAAAAGAATTTGCCCAAGTACAAATATTTCCCCTGGAGTTTTAGTAATAAATATCACTACTGGTCTCTAATGAATATTAGAGACTTCTACTTTTGACATCTCATTCAAACTGAGGAAGAGGATCTTTCAATGTAGGAAAAGGTTATTGGCATTCTTCTGCACAGTTCATTAAAGAAGACAATAATATAGAGACTAACTAACGTTGTTTTCAGCTTGAGTCCAGAATCTTGATTGGAAGTAGGATTTATGGTTAAAAGAAACATGGCTAATCAACAACTTACTGTGAAGGATTTGCCACCAATCCAGGGAAAACAATTAATATAAGAGATGTTTCATTAAATACTTAAGTAGTCTTATGATCAAAGACCAAAAGTCTCTAGTCCAAAATATAAGTAGTTATATTATATTGTATTGTATTGTATTGTTATTATATTGTAATATAATAAGCAGTTATCCTATTCCCACTGAGGATCTTCTAGATTGCTCCATTTTCCAATATTCTTTGGCTTTGAGAAACTTAATGACATCCTTGGAAGAAAAGTTGTGAAAAACCTAAAGAACATATTAAAAAGCAGAGACATCATTTTGCTGACAAAGTTTAGAGAGTCAAACCTATGATTTTTCCAGTAGTCATGTACAGATGTGAGAGCTGGACCATAAAAAAGGTTAAATGCAAAAGAACTGATGCTTTCAAATTGTGGTGCTGGAGAAGACTCTTGATCATCTCTTGGACAGCAAGGAGATCAAACCAGTCAATCCTAAAGAAATCAACCCTGAATATTCATTCAAAGGACTGATGCTGAAGCTGAAGCTCCAATACTTGGGCCACCTGATGGGAAGAGCTGACTCACTGGGAAAAAACCCTGAAGATGGGAAAGAATTGAGGGCAGGAGGAGAGGGAATGACAGACGTTGAGATGGTTGGATGGCATCATCGACTCAATGGACATGAGTTTGAGCAAACTCTGAAAGATAGGCTAGGGGAGCCTGGCATGCTGCAGTCCATGGGGTGGCAAAGAGTCAGACATGACTTAGTGGCTGAACAACAACAATGACATCAAAACACTGGGTTGCTCACCAAATATGACATAAGGATTATACACTGAAAAAAATGTTCTATCTTAACATATTAATAACAACCTAGTATATGAAGTCCTTAAGGTATATGTTAGAGACCTAGCCCTTAAATTTTAGTTCACAGATTCCTAACTTCTGTTTGATCTATAGAGGTCTTTGAAAAGCTATTGAAAGCTATACATACACATATATACCATATATAGAGAAATTCATGTGATTGGTGAAATTTGTATGTAGTTTCAGAGGGTTCATGAACATCTTGAGCATGACTAGAGATGTTAATTCCAAACCTTCTGTGTCCATACTCTTCAGTTCTATTTTTACCTCTCTTCCTGAGTATAAGATGCCATAGAGTCAGAGATAAATCTCTTATCCATAAGTTATAAACTAGACATAGAACCCACATTTAATGCTAAGCATACCACCAACCAATGCAAAAAGGTAACTTAATCACATGTATAATTCATAAGGTAAATTTATAAAGTACTATCTCTTTGTCTAGGAAAACATAATTTCTGAAAGTAGAAAGGTGATTCATGTGTCCCATGAAGAAAAGTCTATGCCATCTAATAAATGACTGTCATCTTCCACTACCCTTATTGGATAAGATTATCCACAGAACATTAGATGAATGTTTGTTGCTTGAAGTGGTTTTGCTTTTGTTAATACAAAGGAGCTCTGCTTGTTCTAGGAGTAATATTTCTTCAAATTTCAGTAGAAGGTTGAACTAGTCAATAATCCTACATTTATTCTGCCTTTTTCCTCTAAGAAAAAGATGAACTTCAATATACTGAAACTATCTTACAACTTATGGAGTACAGGTTTATAAATATGTTCTCATTAATTGAGAGAGTGATTCCTGGGAATTACCAGCTTTCTTACTTGTTTGAATTTCCAGACTCAGCAATTTTTAACTCATTTTATGAGGAAAATATGTCTCTATTAAATTTTTCTATTGTTTAAGTTTTCAAGATTATAGTTTTATAGATTGTTCAAGATTATAGATTGTTCAAGATTATAGTTTTCATAATTAAACAAGATTATACATCTCTATGTGTATACCTATACTCTTTAAATTAGTAACATACATGCAAATCAAACACAGAAGATTTTATCAAATGGTGCCTCTTTCAGCATTCCCCAAATCCTCAACGTTTTATAATTCAAATAGCTTCTTATAGTTCAAGTAACTAAAATTAACAGCAACATTTTTAAATGATCAATTTCTTTTGACAAAACTTTCTACCTAAATCATTTTGCTGATGTCTCCAACTTGTTATTTATTTAGATTCATTCAACATTCAATTGGTGTCACAGAAACAAAGTCTTTCAATTTACCATTTTGGTGCCACTTTATTGTCTGATCAAAAATTATTCTACGGCATGATTGAGATTCAGATATTTGTTTCAATTTACATTTTATACTACTGGATCAACCAAGCTCCTGAAATAATAATGTATTTATAAGTACCTGGGATCACAAAGATTCAACATATATTTATTCCAAATCTACGAATCTAGTTTTAGTATCAGTTCAGTTCAGTCACTCAGTCGTGTCAGACTCTTTGCGACCCCATGAACCACAGCACGCCAGGCCTCCCTGTCCATCACCAACTCCCGGAGTTCACCCCAACCCATGTCCATTGAGTCGGTGATGCCATCCAACCATCTCATTCTCTGTCGTCCCCTTGTCCTCCTGCCCTCAATCTTTCCCAGAAACAGGATCTTTTCAAATGAGAGAGTTCCTTGCATCAGGTGGCCAAAGTATTGGAGTTTCAGCTTCAACATCAGTCCTTCCAATGAACACCCAGGACTGATTTCCTTTAGGATGGACTGGTTGGATCTCCTTGCAGTCCAAGGGATTCTCAAGAGTCTTCTCCAACACCACAATTCAAAAGGATCAATTCTTCGGTGCTCAGCTTTCTTTATAGTCCAGCTCTCACATCCATACATGACTACTAGAAAAACAATAGCCTTGACTAGATGGACCTTTGTTGACAAAGTAATGTCTCTGCTTTTGAATATGCTATCTAGGTTGGTCATAACTTTCCTTCCAAGGAGTAAGCATCTTTTAATTTCATGGCTGCAGTCACCATCTACAGGGATTTTGGAGCACAAAAAAATAAAGTAAGCCACTGTTTCCACTGTTTCCCCATCTATTTGCCATGAAGTGATTGGATGGGACAGGATGCCAAGATCTTCGTTTTCTAAACGTTGAGCTTTAAGCCAACTTTTTCACTCTCCTCTTTCACTTTCATCAAGAGGCTTTTTAGTTCTTCGCTTTCTGCCATAAGGGTGTTGTCATCTGCATATCTGAGGTTATTGATATTTCTTCCGGCAGTCTTGATTCCAGCTTTTTCTTCTTCCACCCCAGCATTTCTCATGATGTACTCTGCATATAAATTAAATAAGCAGGGTGACAATATACAGCCTTGATGTACTCCTTTTCCTATTTGGAACCAGTCTGTTGTTCCATGTCCAGTTCTAACTGTTGCTTCCTGACCTGCATACAGATTTCTCAAGAGGCAGGTCAGGTGGTCTGGTATTCCCATCTCTCTCATAATTTTCCACAGTTTCTTGTGATCCACACAGTCAAAGGCTTTGGCATAGTCAATAAAGCAGAAATAGATGTTTTTCTGGAACTCTCTGGCTTTTTCCATGATCCAGCGAATGTTGGCAATTTGATTTCTGGTTCCTCTCCCTTTTCTAAAACCAGCTTGAACATCTGGACGCTCACTGTTCATACACCTACTGTTGAAGCCTGGCTTGGAGAATTTTGAGCATTACTTTTCTAGCCTGTGAGATGAGTGCAATTGTGCAGTAGTTTGAGCATTCTTTGGCATTGCCTTTCTCTAGGATTAGAATGAAAACTGACCTTTTCCAGTCCTGTGGCCACTGCTGAGTTTTCCAAATTTGCTGGCATATTGAGTGTAGCAGTTTCACAGCATCATCTTTCAGGATCTGAAATAGCTCAACTAGAATTCCACCCCGTCCACTAGCTTTGTTTGTAGTGATGCTTCCTAAGGCCCACTTGACTTCATATTTCAGGATGTCTGGCTCTAGGTGAGTGATCACACCATCGTCATTATCTGGGTCGTGAAAATCTTTTTGTACAGTTCTGTGTATTCTTGCAACCTCTTCTTAATATCTTCTACTTCTGTTAGTTCCATACCATTTCTGTCCTTTATTGAGCCCATCTTTCCGTGAAATGTTCTCTTGGTATCTCTAATTTTCTTGAAGAGATCTCTAGTCTTTCCCATTTTATTGTTTTCCTCCATTTCTTTGCATTGATCACTGAGGAAGACTTTCTTATCTCTCCTTGCTATTCTTTGGAACTCTGCATTCAGATGCTTATATTTTTCCTATTCTCCTTTGGTTTTCACTTCTCTTCTTTCACAGCTACTTGTAAGGCCTCCTCAGACAACCATTTTGCCTTTTATATGAGGCTTTGCAGGTGACGCTAGTGGCAAGGAACCCACCACCTCTGACTTATGTTGCATGCATAATTATATGTTTTCTCAAATTTTTTATTAATATAGGAAATCTCTCATTCCTGAAAAGTGACTTCTTTTCCAATCTCACTTTTTAAAAATAGTCTTACCCTAGAATAACTTTGAAAAAATCACCATATCTTTGTAGTTCCTACTTAATAGTGAATTGAGCTTACTGAATCTACTTACAGTAGTAATAAACTCTTTATTTATCCTGTAAAGAGGAAGAAATGTTGTAATTAGCAGAAACTTTACATCAATATCATCAGTAAATTTTTGCATATATTCATTTTATGCATATATTTAATTGCTGTTGCTGTTGCTGGTGCTAAGTCGCTTCAGTCGTGTCAAACTCTGTGCGACCCCATAGATGGCAACCCACCAGGTTCCTCTGTCCCTGTGATTCTCCAGGCAAGAATACTGGAGTGGGTTGCCATTTCCTTCTCCAATGCATGCATGCATGCTAAGTTGCTTCAGTCATGTCCAACTCTGTGTGACCCTATGAACAGCAAGCAGCCCACCAGGCTCCTCTGTCCACAGGATTCTCTAGGCAAGAATACTGGAGTGGTTTGCAATTTCCTTCTCCAATGTATTTAATTAACAAAAAGATAACAAAAGATTAATTTCATTGATTTTTATCATCTGAGTATTTTATTGACTTTACTATTACATTTTTAATGAACTCTTCTTATAAAGCCTCCATTCATGGCAACCCACTCCAGTACTCTTGTCTGGAAAATTCCATGGACGTAGGAGCTTGGTGCAGGCTACTGTTCATGGGGTCGCAAAGAGTCGGGCATGACTGAGCGACTTCACTTTCACTTTCAAACTGATCTTTTACAGACTGCTTTCTGTATTTGAACCATCCCCACTTATCATTTGAAGTTTATTGGCTAGTGTACTTTTTGGACATAAATATTTTGAAATATTGTTTCACAGGTATGTGTATAATTACTTGAATGATGTCTAGGCCTTAATAGATAATTTCAATGGCATTCAAAATTGGCAAAAATATCTGATATAAGATCAAATGTCTATTTTGTTTCTTTTGTATTGTCTTATCTCAAAATTCATTATGTGACTAAAATGGTTGCCTAAGAAATAATTCATTTTTCCAGATTAATAACACATCCCTTTGAAAGCCAAATTCTGCCTGTATTAACAATTATCATATTACTGTAAACTTACACAGTTAGACGAGAGTTGCTAATAATCACTTGGTATGGATATCAGTGGGGCTAACTTGATGGAGGAGTTAACAGTGCAGAGATGTAGTAACTTGAGTCCTTTTAAATTTTACATGTTATTTTAATATTTACTCATTTATTATTTGTTTTCATTCACACATAATTTTGTTGTTGTTATTTAGTTTTTCGCTTAGTGATGTCTGACTCTTTGTGACCCCCATGGACACATAACTTAGAGCTTATCACTTTTCACACCCACACACAAAAGAATGTCTCTCATGGAATATGTATCTAGGCAAAATAGAGAAAAGTATAAAATTATGGAAAGACTGTTTACTCTGGAGATTTCTAGCCTGGATATGGGTCACCATACAACTCAAGCTTTTATGCTCACTTGATGAATTATATTCATATTTCAGCTTAAGTTCTAAATCTCAAAAGAAATTTTACTACGTGTTTTATCCATTTTATCTCACTTTGAAATTTAATCACTACTGTCTTTTCCAGTTCTGAAATTTTTTGATTCATCGTCTTTTTGGATGGGTTATTTTTTTCTTCTCTTTCTTACATATACATGTATGAGACAATATTTCCAGACATTAATCTCTTAAAAGTGCACTAACCAAGAACCTTTAAATGACAGATGGGAATGATTAATACAGAAAACAGTCTGTTAGAGAACAGTTTAATAAAAGGGTTTAAAAGAGTTAATTCAAGAATTTAATAGGTAAATCAATAAAAGGGCTGCAAAATTATAAAAAAAATCAGTGAAATTACTCTTTCATTTTCCATTTATTAAACATACAGACATAAAATAAACAAGCACACAAAATTACCTGAAATGCATGATATTATAAAAAGTCTGCTAATTCCACTTTTTTTTTTCAAAAAGGAAGAAAAAAAGGAAAACTGTTGCTTTGTTAAGGACAGTAGATTAACTCAAATCAGTCCACAGGTGTCTGAACAGCAGTGACACCTAATTAGAATGGAAGCATAGCTTCTTAACACTACTAAGGGAATGGAGATACATTTGTGATGAATTTTAGAGCAAAAATACAACCAGACCAGAGCACACAAAATCTGGCTTTTTTAGGTCAAGCACAGCAATTATAATTTCTGGAAATTTATCAAATAAAACAGTGATTCCCGGTATAGGATGAATAGTTTTCATTTGTCCTTTATCCCTAAAATTCTGTTTAGTTTTCTCTCTTCTTTGTTCCCCTTCTTTTCTTCCTCTGTCTCTCATATATATACATATTTTGGATGTGAGTCAGCTTAACTCTGTATTTCAAACTGGATAATCAAGCATGGGTGAACACAGAATATTACTTTTTTTTTCATGAAAATATTGTTTTAGCCCAAATGAAACACCTGCAAAGAGATTCTAAACAAAATAGTCTGAGGCTTTTTCCTTCTACACTCTCTCCCACCTTCTGGTTTAACTATTTTCATTTACAAAACAGATCATGGTTCTTCAAAATAACTTTTCACAAAATATCCTAAAAGCAAAGAGAAGTTTGCTAATTTAATATTTAACATTATTGCCAGTAACATTTCCCTTATTTATAAGACTCCCAGAAAATCAATCACAATAACAATTGAACACAAAGATAATCCTGTATTTAACCATGACTTATGTTAACACTCAAGTTCTAAGACAGAAAAGGGTCTCAAGTTGTTCCTTAGATCTCTGTACTTCTTAGAATCTCTTGCCAAATTTCTTGTAAGTCATTTTGACATTCAAAAGGAGCTAGATCAAAAAGGTTCTGCTTCTGTTTCCAAAATCATTTTTTTCTTTTACTGACAGTCCAACAACACCTATCACTTCCTACTCACCTCTAACTTATTTTAAATGAGTTGGCCTTCATATCTGTGGATACATCAAGTGACACATTCAACCACATTTAAAGAGAAAACAGTCAAGTATTCAGACAAAAAGGATTTACTGATCTAACACCAGCTGTAAGATCTGCTCTCTAAAGAACAAGATTCTAGTTGGAGTCCAGTGTAATGTGAACACCGAAATGTGCAGAGAGATCAAGGCATGACATAACCAAAGACATTAGATCCAGGGCAATGTAGGTTTAAATTGCTGTATATAGTAAACTAATGATTAAGATTCCTTGAGCTGTCTTCATTACAATAAAGGGCTACTGACATCTCCTTTAAAGAGTTATTCAAAGGCCAACAGGTAACAATAACATAAGGATATAAGAAGTATCTAATATATGACATCTAATATAGTCAGTATTATAGATGTCACAATAGACGTACTGGCACAAACTAATACATGATAAATCCTGGAAGAATGAATAGGATATATATAGAGAAATGAGGACATTTGGATCAATTGGTGCACTTAAGAAATTATATAATCTATTTTTAATATTCACCAATTACAAAAAGACATCTGAAAGGTGCTCAGATATTAACTTAATTTACAAGGTACTACCTGAGTATCAACAAAATGTATTTTAAAGTATTCTTTTGTTGTTGTTCAACAGCCTAGAAATAAAACCCAAAAATGCTTCAATGACACTGCTTTGTGTGTCTGTATGTAAAACAGAAGTAGAAAGTCTTGTCCAAAGATAAACTGTTTTTAAAAATGCTGATCCTCTGAGAGCTGCTGCTGCTGCTGCTAAGTCGCTTCAGTCGTGTCCAAGTCTGTGCAACCCCATAGACGGCAGCCCACCAGGCTCCCCCGTCCCTAGGATTCTCCAGGCAAGAACACTGGAGTGGGTTGCCATTTCCTTCTCCAGAGAGCATGCCTGATAAAAGCAGATAATGTCCTTGTCCATTATATCACCAATACAAATATCATTCAAGTTCAGTCCTGCTATCCTAATTACGTCATATGTAATGTATTAGCTTATCAAGAATTCTCAATTTTGGCAATCAAAATTTACATGAGAAAAAATATTCCAGCTGAAAACTAATGATATACTAATTTCCCTATATATATTTTAGGACAGATCATGAGTCAGATATAGAAGAATCGCTAAGGAAAGTCCATGAGCCAAAACTGATAGAAACTCTTCTTTTAGTCAAAACAAAATAAGAGCTATATACTACTATGAAATGTCACCCTAGTAAATAATTTGCCACTTTCCATGTAAATTGAGGCAAATATTTGAACCTCTCTGAAACTTAATTCTAATTCAACTGGAATCCAAACAAATAGTGGATATATAAAGGCTTTGAAAACTATATAATGCTATACAAATATTATTAATCTTAATGTTAAATGGATATGTAAGCTAGGATAATCAATAGTCTTAAGGTAAAATGTTATGATAAAAAATTAAGGACATGCAAAAAAACAAATAGGCCTTTAAAAATAGCCATGCAGCTGCTGCTAAGTCACTTCTGTCATGTCTGCCTCTTTAGGACCCCGTGGACTGTAGCCCATTCAGCTTCCCAGTCTGTGGGTTTTTCCAGGCAAGAATACGGGAGTGGGTTTCCATGCCCTCCTCCAGGGGATCTTCCCAATCCAGGAAACAAACCCTCGTCTCCTGTGGCTCCTGAATTGGCATGCAGGTTCTTTACCACTAGCACCGTTTGGGAAGCCCATATACTATATCTATTTATATATGATATCTTTAAAATATACTTATATAATACATATTTTATGTATATATGCATAATCAAATTTTATTTGCCATTAACTGCTTTGGGGAGAAAAAGAGGGATAGGTCAAACTATGCCTCTTGGTGAGTGTGCCTCTTGGTGAGTCTTGCATATTAAGATAGTATATGCTCAATAAATGTTTATTGAATTAAACAATGAATTAATGTAAGTGAATAAACATAAAACATATCTGAATAAATATATCACAAATAAAAAAAATTACATTTCATAAAAATATGTTTAGTAATGTTAGTAATATTTAGTAGTGTTTAGTAATATTTAATTGATAACAAAATTAGTTAATATTAACTATAATCCCTAATATTTGTTTTCACAAATTGTTGTGCCATATAGCAATATCTCATTTAAGTCACACCAACAGTAGGTATGTAGTGCAGGTATTATGTCTAGTGTATTCATCAATAAATGGGAAATAATACTGCACTTGTTAATATTCTAAGCCTCAGTTTATTTTTCTGTCAGTTGAGGTTAATTATGTATAACTTTTGAGATGGATGCTTATACACATATTTTAAACACTTATTAAACTCAGCCATGGAAAGTACAATGTTGGTAAGAGTGTTATTATATGTTAATGCATATACCCATTGATATAATAATGGTCTTCATGGTTTTTAGTGGTGTGCCACATTTTCAAAATTCCAAAAATGCAGAAGTCATATTCAGTTTCCGTTTTGCTTTTAAAATGCTAGAGGTTGGAGAGTTGTGGCCTTTATCTAATTAATTATAGACTTGCATATATAAAAGAGAGACCCCAAAACCAGATAAATGTATATATATATACCTAGAAAAAGGTAAGATATAAACATGTGGCTCATCACTGATCAACTGTGCAAATCAATGAGATTATGGATACTTAGGTATCTGAAAAAATTCTGAGAACAAGGAGTGGGTTTGACATAGAAATTCTAACTCTTTGGCTTTGGTTTCCATCATTCTTGATTGCTCATTTTCCATTTAAACAGCTGCCTTTCAGAGAACATATTTTTGCGGTGGGAGTTATAGTTTGGTCCCTTTTTTACCAGAAAGATCTCAGATTTGCATAATTGTCCTCAGAATTGTAATGATTCCATTTCTTTTTGAACATAGGTCACTCTGTAGCTCTGTCTTTCTCTTTTCCTTTCTCTCTCACACACTTCATTTTAAAATTTTCTTTCATCTGAGTTTCATATGGCTTGAACAAAAACTTTCATGACTGTGGAACGTCCTGAATACTATACTTGGAGGGCAGGCTCAGAGACTCAGTGCACAACCTGTAGCCACAACAATCTAGGAAAACTCTGCCTTTTTTCAAAACTTGTGATTGAATGGAGCTCCAGAATGTTCAGCAACAGGAAATGAGGGAAATTGCTACTTGCTCTCTAGCAACTAGCAGACAGCAACTCCCGAACTGGTCTGTGAATACCAATAATTCTTCAACTAATCAGCAGTCTCCCTGATTTCTTTTTCAGCTTCAAGTTCTGTGGGTTCTGGGATGTCTTGTCTCATCAGTAAGAAAAGTACAATCTTGTGACACGCCAGGGGACTGGAAAATTGGTCCCTCTGATTTCTGTAACTCCCCAAACCCCTTGAACTAAGGAAGTGGCTAGGCCAAATTCTTCACAAATACGTCCACAACATAACCAAGTTGCTACATTAATGGAAATGAAATGTCGTACTCAGCTTTACCTTTTTGAAAATATCCCTGCTTGGTAATGGTGAAGAGGCAGAAAGACACTTATGATTTCATCCTTCTATATTTTGTGAAAAGAATCTTGACTTCTAAATTTCAGAAAAACAAACTTTCTCATAAATGATGCAATGGAAATTGGACAGAAAGCCTACTCAGTTGATTTTAATAAATTATGGAGACTATTTTTGTTTTGTTTTCCAGTTGAGGCAGTATAATTCGGCTGGTTTCAGGGTGGTCACCACTATCTTAAGAGCTGTTGGGTCATAAAGTTAAAAGGCAGCGTGCAGAGATGGCATCAGCAAAACTGGGAAATAGATTCCCTTTCATTTCACCAGTCTCCCCACCTAGCACCCTTTCCCCCTTTTAAAAATCATTACACATTCAAATTCTATACACTTTCGTTTCAATACTTGATTTATGGAAGTTACTGCTTTTAAGAGGATTCACTTTTATAGGATGCCAAGCACACATAACCAAAAGGAATTTATGTCTAAATGTGAACTTGTATTGCAAAATGTAAGTAGGTAGAAGAGGGACTTTCTAGAGTAGGATCTTACTGGCAGCTTTCCACATTCACATTTAGTAGCAGTTTTGAATAACACCCAAACATACATGACATTTACTGCTTAAATTACAAAGGTCTTGGTATCTGTGTAAGATTTTCTATGAATCACATTTTTAAAATGATTCAAGATTATATTGGAGGTTTGCGTTCCTAAGGCAATCAGTATGTACAATGACAAGAATTCTAAAAATGTATGGTATCATTCTTTCTACAATCTGCATATGTAGGTTATAGATTTTAAAAGACAACAATGCTGGTTTGATTCAGATGCATTCATCTCTCATAGAGTCTTTTACAAGATTACTTCTACTCTTGTGTTTTATTTGTATACATATTTCTGAGGCTTCATCAGTGTGTCTAAACATTTTTTTAAACTTACATATGCATTTAATGTTCAGGATAATGAAATGATGTGACAAAAATTTTAAATTAAATTCTACAACTTTCCCTCCAGCAAGCATTCTTTTACCTTTTATATTGCCTACTTATATTACTTTGCCAACAAAGGTCCATCTAGTCAAGGCTATGGTTTTTCCAGTAGTCATATATGGATGTGAGAGTTGGACTATAAAAAAAGCTGAATGCCAAAGAATTGATGCTTTTGAACTGTGGTGTTGGAGAAGACTCTTGAGAGTCCCTTGAACTGCAAGGAGATCCAGCCAGTCGATCCTAAAGGAAATCAGTCCTGAATATTCACTGTAAGGACTGATACTGAAACTGAAACTCCAATACTTTGGCCACCTGATGTGAAAAACTGACTCATTTAAAAAGACCCTGATGCTGGGAAAGACTGAAGGTGGGAGGACAAGGGGATGACAGAGGATGAGATGGTTGGGTGGCATCACTGACTCAATGGGCCTGAGTTCAAGTAAACTCCAGGAGTTGGTGATGGGCAGGGAGGCCTGGCATGCTGCAGTCCATGGGGTAGCAAATAATTGGACACAAGTGAGGGACTGAACTGAACTGGATTGCCTACTTTACATTTCACTGACCCATAGTATTTTGCAAGTTGTTTACTATACTATCAAAGGATGCCATTCATGTATACAAGGCTGTGAATATTTCATGTAAATAGTAAATACATGCTGGGCTGGTACAGAGAACAATTTGTATCATGGTTGTAGGTAATATCCCTGGTTATTTCTTACTCAGATTGCTCAACTCAGAACTTTGATTTGTTCATCATTTCATATAAACAATGTCCCTCTTCACCCTAAATCAATTAAATCACTTAATCTCCCATGTCTCTCTTTCTTGTGTCACTACCTCTGTGGAGGCTACTTGTAACATAATCCTGCGACTGCCTTCGAAATAGTTTGTCAAGCCACCATCACTTTCTCAGCTATCTACTCTCTCCTTGCTCCTAGTTTTATTGCTGCAAAATAAAGTTTATCAATCTTCCGGCTAAAAATTTCCTTAATGGCTAGTTGATTTCTTTAGTAAGCAACTAGATAAAATCCATATTTCCTCCCAATTCAGTTCAGTTCAGTAGCTTGGTCCTGTCCAACTATTTGTGACCCCATGGACTGCAACATGCCGGGCATCCCTGTCCATCACCAACTACCAGAGCTTGCTCAAACTCATGTCCATCAGGTTGGTGATGCCATCCAACCATCTCATCCTCTGTCATTCCTGTCTTCTCCTGCCTTCAATCTTTCCCAGCATCAGGGTCTTTTGGGTATTCATATTTCTCCTGGCAATCTTGATTCCAGTTTGTGTTTCTTCCAGCCCGGCATTTCACATGATGTACTCTGCAAATAAGTCAAATAAGCAGGGTGACAATATATAGCCTTGATGTACTCCTTTTCCAATTTGGAACAAGTCTGTTGTTCCATGTCCGGTTCTTACTGTTGCTTCTAGACCTGCATACAGATTTCTCAGGAGGCAGGTAAGATGTTCTGGTATTCCTGACTCTTTAAGAATTTTCCACACTTTGCTGTGATCCACACAGTCAAAGTCTTTGGTGTAGTCAATACAAATGCTTTGGTGTAGTCAATAAAGCAGAAATAGGTGTTTTTCTGGAACTTTCTGCCTTTTCAATGATCAGGTGGATGTTGGCAATTTGATCTCTGGTCCCTTTGCCTTATCTTTTAGAATTTGAAATAGCTCAACTGGAATTCCATCCCCTCTTCTAGCTTTGTTTGTAGTGATGCTTCCTAAGGCCCACTTGACTTCACATTCCAGGATGTCTGGCTCTAGATGAGTGATAACATCATCATAATTATCTGGATCATGAAGATCTTTTTTGTCCAGTTCTTCTGTATATTCTTGCCACCTCTTCTTAATATCTTCTGCTTCTGTTAGATCCTTACCATTTCTGTCCTTTATTGAGCCCATCTTTGCAAGAAACATTCCCTTGGTATCTCTAATTTTCTTGAAGTGATATCTAGTCTTTCCCATTCTATTGCCCGCCCCCACCCCCATGAGACTATGTTGTTTTAGTTTGGGTTCTTCCAGAAACTGACTCTTAATCAAAGATTCAAGCATGAATTTTTGGTAAATGTTTCCAGGAAAGAAGGGTAGGGAAATGAGACAACAAAAGAGAGGTGAGAAAGCAATAACCAAGGGCGATTTATCAATCATGTTGCTTTTTTGAATCCTGCTGGGGCTTTTTGGATGAGGGTAGGGGCTATGAGGTATCATTATTATATTTAGAATATGAGTTATTTTAGCACAGTAGGTAAGGGAACTGGGGTATTAATCTACCACTAAATTTGGTCATTGGTTAGGGACTATTCCTAAAGGCATGTTAGTTCTGTATTTTCGAGTGCCACAACTGTATTTGCTGGAGGAAGCAGTGAGATCTAGCCAGCAGCTACAAACTTTTAAGCACTGAGAAGATATGGGAGAAAAAATGGGAAGACATATGTCTAACAGCATATTTTAATCCTTTTACATGCATGTATGCTCATTCACGTCAAACTCTTTGCAATCCTATGGGATGTACCCTGTCAGGCTCCTTCCTCTGTCCATAAGATTTCCCAGGCCAGAATATTGGAATGAGTTGCCATTTCCTCCTTCAAGGTATCTTCCTGACTCAGGGACCGATCCCACATTTCCTGTGTCTCCTACATGGCAGGCGGATTCTTCTACTGCTGAGCCATCAGGGAATTCTTTCACATTTAATAACAAAAGCCACTTTTCTTCACTAATGGTGCTCTAACCAGACACCAGCTCCTGCCACATGAGCTGTCACACTTTTCTCAGGTATGTGTGTGTATATATATATATGTGTGTATATATATATATGTGTGTGTATATATATATATATATATATAATGATGGCATGATCATGTCCATCTCATTCTTTTAGGCTTATTCTTTGCCCACCACACTCTCCAATTTTAAGAACCAGCTAAAATGTTGCTTTTCCATTAAAGCCTTTCCTCTCACATTTTAAATTTCTTTCCAAAATCACAGATTATTACATTATAGCTGTATCTCTCAAGGTGCCAAAAGTCTAGGTAATATGTAAATCTTTAGCAATCATCCATATGAGTCCATTAGCCACACTTCTCAGGAATATGCCTTTTTATGCTTCAATGATTCATGCATCATTCTATAATTCTATGGTAGTGCTTGTGAGGATTCAAGGAGCAGCATATGTGAAATATTAGACAAGTATCTGGTACATGGTAATTATTATATGTCACTACTATTATTTTTGCACCTAAGAACCACCTGAAAAGATTCCTAAATATGAAGAGTACCAGGGTATAAACCCAGAAATTCAGATTCAGCTGTTGAGCTCTAAGAAGACAGGTCTGTGAACAATCACACCAAATGATTCTCTTGTAGGGCAGAGATCTGGAAAGATGACCAGATCTCTGGGTATGATAAAAGCTATTATAAATCTATTGTCTTGGTATAATTATTAACAGTGACATCTTTGACTTTCAGAAGTATCTCAATTTGGGGGAAAATGTTAAATGGCCACTCTATTCATGAACCATATTTTGAAATCACTGTTGTTTAGCAAAGATAATGGCTGAATGCACATATCACAAAGGTTATTCTCTGACACTTTATTTTAAATCATATGGCAGAGAAGAATCAAAGAAGGAAATAGAAGTGGTGAAGAAGATTATTATGGGAATTTCCCTAGTCACTAACCTGCTTCCTGTTGTGAATTTGGAGTAGGAATTGAGAGAAAGTCTGAAGGGAAAGGGACTTGGCTGTCTTTCAGTGCTTCCTTTGAGCCTGAACAAGAACATTGCTAAGTATATTAATATTACTAAACATCATTTTTAGCAGTAGTTGGAGAAGGAAATGGCAACCCACTCCAGTATTCTTGCCTGGAGAATACCAGGAACGGAGGAGCCTAGTGGGCTACCATCTATGGGGTCGCACAGAGTCAGACACGACTGAAGCGACTTAGCAGCAGCAGCAGCAGCAGCAGCAGCAGCAGCAAACATCATTTTAGAAAACAGATTCTAAACCAACATTCAGACCATTAATGAAAGTTTGGAATTTTCAAACATTTCATTTCATATGTAGTGTTAATGCATGCCTTCTCAGAGAAAACCCAGAAGATAACGAATCCTGGCTGAGTTTTCAGCAAGTTACAGCTGTTTACAGTAATGTGGTAATTGGAAGTGACACTATAGATCTCCACGTTTATGCTGGGTTGCCATGTTGTGGTTATAGCGCAAAACTGAGAAATACTAAAAAACATCAAATATATGTGTCAAGTTAATTTCATACTCCTTTTGCCTCAGGCTGATTTGCACAAATTAAATTTTCCACTAATAAACTCAAGATGTTAGAAAGCAATATGGAAATGCCATATATGGATTCTGCTCATTGTGATTATAGAAATCCAGACTCTTTGAACAATTTGTTAATGTACAAAAATTATTTTATCCCATATATCCTGAAAGTTTGAAAGAAAACATAAGTGAAAATTGGAAGGCATTGATTTTTCTTTTTCCTAGCTTCAGCACTGGGAATGTTTATTTTGATACATTTTAAAAACTGGAGGTAAAAATATGTAAATTCAGTAGAGGAATAACTTAAGAGAACATTTTAGAAAACTAGTTTAATAAAAATTGAAATAGACCAACATTTGTTTGAAAACATCTTTGGTTACTATAAAATGCTTGGCTTCAAAGTTTTATATTCAAATAAACATGAATGAAGACCACTTTATTACAGTGTCTTTGTCACTTTTTATAAGGATGTATTTAAATATCAGTTTTTTTTTTTTTTTTTTTTACCAGATGGGATATTTTAGATGTAGATATGATTTTCAGAAAACAGTCTTTGGAAAGAGTCATATTTTTTCATTTAAAATTAAAAATGGTTAGGGAATAAAGTACTTTAATAGTATATGATGTAGGTGGGGTTTTGTTACTATCTGCCCACAGATTTCCATATGGAGCTGATTCTTGATGTTTTTAGAGATAAAGAAGTACATGTGCTAGAAAGTAGTTCTAAGAATAAGGAAGGGTGAAAGTGGTAGATTGTAGTTTCTGGAATTAGAATGCCAGGAAGAAACATGTTTATGGGACAGAAAGTATAATAAAAGAGGAGGAAAGTTCAGTGTGTATTTTCTTTATCTGAAAAAAATAAAGGGGGAATGAAGAAGAAATGGGAGAAGGACAGTTGACATAAAAACAACAACCTGCAGATAAAGAGTGAACGATTTTTTCCATTTGAGAGATGATAAGAAACTGGAAAAGTATACTGATGGATGAATTTTGAGTTTGTTCATCTGATGACTCTATTTATAAGTTTATTATTATTATTTTTAATTAATTAATTAATTTATTTTTAATTTTTACTTTACAATTCTGTATTGGTTTTGGCATAGATTGACATGAATCCACCACAGGTGTACATGCGTTCCCAAACATGAACCCCCCTCCCACCCCCCTCCCCACAACATCTCTCTGGGTCATCCCCGCGCGTCAGCCCCAAGCGTGTCATATCCTGCATCAGACATAGACTGGCATTTCGATTCTTACATGATATTATACATGTTTCAATGCCATTCTCCCAAATCATCACACCCTCTCCCTCTCCCTCTGAGTCCAAAAGTCCGCTATACACATCTGTGTCTCTTTTGCTGTCCTGCATACAGGGTCATCATTGCCATCTTCCTAAATTCCATATATATGTGTTAGTATACTGTATTGGTGTTTTTCTTTCTGGCTCACTTCACTCTGTATAATTGGCTCCAGTTTCATCCATCTCATCAGAACTGATTCAAATGTATTCTTTTTAATAGCTGAGTAATACTCCATTGTGTATATGTACCACAGCTTTCTTATCCATTCATCTACTGATGGACATCTAGGTTGTTTCCATGTCCTGGCTATTATAAACAGTGCTGCAATGAACATTGGGGTACATGTGTCTCTTTCAATTCTGGTTTCCTCTGTGTGTATGCCCAACAGTGGGATTGCTGGGTCATAAGGCATTTCTATTTGCAATTTTTTAAGGAATCTCCACACTGTTCTCCATAGTGGCTGTACTAGTTTGCACTCCCACCAACA
>NW_024070211.1:35595992-35841732 GCF_014754425.2 Oryx dammah | reverse complement strand
TGTATGCCCAGCAGTGGGATTGCTGGGTCATAAGGCAGTTCTAGTTGCAAGTTTTTAAGGAATCTCCACACTGTTCTCCATAGTGGCTGTACTAGTTTGCATTCCCACCAACAGTGTAGGAGGGTTCCCTTCTCTCCACACCCTCTCCAGCATTTATTGCTTGCAGATTTTTGGATCGCAGACATTCTGACTGGTGTGAAGTGGTACCTCATTGTGGTTTTGATTTGCATTTCTCTAATAATGAGTGATGTTGAGCATCTTTTCATGTGTTTGTTAGCCATCCGTATGTCCTCTTTGGAGAAATGTCTATTTAGTTCTTTGGCCCATTTTTTGATTGGGTCATTTATATATCTGAAATTGAGCTGCAGGAGTTGCTTGTATATTTTTGAGATTAGTTGTTTGTCAGTTGCTTCATTTGCTATTATTTTCTCCCATTTGGAAGGCTGTCTTTTCACTTTGCTTATGTTTTCCTTTGTTGTGCAGAAGCTTTTAAATTTAATTAGATCCCATTTGTTTATTTTTGCTTTTATTTCCAGAATTCTGGGAGGTGGATCATAGAGGATCCTGCTGTGGTTTATGTCGGAGAGTGTTTTGCCTATGTTCTCCTCTAAGAGTTTTATAGTTTCTGGTCTTACATTTAGATCTTTAATCCATTTTGAGTTTATCTTTGTGTGTGGTGTTAGAAAGTGATCTAGTTTCATTCTTTTACAAGTGGTTGACCAGTTTTCCCAGCACCACTTGTTAAAGAGATTGTCTTTACTCCATTGTATATTCTTGCCTCCTTTGTCAAAGATAAGGTGTCCATATGTTTGTGGATTTATCTCTGGGCTTTCTATTTTGTTCCATTGATCTATATGTCTGTCTTTGTGCCAATACCATACTGTCTTGATGATTGTGGCTTTGTAGTAGAGCCTGAAGTCAGGCAAATTGATTCCTCCAGTTCCATTCTTCTTTCTCAAGATTGCTTTGGCTATTCGTGGTTTTTTGTATTTCCATACAAATCTTGAAATTATTTGTTCTAGTTCTGTGAAAAATATCGCCGGTATCTTGATAGGGATTGCATTGAATTTGTAAATTGCTTTGGGTAATATACTCATTTTCACTATATTGATTCTTCCGATCCGTGGGCATGGTATATTTCTCCATCTATTAGTGTCCTCTTTGATTTCTTTCATCAGTGTTTTATAGTTTTCTGTATATAGGTCTTTAGTTTCTTTAGGTAGATATATTCCTAAGTATTTTATTCTTTTGGTTGCAATGGTGAATGGAATTGTTTCCTTAATTTCTTCTTCTACTTTCTCATTATTAGTGTATAGGAATGCAAGGGATTTCTGTGTGTTGATTTTATATCCTGCAACTTTACTATATTCATTAATTAGCTCTACCAAAACCTGACAAAGATACTACAAAAAAGGAAAACTACAGGCCAATATCACTGATGAACATAGATGCAAAAATCCTCAACAAAATTCTAGCAATCAGAATCCAACAACACATTAAAAAGATCGTACACCATGACCAAGTGGGCTTTATCCCAGGGATGCAAGGATTCTTCAACATCCGCAAATCAATCAATGTAATTCACCACATTAACAAATTGAAAAATAAAAACCATATGATTATCTCAATAGATGCAGAGAAGGCCTTTGACAAAATTCAACATCCATTTATGATAAAAACTCTCCAGAAAGCAGGAATAGAAGGAACATACCTCAATATAATAAAAGCTATATATGACAAACCCACAGCAAACATTATCCTCAATGGTGAAAAATTGAAAGCATTTCCCCTTAAGTCAGGAACAAGACAAGGGTGCCCACTTTCACCACTACTATTCAACATAGTTCTGGAAGTTTTAGCCACAGCAATCAGAGCAGAAAAAGAAATAAAAGGAATCCAAATTGGAAAAGAAGAAGTAAAACTCTCACTGTTTGCAGATGACATGATCCTCTACATAGAAAACACTAAAGACTCTACCAGAAAATTACTAGAGCTAATTAATGAATATTTATAAGTTTAAATTCCAAATAAATGGTAGGAGAAGTGGTGTTCATAGAAGCATAAAATGTTCCATTTTAGTCCATTTGGAATTGTATGATAATGTTTGCAGCCTGGTTTCTATTCCCAAATCTTTTATTTATTCTTTGTACATTTTCAGATGGGTAATTAAAAAAAATAAATTAGTGATATCAAGATTACTTCTGTAATGAAGGTAGTGGAGGACCCTCGGGATCACAGAAAAGCTGGGTATGTAGCCAATTGTTTGTATTATTAAACAATATTTTATTAAATCTAGTAATGGTGCTCAAGGCACCAAAACAATATCACATTAGAGTATTAAAATTGATGACAATTAAAGCAAAACTCATTATTCATTTTTCAAAGAGCCTATGTGTTAAAATATTAAAAGCATAAACTTTGTCTAGGATTTATATTTAAACACACAAGAACATTATATCATCTTCATCATTATATGGCTCTTAGAATTTATAAATTAACTATATATTTTTATATAGTTATAATATGAATTACATCATTAATTTTGGTCTAGGAAAAGATAACAATTGATCATATAAAGGGATAACATTTATAATATGGGTATTAAAAAGAGTAATAAACTAAAATAGTGACAAGAAAGTCACATTAGGTAATAGTTAAAAATAAAGTTTCTAAGGTCATAGACACTTTAGCTTGGTTTAATATCATCTTTGCCACTTACTAGATATTTGATCTTTGATAAATTATTTAACACCTCTGAGCTTGAGTTTACTCATGTGTAAAATGGGGATATTAATAACAAATGAGAGTATGAAGATTCTATAATAAAAAACATTAGAAGAATATTCAAAGCTACAAAAATTGTACAAATAATTCTCATTAATTCATAATCAATAATGAATCACTGTGTACCATCATTAACCACAGAAGAAAATAAAGCCCTTTAAACAACTCTAGATCTAATGAAATGTAAAAAACAAATAAAAATAAAAAATTTTTATTTATTGTCTCAAAATCAGTAGCTGCTATGAACAAACATGTTACTTCCCTACTCTGAGGACAGTATGCTTCCCACTGGTTATATACATAATAAAGATAATTACCCACATATTAAAGAAGCCATTTGTGTCAGGCTACTAAACTCCCTTTCTTCTCATTTGAATATACTCCTCCGGAGAAACTTCTCTAGGAAATATCAATTATGCATTTTCTGTACCTTTATCTATATTTGCTTTTATTCTTTTTTTTTTTTCTATTTTATGATGGCTCAGTAGTAAGGTAGACAAGGAAGTCTTCTTTTGACTACAGAAAAAAAAAGATATTTAGTAAGTAAATATGGTTTCATTAACTGACATTTTGATAGTCTTCTCTATTTTATTATCCTACAAGGGATAAGAAATGAGTAAATGATTAAGATTCTTAGCTAACTAAGTGAAAGCTGTTTTTATGGAGAAATTAGACGGAAGTGATCAGCACAATGAAATTTACTTGTATCTTACTTCAGAAAGAAGTTGTAGGCAAATGTTTATTTAGAAAAGTATATAACCTGAGTATATATAAGTAAATAAAGTTAAATTAGAGATTGAGACTAATAATTGAAAACATTTTAGAAAAATGTTTTAGTTTATCAAATGCTATTTTTATCAACATAGTCAAGATGTTAGAGAATTTTTCCTCTTGTTTTACCATCAAGACTGAATTTATATGAATATTAATAGCTTGGCACTGATTTTTCTCTCATTTGACTCTAAGAAATAGATATGAATAATGGAAAAAAATGCTCAGTTAAAAGAACAAATTTACTTGAACAATTTCAATTTCTACCTTTTCAAAATTCAGTTTTGTGCTTAACTTTTTAGGAAATAACACCTTATAAATTAGGCTGTTTTATATTTTTCCTACTTTATAACTTCCCACTGACAAGCAATAGAAAAATATCTAGATTACAGAAAGTGGAAGTGAAGGTGTTAGTTGCTCAGTCATGTTCAAGTCTTTGCAATCTCATGGACTATAGCTTGTGAGGTTTCTCTGTCCCTGGATTCTCTAGGCCAGAATACTGGAGTGGGTTGCCATTCCTTTCTCCAGGGCATCTTCGAAACTCAAGGATGGAACCCAAGTCTCCTGCATTGCAGGCAGATTCTTTACACCATCTGAGCAAGCAGGGCAGTTTAGATAAAGGCTTTATCTAAACGTTAATTCAGATGCTACTAGTTTAATAACATTGGATATAAATTAGATCAATTCTTGTCTTGGAGGTACACTGCTAAAAAAGTGACTTTTCCTAAAATTCCAACCTGACCATGTTAATCTTTTCTTTTAAACCATGAATGACTTCCCTGTCCTAAAAGTCAATACTTTTTAGGACAAGTTGATTCTACCTATGTAAAGGTTCTTATCTGATTCCACTGTCCACACTCAACCCCTCACTTAATGTAGGTTAGTGTCAAATGGTTTGTAGTTGCTCACACATACTATGTTGCAATTACAAGGCCATGATTTTGCATCTATTCTCCATCCTTCTAAAATGTCTTCTCACACCTAGGTCCATACCCTTGAAAAATACCCATCCTTTAGCACCCAGCTCAAGGTTCACAATCTTACAAAGCCTTTTTTTCTGTTTGGGGATTTAAACTATTTTAAAATTTTTATTTATTTTAAATTAATGTATTCATTTTAATTGGAGACTAATTGCTTTACAGTATTGTGGTTTCTGTCATACATTGACATGAATCAGCCACGGGTGCACATGTGTCCCCCTATCCTGAACCCCCCTCCCACCTCCCTCATCACCCCATTCCACTTAAAAAACTAGAAATAGAACAAACATATGACCCAGCAATCCCACTGCTGGGCATACACACCAAGGAAACCAGAATTGAAAGAGACAGATGCATCCCAATGTTCATTGCAGCACTGTTTACAATAGCTAGGACATGGACGCAATCTAGATGTCCATTGGCAGATGAATGGATAAGGAATTTATGGTACATATACACAATGAAATATTACTCAGCTATAATAAAGAATGCATTTCAGTCAGTTCTAATTAGGTGGATGAAACTAGAGCTTATTATACAGAGTGAAATAAGTCAGAAAGAGAAATACCAATACAGTTTATCAATGCATATATATGGAATTTAGAAAAGTGGTAACAATGACCCTGTATGCAAGACAGCAAAAGAGACAGAGAGGTAAAGAACAGACTTTTGGACTATGTGGGAGAAGGCGAGGGTGGAGTAACTTGAGAGAATAGCATTGAAATATATATATTACTAAATGCAAAATAGATGACCAGTGCAAGTTGGATGCATGAAGCTGGGCACTCAAAGCCAGTGCTCTGGGACAACACAAAGCCTTTTCTGATGTCTCCAGACAAGATTAATATTTTCTCCCTGCCTTGTAATAATGCAAACACATTTTACTCGTTGGCTGTATCACATTGTATTATTTTTATTTGTACATTTGGCAATCTCCTCTATGGCATAATAAAGCCTTTGAGAGCAGAGACATATGACTGTACTTCACCCTCAAGAGAATAGAAGCTGCGTGCGTGTATGCTCAGTCGCTCAGCCATGTCTAACTTTTTGTGATCCTGTGGACTGTACCCCGCCAGGCTCTTCTGTCCATGGAACTTTCCAGGTAAGAATACTGGGAATGAGTTGCTGTTTCCTATTCCAGGGGATCTTCATGACCCAGAGATTGAACCCATGTCATTCGTATCTCCGATATTGACAGGTGGATTCTTTACCACTGAACCACTTAGGAAGTTACTTGAGGGCAAAAACATTGTTTTGCTGACAGCTATCTCTTTAGAAAATAACAGTAGCTAGCATAATCACTGCAGATAGTGATTGCAGCCATGAAATTAAAAGATGCTTACTCCTTGGAAGGAAAGTTATAACCAACCTAGATAGCATATTCAAAAGCAGAGACATTACTTTGCCAACAAAGGTCCATCTAGTCAAGGCTATGATTTTTCCAGTAGTCATGTATGGATGTGAGAGTTGGACTGTGAAGAAAGCTGAGCACCAAAGAATTGATGTTTTTGAACTGTGGTGTTGGAGAAGACTCTTGAGAGTACGTTGGACTGCAAGGAGATCCAAACAGTCCATTCTAAAGGAGATCAGTCCTGGGTGTTCTTTGGAAGGACTGATGCTAAAGCTGAAACTCCAATACTTTGGCCATTTCATGTGAAGAGTTGACTCATTGGAAAAGACTCTGATGCTGGGAGGGATCAGGGGCAGGAGGAGAAGGGGACGACCGAGGATGAGATGGCTGGATGGCATCACTGACTCGATGGATGTGAGTTTGAGTGAACTCCAGGCATTGATGATGGACAGGGAGGCCTGGCGTGCTGCAGTTCATGGGGTCGCAAAGAGTTGGACACAACTAAGCGACTAAACTGAACTGAACTGAGCATATCAGTATGTACTCAGTTAACAGAATAAGTGCTTCAATGGCTAAGTAAATAAATGAGTTCATTTTATCTCTATTTCCTAGGAAAGTGAAAGTGAAAGTTGCTCAGTCATGCCTGACTCTTTACTACTCCATGAACTATATACAGTCCATGGAATTCTTCAAGCCAGAATACTAGAGTGGGTAGCCGTTCCCTTCTCCAGGGGATCTTCCCAACCCAGGGATCAAACCCAGGTCTTCCACATTGCAGGCGGATTCTTTACCAGTTGAGACACCAGGGAAACCCCCCTAGGAGAGTACCTGACCCAAGGCTTTTATTATATGCCAAATGGAAATGATCTAAAATGATGTTTGATTATTATGCTTTTGATTTCTTGATGATTGCACATATGGACCCTAACTGGGCACATATGAATAAAAATTTTATGGATGTCTTCCCAATTACTTATTTATTACTTAAAATTTCTCTATATCAACAATAAATCAAAATGCTAAATCTTCATATCAATCACAAATCAGACAAAACTTTAAAAGGATGAGCCCCCTATATTAAACTCATCACTATCTACTTCAAGTACATGTTGGAAAGAAAGTTAGCCTACAGCTTCCAATAGTTCCTTTTCAGAGTCATCTCCTAAACTGTGAGAATGTTTCTAGGCACAATTTGATTTTTAAAAAAAGAAAGAAACTACTAAATCCTAGTTCAATCCCTTGACAATTCTAAAGCTATAGTTTTACCTAGTGAGGAAAGAGGTTTCACTTTTATTTTTCTTTTAACTTTACTTTATTTTGTAACTATATTTTAGCAAACCTTATATACTTAGCATTAAACTGTACCCCATAAGACACCAGGGAACCAGTACAGACAGACCATGGAAAAACATATTTTGTTATGTTATGCTTATGTAACATATACGTTTATATCCCTTTAAAAACATGAGCTATTACACCTTGATTGTAAATTTCCATTTTTTAGTCATTGAGTCATGTCTGACTCTTTGCAACCCCATGGACTGTAGCCCACCAAGCTCCTCAGTGCATGGGATTTCCCAGACAAGGATACTGGATATTGGTTGCCATTTCCTTCTCCAGGGGATCTTTCCCAACCAGGGATCGAACCCAAGACTTCTGCTTGGCAGGTGGATTCTTTACTATTTATCCACCTTTGGAGCCTTGATTGAAGGTTACAATTCTCTAAGTGTCTAGGGGTAAGAGCTTCCCAGGTGGCACTGTCAGTGAAGGAGATATAAGAAACAAGGTCCAGTCCCTGGTTTGGGGAGATCCCCTGGTGGAGGGCATGGCAACCTTCTCTAGTATTCTTGCATGGGAAATCCCAAGGACATAGGTACCTCGTGGGTCCCTGGGGTCGCAAAGTGTTAGACACAATTGAAGCAATTTAATACTCAAGGGAGAAAGCAATTCCTATTGTGTATCTAAACTACAATGAATTAAAAAAATAAATACTAGGGATAAGAGAGATACAGCTATTTAATAGGTACATAGTAGAAATGATCAAGAAAACTCTGAGGGCTATTTCCAGGCAGAGAGAAGAGGGGCTACAATAGAGAAATTTACTCAGCTATCATGCTTTTCCTTTTCATTTTCACTCACAATTGTTTCAATCAGCTATCCATCAGTATCAATGATACTGAGATCTTTTATTGTATGTCTTTAGTGTTTGTTTTTTGTTGTTACTGTTTTAAGTTTTATGTTGTTGTTTTTTTTTTTAAAAAAAGGTTATGTTTCATTTGGGGAAAGATTAGCCAAATGCAGAAGCAAAGGTTGGCACCAAAATTGGCTTTTTCTGTCTTCAAGTTTCCAAGTCCTATGAACAATATAGAGTCCTGCCATGTCAGGGAATGAACATATCTGAGAGAAGAGCATGAATTTATGCGGGAAATTAGATAGGAAAGGAGGCCTGGCCTAAAGAGAGCAGCAAATGGATAAGAGTTAGCAAGAAAAGGTAATTATAGTCTATCAGAAACACCAAAGAAATCTTTTTTTTAAATGACTTGTGTAAAGTTATTATAAATTTATTCCAAACTATATGAAGATAATTAATTATGCAAAATAACAATGAAATAATTCCACTCTTCATTACATTAAGAGTTTGTATATCTCTTTATGTCCCACTAGAATTAAAAGGGACACATTGGGTTTTTTCTTTGACAAAAGAATACAGAAAAATGTCGCAGGTTTAATATCTGAATAAAAATTAGCATTCTCTTCATGGCAGTAAGATCTTCATATTTTGACCTAAACTTCCTATATGCAGATTGATTCTATGGAAATTGTAAAGATTTCCATGGAACATGATAATTCTCATAGAACTGATATAACCACTTGAAATTATCATCTGGATAAAAACATGTAGCCCAAACATGTTTTCTAAAACACTAGTTCAAAGGTCACCACAACAGGAGAAGGACTCTTACAATATTAGAGATTTTGGAAAACTTAAGCTATTGTATTTCTTTGCATTTAATTATTTTACAGAAAAGTAATGTTATTTAATCACACATATATTTAAAGTACTCATCATAATCAATATATGTTCTTCAAAATAGCGATGAAATATACTATTGAGGGATAACTTTTCTTTCATGTATGTAGAAATGCATGACACTTTCTAAAAAGTGTTGAGATAAATTTTATATTTCCTTTTATGAACAAAACATACAATTCATTATCCTAGAATATCATCTGTTCTATCTGAATTATTGGTTTGGTGGGAATTATTTTCCTCATAAAATAATAAGATTAAAATTACTAGTAAATCATTGATTAGTTTTTCAGTGGTTAATTGAAGTAAGTGATAAAAAATAACAATTCTTTAAATTTAGTAAAATATGACCTTGCATTTAGGCCTCTCCTAGGCTTTTTATAGTAACTAAAATGTCTAGATTAACCCTAGCTTTACCAGGCTCCCAGGGTTCAGGCCCCATAGTTATCAGCAAAGAACATGACTAAAGCCAAGAGAATAAGGGGTCAAAAAGATGTCTGTCTAAAATACTTCTACCAGAGACTTTTATTTTTCTTCCCGTTCAAGTTTTCTAGTTCTCAAGACTATTATGAGCCCATCATGCAGCCCCCACATTTTTTTTAATTCCTCCAGAATGAAACGAACCAGGGCTTTATGGTCCTTGCCCCACACAAACTTTACCTGCTTTTTGTCTGTGGAAAAATTTTAGCCAAAGTATAAGTTTAAGCAGAAAAATGAAACGAGGCAGAATTAAAGGAAAACCGTCAAAGGAGACTAAATAATAATAGTTTTGACATTAAGCACAGTCAAGGACTTTTAGCTCCTTCTCAAGGGTTATAGGCAATATTTTGAGCTATATCATGTGGACTGTCTTACAGATACTAAAACCCCTAGCAGGGGGAAAAGTTTACATGATACCAGACTGTAGCCATGACACAAGCTGTCACAATTTCCTGAACTGGCCTCAAGTAATGGAAACAAACTGACTGTGGAACAGAAGATTAACTGTATTTAATCAAGAAAAGACATAAAACAGAAAGACTGAAAACAAAAAAGCAATCATTTTGTTGACAAAAGTCCATATAGCCAAAGCTATGGTCTTTCCAGTAGTCATATACGGATATAAGAGTTGGACCATAAAGAAGACTGAGTGCCAAAGAATTGATGCTTTCAAACTATGGTGCTGGAGAAGACTCTGTAGAGTCCCTTGGACTGCAAGGAGATCAAACCAGTCAGTCCTAAAGTAAGTCAACCGTAAATACTCACTGGAAGGACTGATGCTGAACCTGAAGTTCCCATACTTTGACCACCAGATGCAAAGCGCTGACTCATTGGCACAGACCTTGATACTGTGAAAGATTGAAGGCAAAAGGAGAAGAGAGCAGCAGAGAATGAGATGGTAGGATGGCTTCACGGACTCAAGGGACATTAACTTGGGCAAACTCCAGGAGACAGTGAGAGACAGGGAGGCCTGGGGTGCTGCAGTTCATGGGGTCACAAAGAGTTGGACATGACTTAGGGACTGAACAACAACAGAACAAATCAAGATGAGGCTGGTCAGACCACTGATGACCACTTTCAAAACGACGTCAGAACTGACTATACTGTTTCTGTATGGAGTCTGTGTGGGCCGTCCCCAACCCCCCACCCTTGTCTGGCATCCAAAATAAACTTTCCTTTCCAGGAACCTTGCCTCTTTATTGGGTGACAGCTAGATCCCACTTTTGGTTATGTAAGGAAAAGAAGAAATATTCTTCTAGGTATTTTTCTTCCTCTGTAAATAAGGGAATAATTGTATTGTTAAGGTTCCTGCCACTTTCATCTTATCAAGAAACCATAATGTTAAACTTATACAGGAAAAGGTCAATTTTGTTATATTTGTGGATAATACTGCCCAGCTAAGTGTAGACTGAAATAAAAAAATGAGAGCCACAGAAAAATATTGTTGTGTTCTCAGTTATTTTTGAAAAAAAAACATTGAATGTTCTTTTCTCAATTTTTTTTTCCTTCTTTCACTGGTTATGTATATTTCTTCCAGGAAATGGTCAGAGGAAGTGGGGAAAAGCAAAATTAAGTACAGTATAAATATGTATTTGACTATGTTCATTGTTACCATTGTGATATAAATTTTGTTTAGAGAAAGAAACAATGCTTCTGACAAACTGGTAGTTTGTAAACTGTGTGAATTTAAAAGATCAACATCTTTCCTAACATTGACTCATCTCCAAAAATGTGTAAGTTCATGTATCTGCTTATTCAGTAAATATGCATTAAATACTTAGTATGTTCCAAGTATGCTATACTAGATTTTGCAAGGCATAAAAAAAATGAGAGAAATAATGTCTGCTTGCATGATATTCACAGTTGAGCAAAAGAAACACCTAGCATAGGAAATTAGTAAGTGTTACAGTATATGTGTGTGGGCTAATAAATGAGTAACCACAATGCAATGTGTTCTATAAGTCATATTTGTGTTTATGCGTACTGTAAATTTGCTGTGAAGGATACTGACTTATACTCATTGTACTGGAATTATTACATATAAAACCTGTTTCAAAGAGTTACAACTAGCATTAGTTCCTTCTTAATTAAAATAACCTCTGACAATTGCAATTTTCCACTCTTCATGAAGGGTCTTGAACGGAGGATACTTTCCATGACTACATTTTGCTGTTTTAACACTTAGTATTTCTTGCATTACAGATTGAGAACAATCATAATTAATATTTTAAAAGAAAGTTACAACATAATTTCATGGATTTATTTTAAACTTTTCAGAACTTCTTATTAAATAGTGCAAAGCATTGTTCAGTATCTCTCTTAAGCTGAATAGAAATAATCATAGCCAATTTTAACTGAATAATGAACATGTGCCAGCTTCTGTGATAACCATTTTATATGTATTTTTAATTTCTCAACAACCCTGCAAGACAGAAATTATTATTACCTCTCATAATATGGAAAGTAAGATTCAGAGAGGCTAATTGAATCAGTTCCTGGGATCACTGACTTTAAGACCTGTGCTTCTTTTACTATAGAGGTGCCAACCCACAAAACCCCTAAAAGAAAGAATCCATATCATTCCAAGCATAGCCTCCAGATGGGATTGTGTTTTCAGCTACATGCTGAACAACAAAACATACCCCACCTTACACTTACACCAATCTTACAATCCTGATATGCTGTGGAAACTGTTAGTACACAGTATACCAAATTTAAGTGAACCAATCTAATTGTCCAGCTTTTTTTCCCTAAATTTTAAGAAGGTAAATAGACCATTAAAGTAAGAAAGCAGACAACCTTCAAAATGCATGCAGTTATATAAATATTGACTGTGTGTGATCAATTGTGCCCTACTCTTTGTGACCCTGGATGGAACCAACCAGGATCCTCTGTTCATGGGGTTCTCCAGGCAAGAATACCGGAGTGGGCTGCCATTTCCTCTTTCAGGAGACCTTCCTGACCAGGATATTGAACCCATGTCTCCTGCAGCTCCTGAACTGGCAGGTGGATTCTTTACCACTGAACCACCAGGGAAACCCAAGTTCCAATATACATTAGGCGGGAAAAAGTTCCTTCAAGTTTTTTTTAAATTTGAGCCAACCCAATACATTTTTTAAATTTGAGAGTTCAATGTTTAAGTCATTTTTTAAAAAATGTTACTTTACAATTCTGTATTGGTTTTGCCATATATTGACATGAATCCACCACGGGTGTACATGCGTTCCTAAACATGAACCCCCTTCCCACCCCCCTCCCCACAACATCTCTCTTGGTCATCCCCGTGTACCAGCCCCAAGCGTGCCATATCCTGCGTCGGACACAGACTGGCAATTCGATTCTTACATGATATTATACATGTTTCAATGCCATTCTCCCAAATCATCTCACCCTCTCCCTCTCCCACTGAGTCCAAAAGTCTGCTCTACACATCTGTGTCTTTTTTGCTGTCCTGCATACAGGGTCATCATTGCCATCTTTCTAAATTCCATATATATGTGTTAGTATACTGTATTGGTGTTTTTCTTTCTGGCTCACTTCACTCTGTATAATCGGCTCCAGTTTCATCCATCTCATCAGAACTGATTCAAATGTAACTGTCCTAGATAATGAGTACTTTGCTCCAATTCTATTTGCTTTAAAATGTGCATTATACTCCAATTTTAAAAATGTGCATTGATTTTTAATCACTTCAGTCGCTCAGTAGTGTCCAACTCTCTGTGACCCCATGGACTGCAGCAGGCCAGGCCTCTCTGTCCATCAGCAACTCCTGGAGCTTGGTCAAACTCTTGTCCATTGACTCGGTGATGCCATCCAACCATTTCATTCTCTGTCATCCCCTTCTCCTCTTGCCCTCAATCTTTCCCAGCATCAGGGTCTTTTCCAATGAGTCAGTTCTTCACATCAGGTGCCAAAGTATTGGAGTTCCAGCTTCAGTATCCGTCCTTCCAATGAATATTCAGGACAGATTTCCTTTAGGATTGACTGGCTGGATCTCTTTGCAGTCCAAGGGACTCTCAAGAGTCTTCTCCAACATCACAGTTCAAAAGCATCAATTCTCCAGTTCTCAGCTTTCTTTATGGTCTCACTCACACATCTATGCATGACTACTGGAAAAACCATAGCTTTGTCTAGATGGACCTTTGTTGACAAAGTAATATCTCTGCTTTTTAATATGCTATCTAGGTTGGTCATAGCTTTTCTTCCAAGGAATAAAAGTCTTTTAATTTTATGGCTGCAGTCACTACTTGCAGTGATTTTGGAGCCCAAGAAAATAAATTCTGTCTCTGTTTCCATTATTTCCAATTGATTTTTAATAGTTTACAGTAATTTTTATTGATGAAAAGTAATACACCATAATTTGGTAAATTAAAACTTTATAGCAGCATTTTTTTCTTTTTTTCCCCCCTTCTACTGATTTTAAAAAGAAATTGCTTGTCTATTTTTCTCAGTCATGTGATATATTTATCCCTTAACACAATCTGATGTGAACATTCATAAGAACAAAATTAAAAATCACAGTTCTTTATAGAAAATTTATGAAAGTATTAATAGTGATGGCTTGGCAGCCTGCGATCTCAAAATAACAAAATAAAGTTTCAGCAGGAATTACAGTCCCAGAAATTTAGCTCTTTTTTCATTAATTTGAAAACTTAAAGTATTGATGCATCATTATTTCTAATTTCTCTGCTAATAGTCCTCTATCCACCTCCATACTTAGCATGTTAACGTATATGTGTTGATCATAAGCATTTGGGAAATCCACATACATTGAGTAGGATAAGTTAAGGAATTTCTCAGGTTGGCCTTCAAGCTGTTTATGATTAAGCTCTAAACTGAGTCTAAAGTTTGTCTGTTTGTTTCTTCTAGGGTTCCTCTTCATGACCTTCCACCGCAACCAAACTGATTTCTCTTTGCCATCTTCAACTACTGCATATTTAATTGCTTCCTTCTCCTTTACCTATATAGATTCTATTTATCCTTCACCCTCAGCTCTTTAAATCTTGGCTAACCCCCTTGTTCTAATACGAACACAGAAACTTTTCATGAGTCTTCTAACAAGCCCCTGAATTGAGAACTGGGAGTACTGTAGGGTCTACAGCCCAATGCCAGCCACTTGGGTTCAAACCCCAGATCTACCACTGAGATAAATGATGGCAGTCAAGTTCACTAACCTCTGCTCTGGTAGCTATCACTTCTGTAAAATGTATGAATGAAAAAGAAATAAGGTAGATATTGCATATATATATATATATATAATATTCAGAACAGTGTTTTGCCTATAGATGATATTGAGCTTTTATTCAAAGAAAATTAGCAGACAGCTCACAAAATTGTAGCTGCCCAACACTTGTCAGTGCTTACTTGTTGCTCTTATTCTTTATAATCCAATCAAGGGACTTTACAGTAAATAGATATTTCTGAACTGATGAGTTAAAAAAAACAAAATAAAAAACTCAGGTTACCCACTAATATTAAAATACAAGGAAAATCCCCAAACTTCTCAGAAGAAACTGCTCAGGTCTGTTAAAGAATAATTATCACCATCTTTAGTTTATAGAATTGTTCACATACAGTATTTCATTTTGAGCTAGTTTGATTTTTAAAGTTTTTACTTATTTAATGACCTGCAGAATACAAAATGAGACAAAAGTTAAAAAGAAATAGCAGCTACATGAATCATAGTACATTAAAAAATTAACCACCAGTAACATTTCACACTCAAATTACTGTGTTCTTTAGCAGCACACATAACTGAAAAATAATAAATCATGGGAAAGAAAATCAGGAAAATACTGTATCAACATAGAATACTCTCCTCTCTGCAAAGGCTCAAAGACATCTCTGGAGTGTCAAAGGCATGTCCTTCAATATTTAACTTTTTCACTGTTTCTCATTTCAAGTTGAACAATACGTTAATTACCCGATGAAGCATTATAATTACTCTAACAGCTCCACTCTTACTTATAATTACTGCATCAACACTTTCTTTTTCATATGCTTCAATCTATACCTATTACATTGTCATGATGAAGACACATTAACATTATAATACCGTATAATTAGCTGATGAGCAATTAAATTATTCCACTGCTCTTGTTCCTCTTTGCCAAAAGGTTACTTCCAACCTCTATTATCTCCCCTTTCTCTTCAGTTTGCTTTAGTGGTTCTTTCCCCCTCAAAAAAAAGAGGCTCATAAGCTGTATTCAAAGCATTTTGATTTCAAATTTAGAATGGATATGTGTTCAAGTTGGTGTTGGTGGAAGAAATAAATTGGCATTATAGACAAGCTTTAAATGATTTTCATTTTCTTTCTATGATAAAGAACTGCAAATCTATGCAGCATAATAAAACATTGTAGGATCATTCTTTCTAGCAATTTTTCTGTTTCACAAATTAAAATTTTCCATAATTTACAGTAAAGTCATTTAAACTATATTAGATTCTATTTGAAATACAGCCCTCAGTATTTTACAAATACTTCAAACTAATCTTTCACAGAAATTCTGAACTTTGAGGATTGTGAACATAAAATAAAACCAGGCACTGACGATATGACAGTGTGCACTCTATTCTTCTGACTTGTCCATATCTGTTGTTGTTGCTTAGTTGCAAGTCGTGTCCAACTCTTTTGTGACCTCTTGAGCTGTAGCCCACCAGGCTCCTCTGTCCATTGGAACTTCCAAGTAAAATCCTGGAGTGGGTTGGCTGTTTCCTTCTCCAGGGGAGCTTCCCAACCCAGGAATGGGTCCTGCATCTCATGCATTGGCAGGCAGATTCTTTATCACTGAACCACCAGGGAAGCCTCTCTGATTTATCCAACTGGCATAAAATATGTTTCCCTTCAAGTGACCATTATTGTTCTTTGACATTTTAGTCTCTCGTCCTAAGAAGTTTCCTGTATGAACATTGATATCTCTCCTTGGTCAAAGACTTAGTGTACCCCAAATAAACTTTAGAACTAATTGGAACACAATTTTAATGACTCTGAAACACTTGGTGCCCACAAGGTTTATCACTACAATCCCTGGCTTCATCTATGTGGCAAACTAGCCTCGCTGTGGCTTAGTCCATATTTTATCAGTGAGCTTAATCTTATAAAATTACCTTGGAGTAACATTAGGAGCTTTGAAAGAAAAGTGGAATTCATTTTACAAACAAAGTCTATTTCAATCAAATGACTTTTGCTCTCTCAGCTTAGTTTCCTTTGCTGTGGGGCAGAGGAAAAGCTATTGAGGATGATGGTCTCATATGCAGAGACTCACTACTTTAGAAAAGCCCCATGGGCCCTGCCAACTTCCAGAACACAAACAAACAAACAAAAACTTCCAGGGAAGGTTCCCTCAAGAATGAAATAACAACCCACTCCAATATTCTTGCCTGGTAAATCCCATGGACAGAGGAGTCTGGCAAGCCACAGTCCACAGAGTCACAAAGAATTGGACACTACTTAGTGACTAAAGAACAAACCGGCAACAACTTCCAAAAGCCATTTAGGATCATCAGTTAAAATACACTTGGAAAGAAATGACAAATAAGTTACCTCTGACTTGAGATGGATAGGAGAATGATTAAGTCCTTGCTTAAGTGACATTCCTTAATCTACAGTCCCATGACTTTCAAAATCCTTAACTATAGTTTGATATTTTAAAACGGAAAAAAGAGGCATGGCTTCACAGGGGTACAATGTTTATTTTATCTTGGGTCAAAGATAATCTCTCTGCCCTGGCAAACTGTGTTAGTACTGCCATGTGTTTTTGAATTGAGTTCTGAAAACAATAATTTTAACCATTAATGAATGAGAATCTCTATGTAGATTACAGAGGTAGGCTGCACTTTTATCAAATAAAACTTAATCTACGGACAGATATTAAAGGTCAAAAAGTATCAAAATGCAATCAAGATTAACATGTCAGGATTTTAAATAGCATGTAAGCTGGAATAACGTGAGGTTCTCATTCCAAATTATTAATACATTGTAGATAAGAATGTTATATTGATTTTAATTATTTATATACAGTAAAGATGTCTGCTATTTTCAGCACTTGTAAATACGGTTCCAAATATGTATGTTAAAAGCAAAAGGGTATAGAGAGTAAAGTGACTGAACCTGAGTCAAGCCCTGATCCAGCACTTACTACTATGTGCCCTTGAACAACTCATTTAATCTTTCTAAGCCTATTTTACAGCTATAAAAATAATAGCAGTACCTATCCTGTAAGGTTACTGGAAGGATAAAGGGAGAATTTAGTGTAAAGCACTTAGCACAGTGCTTGGCATAATGTGATCATTCAATAAATATTAAATAGTATCATTATTCCCTATTATCAGCTTAAAGGTTATTTTTCTTTCTGCTGTTTGGAAAACACCTCATATAAAAGTAATATTCCCAGGTGCTATATTTTCTCACACAATATTTGATTTGGAAAAGATTAAAAATTTTTTTTGTTATAGTTAGGTAATAGGTGTTTTCTAGGGATGTAAGTTTAACTATGGTCCAAGTTGGCACTGCATGGTAGTGCCTACCCCCAATAGTATGTCTTTCCATTATATCTTTTTTATTTAAGAGATCTATAAAATATACATAATTGGACTACAGTCTTTTAAAATATATGAAATTTTAATCATATACACAAATTGCAACATGAGAATAAAATATAAATTGTATAATCACCCATAGTCCATTTTGACTCTTGGCATTATTCGAGGTGTAAAACCAACACATTCATTTTATTCTCTATATATAATATGTAGAAAAAATCCAATTCTTAATTTCATGCTGATTTCTATCATTTTTTTCTATTCTACTTAACATTCTCTCTTTTAAACAGACAATGCCAGAATCACTATTAATATATTTCTTGCTTAATGAATTATTATACATAATAGCTTCTGAAAAACGTTCTTCCATTTCTTCCAGAAGTGCTGCTATATCACAATGAATTTTAACATCTGCTGGCTTCTGGACATTCACATATTCTTGAAGACTATATAAATTTTGAACCTCTAATCATATAACTTTTGAGGATAGTATTCAGTACTTCAAAGGAATGTAATATTTGTGGTTCGTTAATGTCACTAGGAGTATTTTATTCCCACATACCCCCTAACTGATACCCTTGTGGTTGAAAGGAAGCCATATCCCCAGCTCCTGAAAATAGAAAGGAATTAAAAAAAAAAATAGGTAACCCCAACTGAAACTGGAAAAACTCTTCCTTTTTTTTTCCCCCTTTCTTCTTAACATCAGCTGTTACCTGTTCTTTTGGTGGGAAGCTACAAAAATTCACAAGACACTCGCAAATAGATAGGAATTCAGAATGATCAGCATCTGGCAGCAATGGGAGTCAAATATCTTATAATAAGCCTTTCCCTATTTCCTTAAATGATTCCTTCCAATAATTTAATAATAGTAACCTAACAGTTGTCAAAGGGTTTCCTAGGTGATGCTAGTGGTAAAGAACCTGCCTGCCAGTACAGAAGACATAAGAGATGTGGGTTTGATCCCTGGGTCGGGAAGATCCCATGGAGGAGGGCATGGCAACCCACTCCAGTATTCTTGCCTGGAGAATCCCACAGACAGAGAAGCTTGGCAGTTTACAGTCCATAGGGTTGCAAAGACTCACACATGACCGAAGTGACTAAACACGCAATAGTCATCAAAAGCTAAAGTGCTTTATTCTTACTATAATCTGTTTCTTTAATTAATTGTTATATGAACCTCACATAAAATTATTTATAATTAATTATGTTTTCTCAGTTTAACCCTGAGGCTTGGCTTTCTATTTGATCGTTAAATATACTATGTATACCAATGAAATTGATACTTTATTTTAATATAACATGCTAATATGACTCTCATCTAGTTTCAAATCCCATTCCCCATAAATGATCTTCAGAAGATCCAGGCTATGACTGAAATATCATCCTCAGATTTAAGTAAGAATGGCTAGTCTCTGGAAATGTGACTTAACAAACAGTGTCAACATGAAAGGTCAGTAAGAATTAGTGCTGACAGATAAACACAAAAAGGCTTCTTTCACTAGTTCTTAGAGATGAGCCACTACTGTGTCCAAGGATAGCTTTTACAATCAAAGTTGTCTGCTGCAATAACCAAGAGTGACAATCAGTTCTTAGCTTCTAAAAGGAGCTTCACATTCCCTGATGTCATTTACAAATGAGGATCACTGTATTTCTGGAAGAGAGGAGTGTTTACAGCTACATTCCTAACCATAAAAACAGATACCAAGCTCTTCTATTCTGTTCATCAATATATTCTATGGAATGAGTAACTGTGGATTCAGTGGTATTCTGAGGTTCTCTGATTCCAGCAATTACAATCCTCATCACCTAGTGTTTGTCTCTGAAGAAGATAGGATACATGAATAAAGATAGGACCATCAATTCACATTAACATTTTTCAGACATGAAATAGAGAGAATCGGAAATGAGTGGTTTTGAATAGAGGTACAGAAAATCTAAAAACGAAGAGACGTACTTTTAATGAGACATAATGAAAAAGAAAAGGAAACAGAATCACAGCAGATCAATTCTGAAGGAGACTTAAGAATACAAACTAATCCTTTCCTTTACAGATGAGGCTACTGAGGCCCAGAGACGTAAATCCCATTAACCAGTTTTGCTACCTAGTAAATAGGAGGACACTATAAGTTTAGGCTTCTGACTCTAAAGCTTCCATATAACAAAACTGGTGAAGAAGTATTTTGCTATTTATAGTTTAAATGTGTGCAGTTTTGAAAAAAGTTTAAAAAAAAGGTGAAAGTTGGTCTAGATCTGATTCTTCCTAATCCTATATAAATTTCCTTTCATGCACTTAGTAATATCTGGAAATAATACCAATTTATTTCTCATTTACCTTCATATCCTTCAATTAATATGAAATTCTACTATAAAAATAATTTTGTATTACAGGCCATTGATGTCTGTATTTTTCTACCAAATTGTCTATTTGCTACTCCAAAGGAGGGGAATTCCACAGTCAGGGAGGTGGGGGTCATAACACATATCAGTCAGGTTAATGGAGAAATTTCTTCAAAGAGTGACATTTTATCTTAAAAGAGTCACGTATAACAACATTTATATTTGCCTGTTTTCATGGGAAAATAATGTTTTTCCCATAAAAGTTCAAGGTAAATTAATGTCCCAAGGATGTTTAAGGTTGCTCTGTCTAACTTTACAGAATATGGTATATTCTCAGGAGTTCATACAATTTAGCATATATCAATTATAAATTACTTACCTTTCCAATTTGGAAGCCTACTATAGAAATAAGCACAAAAAATGGAGCGCAAAAAAATCATACAAAATATTTTTTCTGTTCCTCTGATTCATATAACAGCAATTCTTCTCCAAAATAACATGATTTTAAGAAAAATTTACATTGAATTGTAACTACATATTTTATAGTAATGTCCTGAAGTAAAATTTTAAAATAGTCTTTAATTCCCTACCTCTAATCAAAATCTACCTATATTTTCCAAATTACTCAGCAGTAACTCAAATATGTATTTACTTTGAATAATATATCAGTATCAATTGATTAATCAAATGGAAAGTTCCAAATTATCACGTTAGCCACAGTGACTTATCTAAAGTGGATTTAGACAGGACTGAAGTACAGGACATATTTTCATAAAAATAATAGGATTTTTCAAGAATGGAAAAAGCATTAATCTTTTTCTCATCTTGCCATCTGCTCATGCTTAAAGATTTTCCATAACAGTAATTCTTTAAATAAACATTGATAGAATGCTTGATATGTGATGATTCTAAGATACATACTCTCCCTGTTTTCACAGAGTTTAGAGTGATCAGATAGTAAACAAACATAAAGAAATAAAAAGCAAATTGTGACAGGTTCTCTACAGAGAATCAAAGCTAAGTGATACGATGGGACTGATGTGTGGAGAGAATTGCATTTGATTGGATGCTCATGAGGACTCTTTGAGAGATGATACTTAAGGTGAGCCCTAAATTGACTAGAGAAACCATGCGTGTAAAATTGAAGAAACATTTTAGAAAGACTATATAGCTATTACAAAGTCCCTAGGGCAGGAATAGAAAGAGTGCCACGTAGCTGGAACAACATGGTTAAGGACGGTGAGAGAGATGGTGTCAGAAAAGATGAGCAGAATGAAATCCTTTAGGGTTTAATTATTTTACAAAGGGTACCAAATTTGATTTTACTTGAAGTCAGTGGGAACATTGGAGTATTAAGTAATGTAGTGATGAACCATGTAACTTATTTCAACTGTTTAAACCATATGGATGGTTGTATAAAGTAAGGACTGTAAAGGTTGCAGTTAGAAACACTAAGGGAGCTAAGCTGGTAGCTCCTGTTGTTTGGACTGTGGTGCTCATAAGAGATAAGAGCACATGCAATTAGAGGTATATTTCACGAGAAAAATCAGTGTTGCTGACTGATAGTTTGTAGAGTGACAGGTAAGGAAAAGACAGAAATAAACGATACTCCTTTGATATTTGGCTTAGATAACTACCTATGTGGGCATTAGTGCCATAATTTGAAGTGAAGGAAACTGAAAACTAATTATTTGGCACTGGCAAGAGAGGTGTTAAGGATTCTGTTTTGATTATATAAATTATGAGATTTATATTCTATACCAAATGAAATGTGACATAAGCAGTTGCATGTTTAAATCTGAAGTTACAGACAGGGGACAGAGCAGAAGTGTGTTTGGGAATCATAACATATACATAGTATTTAAAACCATGGGACTGAAAGAGAGTTTCTAGGGTGATATTTTGTATTAATAGGGGAAAAAATGCCTCTAAAATAGTTCAATATGAAGATCATGGTATCAAATCCCATTACTTCATGGCAAATATAAGGGAAAAAGTGAGACCAGTGATAGACGTTATTTTCTTGGGCTCCAAAATCGTTGCAGATGGTGACTGCAGCCATGAAATTGAAAGATGCTTGCCTTTTGGAAGGAAAGCTATGACAAAGCTAGATAGCACATTTAAAAATCAGAGACATCACTTTGCCAACAAAAGGGCACTGTAGTCAAAGCTACGGTTTTACAAGTACACATGTACAGATATGAGAGTTGGATCATAAAGAAGGAAGAGCATTGAAGAGCTGATGTTTTCAAATTGTGGTGCTGGAGAAGACTCTTAAGAGTCTCTTGGACAGCAAGGAGATCAAACCAGTCAATCCTAATGGAAATCAGCCCTGAATATTCATTGGAAGGGCTGATGCTGAAACTCAAGTTCTAATACTTTGGCCACCTGATGTAGAGAGCTGAATCATTGGAAAAGACCCTGATGCTGGGAAAGATTGAAGACAAAAAGAGAAAGAAGTGGCAAAGGATGAGATGGTTAGATATCATCACTAATTCAATGGACATGAATTTGAGCCAACTCCAGGAGATAGTGGAGGACAGAGGAGCCTGGTGTACTGCAGTCCATGTGGTCACAGAGTGGGGCATGACTTAATGACTGAACAACAACAAGAAAATACTTCAACATGTAGAAAATAAGAGAAAGAGGCCATAAAGAAGACTGAAACTATTTAGTCAGCATGTGTATGTGCTCATTTGCTCAGTCCACTCTGATTCTGTGACCCCATGGACTGTAGCCCGCCAGGCTCCTCTGTCCATGGAATTTTCCAGGAAAGAATACTGGAGTGGGTTGCCATTTCCTTCTCCAAAGGATCTTCCTGACCTAGGGATCGTACTGGTATCTCCTGCATTTCCGGCACTGGCAGGCAGATTCTTTGCCACTGTGCCACCTGTGAAGCCCTATTTAGTAAGAATATTTAGCTGAAAATATATGTATTTCATTTTTGTCTGCTATTGCTGTTGTGTTTTTATTTTTATTTTTTGTCTTGGGGGGCTGGGATTTTGGTCTCACTGGGCAGCTTGCAGGATCATAGTTTCTCAACCAGGGATTGAATCTGAGCCCTCGCAGTGAAAGCCAGAGTCCTAACCACTGGATTACCAGGGATTCCCTATAAATATATGTTTTATATGATACAGTTAGAAATAGAACAAGCAATATACACATATTCTATGCATAATTAAATACATCTTTATATATATATATATATATATACTTATACATATAACAAGGGCTCAATGAATATTTGTAAAAAATGTATTGGAAGTATTCACATAAAAATAATTTGGGCAAAATAAACCCACATATATGTAAAACACTTATAGACAAAGGACACATCATTTGATACTCACAGCAAATTATCATGTTCCTTGAGGCAGTCTGCCAACCTCTCCACCAGCGATTATTTCTCCCTGCCCACTTGGTACTGAGTCGATCTCCAGTCTTCCCACCAGTTCCTCTGTCTCCATATCCACGATCTCTTTCTGGTTTATCCTTTCCACCCAACCCTCATCTCTCCATTTCTTGAAAATTATATTTCTCATTCAGCTGTCTTAAATTCAGTCCCATGCACACCTGTGTGTGACCAAAAGCATCAACGTGCTTAAAGGGATGAAGGCCCTTTATTTTATTTGGACCCCTTGTCTAGGTATTAAAGGATGAAAATAATGTCTGTTCATTGTAGGTTTACCTAGTACAGTTGGATCAGAGACTTTTATTGTGTATTCAGAGGAGCTTTCAGGTAGTCCAGCAGAAAAGTAATTATCTAGAGAATTATGCTTTTCCATCAGCTAAAATTTCAGTCAATCTGTTAACACAATAACTAGTCAGGTATTCCATTCTGATTATTTAAATGTGAACACTTGTAGCACCAAAGATTTTGTTTCACCTTTTAAGATTTGGAAAATTTTAAAACTTTCCTTTTCCAATTACAGTGAATTAAATATATTTTTGTTAGACTATATCATTGTTACATTGTATTCAATTAAATTTTTGATGATAAAATATGTATTTCCTCAACTTGGTAAGACTCAAGTACGAGAAGAAAAATGAAAATTGTTTTAAGAAAAATATATTATTAACCATAACTCTTAGATAACTTTGTTAAAATATATATTGATAAATTCCTCTTAACTTCCTAAATCCTCTGAATAAAAAGTAAACAGTATAATAATACAGGATTCTCAACAGACCTGTATTTTCCCAAGTCAGGCAAAAACAAATGTAAACCTCATACTGTACATCACATCGGTCTCCCATTTGTTGTGCTGTATATATTATTTTTTGTGTTGGTACTTTTGATGGAATATTTCTACATGTTTTTCTAGATACAGATTAAGTAAACCTCATGTGAGATGATGACACAATACAATAAAATTAACTAATTAAATGGAGTAAAGGAGTTAGACTATGAAGATAAGACCTGCAGGAGTTAACATAATATAGGAGAGAACTTTGCCATTCCACAGAAGTTAAGAATAATCATGAATGATTAAAGAATAAAGAATCCAAACATTGTAAAGCAACAATACTCCAATAAAAATTAATTAAAAATAAAGAACATTCTAAGCATAAATAAAAAGAATCCTTTGGCAAGAAACTTTTTTAAAATATATTTCTTAGATAATTAGGGAGATTTCATATCAAATAAACACCCTATACAAATGCAAAATAAAACCAGTATCAGATTCTTATCAAACTGGAAAAAAATTAAAAAGTGAGCAGTAAAATAGACACTACCACAGTTCTAGCAGAAATATCAGCAACATCCTGGAAAACAAATTAACTTTAGGTCTCAAGAACTTAAAAAAAATTCCCGTCTTTTGCTTTCATAATTACACTTTGTGAAATCTCTCCTTGGAAATGCTAAGCATGGATACAATTTCATACTAAGGACATTCTCTCAACATGATTGGTAATTGTGGACCTTTGAAATACTCTTAATCTAAAAAAAGTAAAATGCTGAATGAGGCTACACCCATAGACTAGACTAGAATATTATATAGCCATTGCAGATGTTCTTGAGTAATTTTTAATGGTGTGGGAAAATGTTTATAAAATAAAGCTTAATTTGGAATATCAGTAAGTTGCTTTGAATATATATTTTGACTCAAGTGTGTGTGTGAAGCAGAACTACAATTAATTTTTCTAGGTATAAAAATGGCATAATACATGTTATAAGTTTCTTTATTGATTTCTGTGTATTTCAGAATTTTAATTGAACAAGCCTGTATGTTGAGAAAAAGAAAAGGCTAAGCAAAAAATTAAAAACAAAAATCAAAAAAAAATGTGAATTTCATTAGGGGAGGTCAAGTAAGATAATGCCCAAAGCAGTGTCCAGTAGTTTTGCAACAGGAAAGGAAATGGTCACAAGAAAAAAAGACATTTTATCAATGTGATAAAAGTAGAAATTAGAGTTTACAGAGTTGAAAAGTAAGTGCAGAGTTATGAAAGGTAGAGGCAATCAGTGGGGATAGCCCTTTTACGAAGCAAAATATATATATATGTATACATAGAAAATAAAATATTAGAAAAATGCCTCCATCACACAAAGTACTTACACTGAATATAGCCACTGTAAAAAATATGAAGATGACCCAAGACTCCATATTAAACACTTTAACATACTATCACACAGTTGTTTGGGTAGATCATTTTCAGAATTTATTGAACAGACAGCTTCTATAAGCAATCTATATTTGAGAAATTTCACTACATCCTAAGATCCTTGACTCCAAGTTGGCCTTGCTGATATTCAAGGTACTCTATCATCTATCCTGGGGATTCCCAGGCACCTCAGTGGTAAAGAATCCACCTGCCAACCAGGAGATGTAGGAGATGCTGATTTGATCCCTGGGTTGGGAAGATTCCCTTGAGGAGGAAGTGATAACCCACTCCAGTATTCTTGCCTGGGAAACCCCATGAATAGCAGAGCGCGGCTGTTCAGCAGAGTTCATCAGTTCACTATATGCTGAACACTATTTAGCAACTAAACAACAGCCATGGCATAATCTACCCTAGCCACAAAACATTTACAAATAAATGGCATTATTCTTACTTTCCTCTGACCCAAACACACTAGTCCTTGCTATTAATTTAAAAATGAAGTAAATTTAAACAAAAGTGCATGCCTATAATCATGTTTTTATTTTAATACAAAAAAAAAAAAAGCTTTTATCTTACTTGCTTCCAAAATGTGGATAAGGGTTGAGTGTCATAGGAAGCAAGAGATCTCAGACTGTAACTTCTCATAGAGGAATGGATTAAATTAATTTAAATTATTGGAGAAAAATATTACCTTCTTGGTATACAGTGACAAGCTTGTGAACCCTTGGATAAATTTATTGCAAATGTCATTATATTAAATATAAATTATTTTCATCCTTAGAAGACCTCATTGATCTCATGCAGAATGGTTATATGGTATATTCTTTATTAAATAAGGAAAATAGTGGACTAAGAATTTATGATATCTTTATCCTGATTTTTAAAGATGATGTAAGAAATAAGTAAAATATTAGATATTTTGATTATCACTCATATTTCGTCATTTTTTACATGTATGTAGATAGAGTATATTCCAATATATAAAAGTTTGTGTCAAATTTAAAATAATTATTTGGCAATTAGCCTATTTAAAACTCACATATGAATCAACTTGTCTGTCAATGTATTTGCCAAAAAGTCACAGTAAAAGCAATGCATGTGCTCAGTCATGTCCCATTCTTTGCAACCCCACAGACTGTAGCCTGCTAGGCTCATTTGTCCATGGAATTTCCCAGGCAAAAATAATGGAGTGGGTTGCCATGCCCTCCTTCAGGGAATTTTCCCAGTCCAGGGATCGAACCTGCATTTCCAATGTCTCTTGCTTTGGCAGGCAGGTTCTTTACCACTGTGCCACCTGGGATGACCAATAAAAGCAAATAAGAAAGTAAATTATTCCAATTTTGTGTTATATGAAATTGAATATCACAACTAGGTAAGTGGGGCAGAGATAGAAAAAATCCAGTTGAGAAGAGGATTTAGACAAGAACAAGGTGTATCCTGAAGAGGAAAAGAGATGACACTTCCACCACAGTCAAACTTTTGAGTCACTATCTTCCCATAGAAACAAGCAGAAGTGGGTTTAGCATAAAGCAAAAATAAAGGAGGAACCTCAGGGCCCCTCACTTACACAGACCCATTGAAGCCCTAAGGCTAATTTTATGTTATAATTTCATATTCTTATTAATTAAATACCCCCTATACACACTCATATTGTAAAAAGATCAAGTCTCTCAAAACCTAGATCTCTCTCTAGAAATCAGTGGTGAAAGAACTGACATAGTTGCATTTAAGTTTAGTTGTCATAGTTTAGGTTAAATGAAGCTATATGATGGCCTTTACCTTTTCAAGATATAAACATATGTTAGGGAAATAATATATAATTGACGTGTACCAAGAGAGAGACTAGAAAACATAATATGTATTAAAGTTTCAATAGAGCACACACTTCCAGGTCAGCTGGCAAAATATGACCAGGATTAGACCCTCAAACATAAAATTACTGGATATCATTTAAAAAGAGAACTGTTGAGCAACTCAAAATTGAGTTAACTCTCATTAGATGAGTAAAAATGGTGAAAAAGGTCATGGTTATCTTTAAATGCCTGGGAGATTTTCCCTAAAATCTTGGAGATTTAAGTTTTCTTTTTCCAAATAATATGCATGCCCCTTTAATAAAAACTATATTTTATAAAATTTCAATTTCATTAAATGTATTCTATATTGAATGTGAACTTCAACAGGAATTTCTTAGAAAGAACTGTAAGAAGTTGCACTGGCTATCTAGCAGGCATTGAGCACTATCTTTTGCAGTTTACCTGAATTAAAGATGCAAAGTTTAGAGACACAAGTTTCAAGGGAGGACATTTACATTCAAAAGTGTAAGACTTTATTGAGCAATCACTATGTGTAAGGCACTAAGCCAAGACAGAGAAAGATGCAAAGATAAATTAAACTTGTTCCTTGCTTTAGTTTCAATCATACCAGTGTTTAAATATCAATCATTGATTCTTTAGTGCAATGGATTCCTTGAATAAAAATAATTGTTATGCATGCATTTGGATGATAGTAAAACAACCATTTATAAGGAAAACAGATGATAAATATGAATTCATTAACTATACATTCTGCAGTCACGTTCCAATTCCTCCATGAACATATAACCTACAGCATAAGGCAGGGGCTCCTAGACAACAGTAGTGCAAGATGCCTTGTATCAGTTTCAACATTTCTTCAAGACACTATAAAATACATTTTCTTCAATCTAGCATGGGGAAATTGTTAAATTTAATGCTTTTACATACTCACTTTAACTTTCTTTGAAAACATCCACTTTTTGTTTGCATAACTCCTCTGGCCAGCAACTAATTGTCTTGTACAACTCTATTTCTTAGCCAGTTTGTTGTGCTCATTCTTCTTTTCTCTGAGTATCCACAAACTATTTTAAGAACTATTTTAAGTCATGAACCACAGTCTTTATAATGCCCTCCTTGATGCCATTGCCCATGATACACTTCTTTTATTGCTTTGTGTATATGTGTGTTTGGCAGATAATGCAGGAAAAAAAAGAAAGAACCGCTATGTCTCTCTGAACTTTCTAGACACTGAAGCTGCTGTTGTTTCTTTTTTTAATTGTGCTAAAATACACATAACACCAAATTTACCATCTTAACCATTTGCAAGCATACATGTCAGTAGTGTCAAGTACTTTCACATTGTTATACAGTCTGCAAACTCATCATTTTATAAAACTTGAACTCTATACTCATTAAATGATAACTTCCCATCCCTCCTTCTCTTCACCCCCTTAAAACCATCACTGTACTTTCTGTCTCTGTGAATTGGACTCTTGTAGTTATATCAGAAATGGAATGATACAATATTTGGTTTTTTGTGCCTATTACATTTAGCATAGTATATTCATGTTTATCCATGTTGTTGTATGAGTCAGAATTTCCTTCCATATGAGTCAGAATTTCCTTCCATATGAGTCAGAATTTCCTTCCTTTTTAAGGTTAAGCAATATTTCATTGAATTTATATACATTTTGTTCATCCAATCATCTGTTAATGGTTATATAGTTAGTTGCCACATTTTGGTTATTGCGAGTAATTCTGCTATGTGAAACTTATTTTTTTAAGATCTAAAACTAGTATGGTAGGAAAATTCTAAGATGGATCCAAGATTTTCACTTCTTTTTGTACACACTCTGCATAACTTCCTATCCTTGAATATGAATAGGACTTGAATATAAAGATATCACTCTATAATTATGTTTCTCCATATAGCAGCATAAATTTTGCAAATGTAAGTAAAGACCCTAATCAGGTGATTCTGAATTAATCAAAACAGCAATGATGCTGCATGGGCCCAACCTAATCTGATGAGCCATTAAGGAAGATAGAGAAATATAAAGTAAAGAGAAATGTTCTATATTCCTTGAGAAGAAAATGACCATGTTGTGAATGGCCCATTGAGGGGGCTCTATGACAAGAGTCTACAGGTGACCTTTAAGAACTGAGCACAGTTCATGGGCAATAGCATGCAAGAAAATGAGAACTTCAGTCCTACAACCACAGGGAGTTGAATTCTGTCAATAATCAATGAGCTTGTAAGATACCCCAGAGCTTAGTGAGACTGAAATCTAAGCAGACACCTTGAGACCCTGAGCAGAAGACCAAGCTAACCTGTACCCAGACTCATGTCCAAAATAATAATAAGAAGATTAAAAAACTGTGTTTTCAGTTGCTATATTTGTGGTAATTTGTTATGGAACAATTAAAAACCACTTTTTTAAATTAAAAATAATACCCCTGGTTTTGAATTTGGGTTAGAAACTTTTATTTATTGTCAGTTTTTCTTAAGTACAGGCTACAGACCATAATTATGGCCTCCCTATTAAATTCATCTTTGGGAATATTAAACACCCAATATGCAATGCATTTAAGAGCTATTGATGTATTCTAAACTTTTTACTCCTACAAAAATAATTGGACCTCTACCAAATTACTTTTGATTTTTTTAATTGATTTTTTTGTAGATTTGTTTCCCTTATTATTTGTTGTTATTGTCACTATTTGTATGCATGTCTGATTTTGGTAGTCAACTGTAGTCTGTCATAAGGTGGAAGACCAGAGGATCTTGCTTGTTTGTATTGTTTCTACACTGAGAATAACCAAGCTTTAAACAAGGATATGACAACATCTGAATTAAATTATTTTTCAGTTTACCTCTTCGTATTTAAAGTCACTAGAAAGAAAATGATATATGTTTACATGATGAGGTAATATGAAAATACCAATTGATTGTTGATATTTTTGCTTATTTTTTAAAATTGTGGGACTTTCCTAGAGGTCTAGTGTTTAAGACTAGGCCTTCCAATACAGGGGATGTGGGTTTAATTCCTGGTTGGGGAGCTAAGATCCCACTTGTCTCACAGTCAAAAAAACAAAAACAAAAACACAATGAAGCAATGTTGCAACAAATTCAATAAAGACTTAGAAAAAAAAAAGTCCTCATCAAAATAACCTTTAAAAAATTGTAATTGTTATCCTCATTGGAAGCTCTTAAGGCAAAGTGGCCAGATGGAAGGTATTATCTGTTTTCAAACGGTTTTGCTCTCAGTTGTCTCTAGTTCCTCAGAGAAACGTGTGGGTTTCATACAGAACGATGCCATCAATTTCCAAAGTAGAACAGCAGGACATGTTATCTACTACTTTCTGAATCTAGATATATGACTTACTGACTTGTTAATACGGAATATATGTTTTATTTTTCCAGTAGTGGTAACTTAGGTAAAAGGTTTAGAAAACTTATAGATAAGGACAGTGAAAAATATAATACTAGGAGGAAAGAGGGAAGAGAAATAAGCTAGGGTTTGTGGCTAAAACGGTAAAGAATCTGCCTTCAATGCAAGAGACGCAGGTTCAATTCCTGTTTGGGGAAGATCCCTTGGAGGAGGAAATGGCAATCCACTCCAGTACTCTTGCCTACAGAATTCCATGGACAAAGGAGCCTAGCAGGCTACAGTCCATGGAATCCCAAAGAGTTGGACACCTGAGTGACTTTCACTTTTCACCTTTTGAGAAAAATAGGAAGGCTATGAAAATAGATGACTGTAAATTATCAAATTTCAAGTATTGAAATCTTAAAAATGTATATTTAGTGTTTTTATATGCTATCTTTTCCCTCCATTTTGTAACGTGTGCTCTATTTACTTTCTGTACCAAGGTAAATATAAAAAAGTGTCTTTATCTGAGTTAACTCTAGCTCTCACCTTTCAAAAGTTCCTGGTACAAAGTTTATATTGAAGGCATTTAGGGTTTTTCCAATAGTCATGTATGGATGTGAGAGTTGGACTATAAAGAAAGCTGAGCACCGAAGAATTGATGCTTTTGAACTGCGGTGTTGCAGAATACTCTTGAGAGTTCCTTGGACAGCAAGGATATACAACCAGTCCATCCTAAAAGAAATCAGTCCTGAATATTCATTGGAAGGATTGATGCTGTAGCTGAATCTCCAACACTCTGGCCACCTGATAAGAAAAACACTCATTCAAAAAGACCCTAATGCTGGGAAAGATTGAAGGCAGGAGGAGAAGGGAATGACAGAGGATAAGATGCTTGGATGGCATCACTGACTCAATGGACATGAGTTTGAGTAAACTCTGGGAGTTGGTGATAGACAGGGAGGCCTGGCATGCTGCAGTCCATGGGGTCGCACAGAGTTGGACATGACTGAGGGACTGAACTGAACTGAATATAAGTTAGTAAGTAAGTGTTAGTCGCTCAGTCGTGCCCTATTCTTTGCGACCCCATAGACTGCAGTTCACCAGGCTCCTCTATCCATGAGATTTTCCAGGCAAGATTACTGTAGCGGGTTGCCATTTCCTTCTCCAAGGGATCTTCCCAACCCAGGAATTGAACCCAGGTCTCCTGAATAAGCGAGCAGATTCTTTACCAACTGAGCTACAAGGGAAGCCCCTATATATGACCACTATCTGCAATGTGTGGTCTTAATGCATATGTCTAATATAATCTTAATGTACATGTCTTATTGCACATGTCTAATATAATCACTTTATTATCTTAGCTTTCTTTGTGAATAAGAAAAGAAATCATTCCCCTGATGTTTGCACACACACAGTGACAAAAGTGACAGAATGCTTTAACAGCACTGCCCACACACAATAGTCCTCCTGATTTGACTTTTTCCCCCCTCTTTAGGACTTATATGATCTTTTTGGCCCAGCAGTTGATATAATGCCACTTTGAAATAAGGACAGTATATTTTAAAAGGCATTAATATTGCTCTGTTGATATTCTGGAGTAAACAACTGAGTGGGAACTAATTTTACTGAGTTTCACTATAAAATTAAGTATGATTGTCTTAATTATCTGAGCTAGTATGGAAAACAAATGTGCTGCAATTATGACAAGGGTGATTAGTGATGCTGTATCTTTCTCATTCACTTTTGGCCTATTTTTTTCAGTCTGATACCTAAGAACTGCATAATTGTTCTCTGTTGCTTTAAACATGAGAACCTTAAATAATTCAGGCAAAAATAACCTCTACTACCATTACCAATCCACCTCCAAATAATGGGCATTTTTGCCTTAATAACAGCAAGAGAAGGTACATCTGAAAGCTTCCATAATAGAAAACCAGGAAATGTAAAAAGCAGTCTTTCTATAGCAAAACAATAGTGTAACTGGAATAGCAACCTGTCTCCCAGAGAACAAAGGCACTGCTGTAAGAAGTCTAAGTGTTTGCTCTCTGCCAACATGCCCCCAAATTCACAGACATGTTTAAAAAGAATGCCTATACCTCCTATAAAGAATTAATAGGGAGGTCTTCTAAGCTTTGAAAGGCAATATTTGAGTTGTGTCAGAGCCTAATACTGTATTTCTTTGTTCTTATTCTGATTTGATATGGACATACAAATCATTAATTCTTTAAGTATTTTAAGGTAATTTCTTTAAATTGCTCTTTAAGGAATTTATTTGAGTGTTCTAAGTATTCAATGTACAAAATAGCTTTGGATGTAAGGATTAAAAGTGGGGTATGTGAGCAAACTGTTATCAACCTAGTGACTTTATTTAAACAGCATGAAGTAACATAGTATGCACTAAAGCTTTTATTTTTTAAGGCTCCTAAATGTACATTTAAATAATATTTTCAACAATTTTTATAAAATACTTAAGACCGATGTTGCTTTTACTTTCTACATGATACCATTTCTTACAGGAGCTCAAATGAGAAAGCTACCAGAGACCTCCAATGGCAACAACAATTCTTTCCTTTAGTAATCATGGAAGCAGAGGGATTTTTTAAGATATTATACTCAAAGAAAATTTGAACACAACCTTTTCTTAAAGTCCAATGTGGTCAGCTCACCCCACATCTTCTCTACTCCTTCTCCCACAGACTTTTATTTTCCTTCACTCACAACTTCTTTTTTACATGCAAGGTTAAGTTTAAGAATGATTTAAATGTCATTAGTGTTTTAAATATTTTTATCCATTATTATAATCACGATGCCCTTCTTGTAGTATATGTTTAATAATTACTCAAATATCATGATGCTTGAGTACTAAGACTGTTTTAATAATAAATTTTAATTTTCATATAACGTCATATTATTAAGGAAGTCAGATTTAGGTTAGGATGCTGATCTAAACACAAAATCTATGGCCTCGGTTTTCTTATATGTAACATAAGGATAATAACTAAGAATTGTGGTGAAATCTAAAAGTTACTTCAAACTTAGCTTTTCTAAAATCTGGACCACATAATCTAGATAGTTTTTCCACTAAGAATCCAGAAACCATGATTAATTTCTCTCATCAGTCCCATTTAAACACCAGTTACCCCAGTCTAGTGATACTGCTCCTCAAAGTGTTGAAAAGTGCTAGTCACTCAGTCATGTCTGACTCTTTGTGACCCCGTGGACTGTAGCCCACCAGGCTCCTCTGTCCATGGAATTCTCTAGGCAAGAATATCAGAGTGGGTGGCTATTCCCTTCTCCAGGGAATCATTCCGACTGAAGGATCAAATCTAGGTCTCCTGCATTGCAAACAGACTCTTAACCCTCTGAGCCGACAGGGAAACTCTTGATACATTTTAAAAGCTTCACTCTTTCCCATTCCCACTGCCACATCCCCAGTCCAGGTCACAATTATTTCACACAACTGCTCTCCTCTCTTTGAATCTGTCTTGCTGCCTCTAGTCTTGATTCTCTCATAGTCATCCTCCACTCTGAAGTTATAATAATTTACAAAATATCTTTCTTAATATGTCACTTTCCAGCATAAAATATTCCATAGATTTCCCTTTGCTCGTGGAATAGGATAAGAGCTCCTTACAATGGCTTGCAGGCACATTAGGACTGACCCTCCTTCCCCCTTCACCTTCCTACTTGCATTTTCTTGTCTCACAGTTAGCTCCTCGGACTTCCCAGATGATCTCTCAGGTCTGTTCCTCTGCCTGGAAGACTTGCCTCTTCTCTGTCTGTCTCAATCTTACTCATATTCAGCTTCCAAATATTACTTCTTGAAAACATGCTTCTATAATGCCGTTTAGTTTAAATGATTCTGCATTCTCAACAAAAGTTACTGAAATTACTTTTAAAAGGTCATCCATTCACAATAGAGTATCAGGGTGATTGGGAGAGAAATTGGGTGAGAACAGGAGACAGGGGATAAAACTGGGGATTTTTGAAATATGATATATATAGGGAAAGCTAGTAACCTCTCTCTCCTCCTTTTCTCACCTCCAGTAAAAGAGGCTTACACTGTACTATGTAGAGAGTTTTCTACATGACCTATGCAAAGGGGAGGGGGAAAAATAGTATAACTCCTACCTACAAAATCTAGAGGATAAAACAGGCTAATCACTTTTGTGACAGGAATACCCTGCCTTTCCTTTGGTGTGAGCAAAGGATGCAAGGTTGTTCTTTTCCTCATTCACTCAACAATGTTATTTTTTAACTTTTTACTTTGAGACAGGGCTTCCCTTCCTGCAATGAGGGAGACCTGGGTTTCCCCTGGAGAAGGGAAAAGCTACCCACTCCAGTATTCTGGCCTGGAAAATTCCATGGACTATATCAGTTCCATTCAGTCGCTCAGTCATGTCCGACTCTTTGCGACCTCATGAATCGCAGCACACCAGGCCTCCCTGTACATCACCAACTCCCGGAGTTCACTCAGACTCATGTCCATTGAGTCCGTGATGCCATCCAGCCATCTTATCCTCTGTCGTCCCCTTCTCCTCCTGCCTCCAATCCCTCCCAGGGTCAGAGTCTTTTCCAATGAGTCAACTCTTCGCATGAGGTGGCCAAAGTACTGGAGTTTCAGCTTCAGCATCATTCCTTCCAAAGAAATCCCAGGGCTGATCTCCTTCAGAATGGACTGGTTGGATCTCCTTATGGGGTCACAAAGAGTCAGAAACGACTGAATGATTTTCGCTATCACTTTCTCTTCACTTTGAGATAATATCAATTCACATGCCACTGTAGGAAAATAGAGATCCCAGATCCCGTGCATACTTTTTACTTCCAGCTTTGCTGAAGTCTAATTGACAGTTAGAAATTATATATATATTTAAGGTTTATAACTTGATGATCTAATATACCTTGTGAAAGAATCACCACAATCAAGCTAATTAATGTATCCATCCCTTCATACAGTTTCCTTGTCTGTGGGGGTGTGGGGAGGTGGCGGGCTATGCTGAGAATACTTAAGATCTACTCTCCTAGCAGATTTAAAGTACATAATATTCCCGACCCAGGGATTGAACCCAGGTCTCCTGCATTGGAGTCAGATACTTTAACCTCTGAGCCACCAGGGAAGCCCAATACAGTACTGTTAACTATAGTCAGGTTGTTGGACATCACATCTCCAGAACAGGTTTGTTTGGCATAACTGTAACTTATATCCCTTGACTAACATCTCCACATTCCTCCCTCTCCCAGCCCCTAGTAGAGGTGCATTCTGCTTTCTGCTTCTATGGAAATGCTTTCCCTGGACCAGACACTGGTCATAGAGGACAGGAAGAAGAGGTCTGAAGCCATTCCAAGTCCTGTGCCAGAGGAGAACTTGGAAGGAAGAAGGATTTTCATGAGCAGGAGACTGGATGGAGTGGGCCACCCAAATGATGGAAGGACCAGATAGATCAGCAATTGAGAAGCATTGCTGGCATCAAGAGTTCCTACTGGAGGGGAACCTAGTGCTAAGAATATTGAAGAGCACAGCATAGAGATGCATCTGCTAGCAGGGCTTCCCCAAGGAAGAAACTTTCACGTTTCCACCTTCCCTTCCTCCCTCTTAAGTGCCAGTCCTGGAGGATCAAACACCATAGTAAGCAAGCCATGGAGGCAGAGTGAGTAGAAAGAGAAAGAAGCCACCACATTCCCATTCTGGAAGACAGTAGCTTCCAAACAGTGGGAGGGGAAGCTTTACTTTTGCATAAGTATCAGAGTATTGATAAACATCTTGAAATAGATACTCTTAAGTAAGATTTAAAGTCTTAAAGTCACTTAAAGTCTTAAAGACTTAAAAGTCACTTAAAGGTGACTGTAGAATTGCTCAGTATCTCAGAGTGAACAGGAAAGTCATTGGCACTCTGCCCAAGTTCCCATCCAGGGCCAAGAGACAAGGCTGCCAAATAAATTTTCAACAGACAATGGGACACAAAAATTGTGTTTATCCTTAGGCCATGATTAGTGCTTTTCAATATTCACGACACTTTAACGGTCATTTCAATATCCATCACAGTAGTTTATAAAATTAGTCATTGTGGAGGTGATTTTATAAGCATCTGGAGTAGGTATGGGTAGAAACTATTGAGTGAACCTGAAAAATGGGCCCTAAACGTGAAGTTCCCTTGGTATTGTTAAAAGGAACCCATCTGTCAAAGTTATGAATTAGTATTCTTCATTTTCGATAGGCTCATTATGAGAAACAATCAGAATCCTTTTGAAGTGTGTGCATATTACACATTTTGATCCTGTTCTTACATGAATGGTATAAAAGCATAAAGTCTTCTCTAAAAAGCCTATATCTGCATTCATTGAATTCATTGGATAAGATGTAAAAATGACAGCTTTTCTACAAATCTATATTTACATGTTAACAAATTCAAAAGTGAGACTAGTGTAAATCAAGTCAATTCTGCTGACCATAGTCTCCTTTTAGATTTCCCTTCCTTCCCATGGCTCTTTTCAATTCTTCAAGGAAGGAATTTCAATGTTTTTAGCTAGAATCAAATGTCCAGTATAACTACAAGCATCAGAGCTTAGGTTGATAAAAAAGATATAATGGAAATGTTTTAGCTGGACATTGGCTTTGGAACCAAACTAGCCTATGTATGATGTGGTTTCCACTGTTTACTAGCTGCAGAGTCAAATTAATTAACTATCATAAGTGTCAGTGTCCTTGTGTGTAAAACAAACAAATTTAGTACACACCTGCAGAACTATTGTGAATATTAAATGAGATAAAAGTATACAAACTGTTTAGCAAATTGTCTAATACAATGGAAGTACCCACATGCACACACAGGAGACCTATTCCATAACAGAAGATGAATAATATGCCCTTGATACACAATTCTAGACAAAAATGGAATTCTCTTTATTTTTTCCATCCAAATAGGAAGCTTGGTATCAAACATAGTAATTTATTCCCATTTAACTTGCAAAAAGTGAAAAAAAAATACTGTAAGAATGTTGTTTTCCGTCAGAATCAAAACATGATCTAGAATAACAGTAAAATTTTAAAGGGATTACTACTAACAATAAAAATAAATAGACCCATAAAGTATGTTATTTTAAATATTTAAGGAACAAATGTGATATCTGATATATGACTTTGGGATAACTGGCTAGCCATTTGGGGAAAAGTCATGATTCTTACTTCACTAATTGAACATAAATATATTTCAGAAGTTATAATGTAGTATATAAAAAAAGAAAGCATTTCAATATCAGAAAAAGATGAAAATTCATATTTTTACAGTCTTAAGATTTTATCACCACCTAAACCACAATATTAACCTCAGTAACCACAGGGGGATAAATTGTAGAATTGAGAATATCATAATTAAAATTTCTTAGATAGCAAAACAAACAAAATTTAAGCAAAACCTAGTAAGATCAAGCAACAAAATAAGAAACAAAATCATAGACAGGTTAAAGGTAAAAACCAACTTGGAGAATTTATATACATAACCCTTGCATAATCATAGGAGCTAAGGATTAATTCATAGATTACTGTCTATTGTGGCTCGATTATGATTTGCCAGTGAATCCCATCTGTTGGGTAACATTGCTTTGAATGTCACTTGAATGGCCTTTCTCAGGAACAGTGGCTATTAAAGAACATTAAAGCTGGAGGTAACTTTAGAGACTATTTTGGTTTACTCTCTGTATTTTATAGACAAGATAGCTAAGACTTGGAAAAGTTAAATCACTAACTATAATAGAAATATGTACAAGATGCAGTAAGAACAGAAGAAAAGAAAAAGAAAAACTTTCATGTCTGAAGAACAAGAGGTTAAAGAAATCTTGACTTAGGAGAAGGCCATGGCAGACAGTGTCCCTAAATACTGAGGAGGTGGGGGAGGTTATCACATCTGTGCTGAGCTATTTTTGACAGAAGCTAAATAAATAAAAGTTAAAAAAAAAAGAAAGATGCATAATAATTCCCCTGAAGGACAGGGGATTTGAGGGTAAACAAAACAACACAAAACATACAATACTCTAAGGCACAACACAGAAAGAAGTCTAGCACATTACAAACCATTAGATATAACTGAAGTATATTGGGTATTAGTGGTGTTAAATGAACTTTAAAATATGGGCCATGCGCTAAATATGTGTGTGCTATGCTAAATAATTTTATTCCTGTCCTATCGTTGATAGAAGATCAGCTATACTATAAGGGACTAACTGTACAATAAGGGACTAACATGAGATTGGTGTCATAAAAAAGAAATTTGGTAGATGCTTGAAGGATGGATAAGAAGAATAACTTGGAAGATTAATAAAAGAATCCTACCTCTCCTTCAAAATCCTGCTGAAATATTTGACCTGACCTGGGTTCTACATGAGCAGAATGAGACTCCCTTCTCCTTTTCCTCTTTGCACTTTGTGTAGGTTCTATTCTTTATACATTGATTGTACCAATATATATGCATTTCTAGCTCCCTAACTAAAATGAGATTCTCCAGCAACTTTTCAAGTAAAACTAAATAAAATGAAACAAACAAACAAAAAACTTCCACATAACCAATGTTAAAATGTTGATTAAAATAGTGCATGAGTCTAAGTTCTTTGTGGATTTCAAAAGGGAATAATGCCTACATCTCAGCCTATGTCATTAACCCTCTATACAATACAGCATATAAAGTAAGTAACTATAGTCTAAGACAGTAAAAAAGTAAGAAAATGAGTGTGTGTGTGTGTGTACTTCCACAGTGTGGAAAATGAAAGAACAATCTATAGAGAAGCTGTCATTTGAAATAGGCCTTGACAAATAGCTAGGATTTAGGCACAAAGTAATTTGGTAGAGAAAGGCCAGAAAGAAGTAATAGAATAAACAAAGCTGTTGAGATTTAAGAAAAAAAAAAATCTTAATAACAAATAACCTGTTAGTACTGAAATTTCCCTGATTCTTTTTTGCTTTTATGATTGCTATTAATAGTTTGTTTGTTTTAATCCAGATACAAATAAGTTACATAAACATTTTGATTGTGTTAATATGTTTAATCAAGTCTTTTTTAAAAACTATAGATTCTCTACATAGTTATCTATTATTTTCTTTTAATTTGTTCTATTTTTTTAAATTTGATAGGAGAGAAGACAGTTCACTCAATCACCTTGATAGTTTTACTAATCTCTCCTTTTAGACAATAATACTAGAAGTTAGTTCCTTAACAAGACTTCAGATAAAAGTATTTATTTGCTTAATATACTTAAAGATGTGCTAAGACAGACCCTCTCTGAAAAGTAGTCTGCCACTAATGACTACACTGGATAGAAAATTATGTAAATTTGGTGAATTAATATTTTAAATACCTAGTATCTGAGCATTCATGGTTAATTTCATTAACATTTTCCATTGTAATCTAAGGAATTTCAGTTTGTATGGCTAAATCTTTTATTATATTAGTGAACCTTATAAAACTGCCCATAAAAAGAGCCATTCCATTGGTTAAACCTAGTAGAAATGAAAATGATTTTATTTCTTTATAGTATAATCAGTATTATTTATATCAATTTAATATATTTGTTATGGCATACTTCCATAAATTAATCAAGCAGGTTTGTAAACATCTAGATTAACATCCAGAATACTTTACTTTTCAAAGACAGATTAATGTTTTAGTTTCTACATAGTTCTCTAACTCAGTGTCAAATTTGTGCTTAAAACGCAACTGGAAATATTTGGCAAGATGTGAGAAAGTGGAAACTGTGTGAAAATGTCTATAATGACTTAAACACATTAGGTATCATTAAGATCCCTCTGGGATGTCAAGGTCAAAAAGAGTGAAAGCATTCACTGCTCATCAGTGAAAGTCAGGGAGCAGAGTGTAGCCACTTTCTAAGAACTATTACTCAACCCTATAGAACCAGGATTAATTTAGACAATTTAATGCTTAGTTGAAATAAAAATGTGCTTGTTCTCAGTGAATTGAGAATGAAGGTACATGTAACAATCATAGGTCTGAACTGGAATTATTTAATAACCAGTCTGGTTGGAAGCAATTGGTCTCCAAGGAATGTTAGGCAATTTTCCCTCAATTTGAGTTAAACATTATGCCAGAAAAAGAACTCTAATGACTAGTCACTTTGTGACTGCTGAACAGATTTCTCTCTACTTTAGCAAAAGCCAGAAAAAATATATTTGAGATGAAAGTAGTCACTATTAGTCATTTGGTTAGGTCTTAAAAGACTCTTACTCCGGATGTGGAACAAAAAGAATTTATTTGAATACCTTTAGTTGACCCTGACTTGGGCCCTAAATTTCTCCAAAAGAATGTATAGGTAACAAGGATTTTCTAGGAAATAGAGTGACTCAGTGGCTTTTCATAGACACTCAACAAACTTCAGCCTCAACAGACTTATCTATGAAGAACAAAAACAGTTTTGGCTTAATAAGTAGAACAACTGGGGTATAAGGGGGAAGAGTATCCATGTGTCATTTTCTAGGAGATTAAGCATGAATGTATGGATTTGGAATATCACATACATGGACCTCAGGTTTCCAGCTAAAAATATCATAACCCCAGAATGTGATATACCATTAACATATAGTCTGGCAATTTAAATACATGAGCTAGGAAGAAACTAGTGCCTTAAGAATTATCCAGGAAGGAAGTTATTCCAATGAAGAAAAACTACCTTTAATATTTTCAGATTCTGATCACAAAACCTCTCTGTGGTTATAGTGACCACTGAGCAAAAATCTGAACAAGTGAATACACAGAAGGATCAAAATTTTTTTTTTTTTTTTTGAGAAACATTTGATCTAGGTTCTGGCATTATTGGATTCCACTATATTTAGCTTCATTTCCAAGAGGACACCCAGGTGAAATACAGCCGTGTCAATTTGCCTTAGGCATTTTGTTTCAATAGAAAAAGTCTAGTATTCAGAAACTTATGTCATAATTTCATTTCTGTGACTTTTTTCTGTGATCACTGAGACAGTCACTGAAACTTTCTATGACACAGTTTTAAGAATTAGGATGTATCAGTAATATCATGCTACAAAAGTGCCAAGGAAATATGAAGCCCAAGAAACCATCTTTTTTTTTCTTTTTATTTTGCACTGTGAATTCACATTGGAGAAATTAGCAGTAAAAAGGTAACTAGGAATGAAGTCCAACTGTATGAACTGAAGGATATAGAAAGTAAAAAAAAAAAAAAAAGTAGAACTGTGATCTTACAATCAATGGAGAACCAAAGGAGCCTCAGGATCATTTATTTGAGGTACTGAATTTTAGCAAAAAAAAGAAACAACCCAAGGTCAAAAGCTTATGAGAGGCAGAACTGGGATCAATCTCAGGTCCTCTAATTAAAATCACGTATTCTTACTACTCCATTGCTTGCTTCTTAGAAGGAAAGCTATGACAAATCTAGACAGTGTATTAAAAAGCAGAGACATCACTTTGCCAACAAAGGTCCATATAGTCAAAGCTACCGTCTTTTCAGTAGTTATGTACGGATGTGCGAGTTGGACCATAAAGAAGGCAGAGCATGAAATAATTGATGCTTCTGAACTGTGGTGCTATAGAACACTCTTGAGAGTCCCATGGACAGCAAGGAGATCAAACCAGTCAATCTTAAAGTAAATCAACCTTGAATATTCATTGGAAGGACTGAAGCTGAAGCTTTGGCCACCTGATACGGACAGCTGACTCATTGGAAAAGACCCTGATTGTGAGAAAGATTGAAAGCAAAAGGAGGAGAGGGCAACAGAGGATAAGATGGTTGAATGGCATCACTGATTCAATGGACATGAACTTGGACAAACTCCATGAGATTGTGAGGGACAGGGAGGCCTGGTGTGCTGCAGTCTATGGGGTCTCAAAGAGCTGGACACAACTTAGGGACTGAACAAAAACCACCACCACTGCATCATAATGGGTAATTAGAACTGGGTGGGGGGGAAGATGAGTAATCACAGTAAAGTTAAAGTTTCCTTAATTACATTATTTTCTAGCTTTTCCAAATCATGGGATATTAACAATAAGATTTAGAGTTCTGAGATACTTAATATTTAATATCTGTCCACTATAAACTATCAAAAAGTATATAATTCTTCCCTAAAATTAGTAAATTATGTTGCAGTTTTATGTTAAGACAAATGTTCTTCATGTAATAGTGTATGCATTAGTAAAAAAAAAAACAATTTTTGAGTGAAAAACAAATGCTATAAAATTATTCTAGAATCCCCTGGGGGTGGGGAGACTTCAAGAATGATGGAGGAAAAAACTCTGCAAACTGATACCCCCAGCAAAACAACAATATAACTGGTGAAAATCACTAAAATGTACACACACACAAACACAATATTTAAAACATCTGGATACTGTCCTAAGAGCATAGGGAAATGGAGAAAAATTCATTCAAGAAAATCTTCCCAAATTCTACCAAAATAGAGAAGGTCTACAGAATTTAAGGGACTTTGCTGCCTGTATACCAGCTCTTTGCTGTGGAAGCTCTGTTGGAAGCATGTTCAGGTTCCTCTCCCCAGCTCCTTGTCTGGGGCTACAGTTGTATCCTTGGAGGCAGCCTGCTAGCATTCTCATCCTCAAACCTAACTTGTCCCAAGTTGCAGAGGTTCTGCTTCAGGCAGCCATGACCAAAATGACCCAACCAGGCCCCAGTGATAGGGTACAAATTCTTCCTAGGTGCATGAGGCCATGAGTATTGGGGTCTAGACCACCCTCACCACTAGGGCAGAGGTTCCAGCCTAGGAAGGGCAAGTTGAGAGTAGGACCGACGGCCTACCCTCATTGCCCACTCAAAGGAGAGAGTTGGTTCCTGGAAAAGAGGATTCCTGCCCCCAGCACAGTACAGTGCACATGGCTTCTGGAGAAAAGGCAGCCTTGCAGGAGAAAGAGCTCTGCAGCTCTGTCCTTTACTTCATGCCTAAGGCTACTGGTGAAAACAATGGAAATCTTTGTAGGGAACAATGAAAAGAAGGCTGGAAGCTCTGATACAAGCAAAACAGCAGAACATCCAGAAGTTTAGAAGACTGAAAGAGGGTAAAATACAGCCAAGAAGAGCCCTCCTAAGGTCAGAGAGAGAAACATAATTCAACAATGATAGTTGGAAACACTCATACCCCAGTTTCAATGATAGGTAAAACAACTAGCAGAAGATCAACAAGGAAACAGAAAACAATAAAAATTGGGGAGGGGGAAATCCCACTAGATTTGGACATGCTACAAAACAATAGCAGAATACAGCTTCCTTTCAAGTGCAAATTAAACATTTTTACAGGATAGACCACACAGAAGCCGCAATACATTTAATCGGGTTGAAATCATCTGAAGGATGTTTTCTGACCACAGTAGAATGAAATTCCAGATCAATAATAAAAGGAAATTTGGGAAATTCACAAATATGTATATATATATTAATAACATACTTAAATAATCAGTTGGTCGAAGAAGAAAGAATTGAAAAGAAAATTAGAAAATATGTTGAGATAATAAAAACAAAATCACTAAATACTGAAACTTGAGGTCCAATTGAAGCAGTGCTCAGAGAAATTTATAGCTGTGAACAGCTATATTAAAAAAGAAAGATATCAAACTAAGGACCTAACTTTCCACCCTAAGAAATTGGAAAAATCAAATTCAACACATACCAAGAAGAAGAAAGGAAACAATAAATAATGGGAAGAAATTAAATAAAGAATATAAAAATAATAGACAAAATCAAAAGCTTGTTTATTTATAAGATCAACAAAAATGACAAACATTTAGCCAGACTGACCAAGATATACAGAGAGAAAACTCAAAATACTAAAATTTAGAAGAAAAGAGTGGCTATTATTACCGATATTACAGAAACAAAACTAAACATAAGGGAATTCAATCAGCAATTAACTATATGCTCACAGTTATATAACTTAGATGGAAATAACAAAGTCCTAGAAAAACTCTCATTACTGCAACTGAACTAGTAGAGGTGATGGAATTCTAGTTGAGCTCTTTCAAATCCTGAAAGATGATGCTGTGAAAGAGCTGCAGTCAGTATGCCAGCACATTTGGAAAACTCAGCAGTGGCCACGGGACCGGAAAAGGTCAGTTTTCATTCCAATTCCAAAGAAAGGAAATGCAAAAGAATGTTCAAACTACTGAAAAATTGCGTTCATTTCACACGCTAGTAAAGCAATGCTCAAAATTCTCCAAGACAGACTTCAACAATACGTGAACCGTCAACTTCCAGATGTTCAAGCTGGTTTTAGAAAAGGCAGAGGAATCAGAGATCAAATTGCCAGCATCCGCTGGATCATTGGAAAAGCAAGAGAGCTCCAGAAAAACATCTATTTCTGCTTTATTGACTATGCCAAAGCCTTTGACTGTGTGGATCACAAGAAACTGTGGAAAATTCTGAAAGAGATGGGAATACCAGACCACCTGACCTGCCTCTTGAGAAACCTGTATGCAGGTCAAGAAGCAACAGTTAGAACTGGACATGGAACAACAGACTGGTTCCAAATAGGAAAAGGAGTACGTCAAGGCTGTATACTGTCACCCAGCTTATTTAACTTCTATGCAGAGTACATCATGAGAAACGCTGGACTGGAAGAAGCACAAGCTGGAATCAAGATTGCCAGGAGAAATATCAATAACCTTAGATATGCAGATGACACCACCCTTATGGCAGAAAGTGAAGAGGAACTAAAAAGCCTCTTGATGAAAATGAAAGAGGAGAGTGAGAAGGTTGGCTTAAAGCTCAACATTCAGAAAGCGAAGATCATGGCATCTGGTCCCATCACTTCATGGGAAATAGATGCGGAAACAGTGGAAACAGTGTCAGACTTTATTTTGGGGGGCTCCAAAATCACTGCAGATGGTGACTGCCGCCATGAAATTAAAAGACGCTTACTCCTTGGAAGAAAAGTTATGACCAATCTAGATAGCATATTGAAAAGTAGAGACATTACTTTGCCAACAAAGGTCCATCTAGTCAAGGCTATGGTTTTTCCAGTAGTCATGTATGGATGTGAGAGTTGGACTGTGAAGAAAGCTCAGCGTGGAAGAATTGATGCTTTTGAACTGTGGTGTTGGAGAAGACTCTTGAGAGTCCCATGGACTGCAAGGAGATCCAACCAGTCCATTCTGAAGGAGATCAGCCCTGGGATTTCCTTGGAGGGAATGATGGTGAAGCTGAAACTCCAGTACTCTGGCCACCTCATGTGAAGAGTTGACTCATTGGAAAAGACTCTGATGCTGAGAGGGATTGGAGGCAGGAGGAGAAGGGGACGACAGAGGATGAGATGGCTGGATGGCATCACTGACTCGATGGACGTGAGTCTGAGTGAACTCCAGGAGTTGGTGATGTATAGGGAGGCCTGGCGTGCTGCGATTCATGGGGTTGCAAAGAGTCAGACACGACTGAGAGACTGAACTGACTGAACTGCCTGTAACTGACTTAGGAAGAAGTCTAAAAATCTGAATAGACCAGTAACAAAAGATTAAGTAATTTAAAAAGTTCCCACAAAGAAATGTCCAGACCAAGATAATATTATTGGTAAATTTTACCAACTATTACAGAAGAATAAATAACAATTATCAACAAACACTTCCAGAATATGAAGAAAGAGAGAACAGTTCCTAGATATCCTTTGAGGCTAATATTAACCAAATGAGATATCACACACACATACACACACACACACACAAAAAAAAAACTATAGTCCACTATCCCTTGAATATAGATGCAAAAATACTTAACAAAATATCAAGCCAAGTCCAGCAATCTATAAATTGGATTATAAATCATAGCCAAGGGTGATCAATTCCAGAAATACAAGGTTGATTTAACACCCGAAAACAATTAATATAATACATCATTTTAATAGAAAACAGGACAAAAACCATAAGATCAATTCAATTGATGCATAAAATTATCTGAGAAAATCCAACACCCTGTTATGATAAAAATGTTAAATAAACTAGGATTACAATGGAACTAACTCAACCTGTAAAACCCATAGCAAACAGCATTCTTATTGATGAAAACCTGAATGTTTTCACTTTATAATTAGGAATAAGTCAAATATGTCCAACCTTGCCATTTATGTTAAATACTGCACAAGAGGTTCTAGTCAGACAAATCAGGTTTTCTAAAAAAAACATTCAGACTGAAAATGAAGATGAAAACTATTTCTATTTGCAGATGACATGATCTTGCATACAGAGAATTCTAAGCAATATGCCATATGCACACACCCCAAACTACTGAAACTCATACAAAGTTCAGCAAGATTGAAGAGTATAGGAAAATATATCAAAACAAACTGCATTTCTCTCACAAGCAATGAAAAATCAAAAGATGTAATTAAGAAGACAATTCCATTTACAATATCATCAAGAAGAATTACTTAGGAGTAAATTTTTTTAAAGGAAGTTTAAAACTGCACTGAAAATTAAACTATAATATATTGTTGAAAAAATCTGAAGATCTATGTAAGTAAATAAAATATCTCATGTTCTTGAATTGGAATACTTTATACTATTAAGATGACAATATTTCTCAAATTGATGTATACACTCTATTCAATCCCTATAAAAATCCCAAATGGCTTTCTTGCAGAAATTGACAAGGTGATGTTAAAATTCATATAGAAATTCAAGGGACCCAGAATAGTCACAGCAATCTTTAAAAAAAGAACAAAGTTGGAAGACATGCTTCTAGGTTTTACAATGAGATAAAAGCTATGGTGTGGTATTGGCATAAAATAATAGACATATGTTGTTGTTGTTTAGTTGCTAAGTCATGTCTGACTCTTTTGGGACCCCATGGACTGTAGCCCACCAGTGATTTGTTTCCTTCTCCAGGTGAGCTTCCTGATCCAGGGAACAAACCCACATCTCTTGCTTGGCAGGCAAATTCTTTACCACTGGGGCCATCTGGGAAGCCCAATAGACATATACATTAATGAAACAGAGTTGAGTCCAAAAATAAACCCATATATTATATTTGTGGTTAATTGATTACTGACCAGGGTGCCAAGACAGTTCAATGGGCCAAAAACAGTCTTTCTAACAGACAGCGTAGGGATAACTGTATATTTACATTTGAAAGAATGAAGCTAGACCCCTACCTCACAATATACAGTGAAAAAGTAACTCAAAATGGATCAAAGACATAATGTAAGAACTCAAGCTATAAAAGATTTAGAAAAGAACATAGGGGTAAATCTTCATGACCTTTGATTTGGCTGTGGCTTCTTTTTTAAATATCCTTAGTTTTTAAACTGAATTTGAGGATTTCGTTTGTTTTCTTAATTCAACCATGTCAACTGTCTTGTATTTGGTATTCTTACTCTGTAATGAAGTATAATTCTCATTTCAGATCTAAGAATAAGATTGCCATTTCAGGACTTCCCTGGTTGTAGAGTTGATGAGAAACAGCTTGCTAATGCAAGTGACATGGGTTCCATCCCTGATCCAGGAAGATCCAATATGCTATGGAGCAACTAAAGCCTGTGGGCCACAACTACTGAGCCCATGTGCTGCAACTACCGAAGCCCACATTCCCTAAAGGCTATGCTCTGCAACGTGAGAAACCACCACAATAAGAAGCAACTGCACACAACTAGATAAAGCCCAAGCACAGCAAGGAAGACCCAGAACACCCCCAAATAAATCAAAGATTGCTATTTCACACTTATTTTTCATAACATAAGCATAACTAGAAATTTCCATTTCTCTCTAATATGAACTACATTATATTCAAATTATCTTCATTATTATTTTTTAAATATCCTCACAAAATTACATTTATTTCCGGTTTTGATAATGATAGACAAAGTAACAGTGACCAGAATTCAGTATGATGATTTAACTTTGACATTCATGAACTGTGCATCTTGGGCATGTCACTTCCCTCAACTTATCTATATACCACTGAAAAGATGTGAAACAAGAGTCCAACTAGATATAGTTTCCTTGGGAATCTGTAACTTTGTCTATCGTTTTGATCACTTTTTGGCCTATATAAAAGCACTTGATATAGAAAATATGTGTTCAATGCAAATCTCTATGAATTAATCCACACCTTTGTTTCTAGGGATTTCCCAGTGGCCAGATGGTAAAGAGTCTGCCTACAGTGTGGGAGACCCAGGTTCAATCCCTGGGTTGGGATGATCCACTGGAGAAGGAAATGGCAACCCACGCCAGAATTCTTGCCTGGAAAATTCCATGGATGAAGAGCCTGGCAGGCTACAGTCCATGGGGTCGCAAAGAGTCAGACATGACTGAGCAAATTCACTTTAAGTTTCTAAGATACAAGTGACCTTTGCATGGAGGGGAAACAGCTCAGATCAAAGCAAACAGAAGAGCTAAAAAAGAAAAATTTTTTAAAAAGTCTGAAACACAGTTTAAATCAATATTCATTGATTTCTGGGATACTATATGCAAAGAACAATAAACAGAGGCAGATTTTAAAAGAAGTGGCTATAGACACTAATCAAAGAGATAATACATTTACAATGTAATGCAATCTCAAGTTTTTCAGCAACATTGCATAATCAGGTGGTAGCAGCTTCATGAATGCAGTTTTTGAGTACAAAAGAAAATAATCTTCCATCATTGTTGAATTCATTAAAAGCTATAAACTACTCCATTAAAATGTATAGTTTTAGATAATGCTCAATCAAAATATTTATTCATAAGAAAGAATATTTAACAATAAATGCACAAAGTACATCATTTGTCTTTTTGGTTTTTATCATGAAAGCAATTTGCTGTTGTTCTAAGGTTATTATGATGAAACAAATGACAGTTGAAGTAATTGTGACATTGGCTAAATTATCCATTTGCCAAAAGGTTCAGATGGAAAGTCACACTTTTCCTAGTCTGGGTGAGTCATTTCACCTGGTTGAAGTGTGCTGATGAAGACAATAAGCACGTATTGGATGCTGACTATGTGCCCTCCATGACAGTTGTTCTTTGTTGATTGTATATTGAATCCTCCCCAAAACATTATGCAGTCAGTACTGTTATTGCAATTTTACAGAATATGGAACTGAGATATAAGGAAATTAAATATCAGGCCTAGTCACACAGCTAGCATAATACTAAGCTGTCGCTGTTGATAAGTCATTCAGTTCTGTCCGACTCTTTGTGACCCATGAACTGCAGCATGCCAGTCTTCCATGTGCTTTCAGTTCAGTTCAGTTCAGTTCAGTTGCTCAGTCGTGTCCGACTCTTTGCGACCTCATGAATCGCAGCACACCAGGCCTCCCTGTCCATCACCAACTCCCAGAGTTCACTCAGACTCACGTCCATCGAGTCAGTGATGCCATCCAGCCATCTCATCCTCTGTCGTCCCCTTCTCCTCCTGTCCCCAATCCCTCCCAGCATCAGAGTCTTTTCCAATGAGTCAGCTCTTTGCATGAGGTGGCCAAAGTACTGGAGTTTCAGCTTCAGCATCATTCCTTCCAAAGAAACCCCAGGGCTGATCTCCTTCAGAATGGACTGGTTGGATCTCCTTGCAGTCCAAGGAACTCTCAAGAGTCTTCTCCAACACATTTCAAAAGCATCTGTGTGCTTTACCATCTCCCAAAGTTTGTTCAAACTCTTGTCCATTGAGTTGATGATGCCATCCAAAGATCTCATCCTCCATCTCCTCCTTGTCCTTCTGCCCTCAGTCTTCCCCAGCATTAGGATTTTTCTACTGAGTCGGTTTTTTGCATCAGGTGGTCAAAATATTAGAGCTTCAGCTTCAGCATTAGTCCTTCCAAAGTCAGGACTGACTTTCTTTAGGATTGACTGAGTTGACCTACTTGCTGTCCAGGGATTCTTAAGAATCTTCTCCAGCATCACAGTCCAAAAGTATCAATTCATTGGCATTCAGCCTTCTTTATGGTCTAACTCTCATATCTGTACAGGACTACTGGAAAAACCATAGCTTTGACTAGACAGATCTTTGTCAACAAAGTGATGTCTCTGCTTTTTAATAACTGTCTAGTTTTCTCATAGCTGTTCCTCCAAGGAGCAAGAAGCCTTTTAATTTCAAGGCTGCAGTCTCCCTCCACAGTAATTTTGTAACCCAAGAAAATTAAATCTGCCACTGTTTCCGCTTTTTCCCTATGTATTTGCCATGAAGTGATGGGATGCCATGACCTTAGTTTCCTGAATGTTGAGTGTTAAAGCCAGCTTTTTCACTCTCCTCTTTCACTTTCATCAAGAAGCTCTTTAGTTCCTCTTCACTTTCTGCCTTTAGAGCGATATTATCTGCATATCTGAGGTAGTTGATATTTCTTCCAGAAATCTTGACTCCAGTTTTTATTTCATCCAATCTGGCATTCTGCATGCTGTACTCTGCATAAATGGTAAATAACCAGGGTGACAATATACAGCCTTGATGTACTCCTTTCCCAATTTGGAACCAGTCCATTGTTTCATGTCCAGTTCTACTGTTTCTTCTTGACCTGCATTTAAGATTTAGACCCAAATTTGTTCTGCCTTAAAAGTTTGCTCTGTCCATAGTATTTTTCTACATAGTAATTTCTAAATGGTTGTACTTAGGCCTAAATTAGATGGATAACATCATCCTCACCTGGGATTAAGAGGATATTGCTATTTCTATTTGTCTTAGGTGAATTTTGCATTAATATTGGAATAGTCCAAGTCATCCTGCTTTAGATATCATGATACCAAGACAAATTTGCTTATTAGAATGATGATAATCCCTCCTATCCAAATGTGTAAATTTACAAATTCTCAAAATTTATTATTTCTGAATCTAAAATGTACTATTCTCTTGCTGACAGCTCCATCTGTTATGGCAAATAGTAGAACTCTGAGCATAGAAGGGACAGTTTTTTCTAGAATGAGTTCCCTGGAGAAGGATGTATGCTCACCAGAGCAAGTAAAAGGGCTTGGCAGTAAGAATTTGTTCACATTATTAGAATATTGCAGAACTGTTTTAAATCTGCTAGTCAAAAGTCATTACAATAAACTGCAGAGCTTTTCGTAAACTTCTACTGCTATTTAGTTTTAGGTCCCATTCCTAGCTTTTGATGCCCTGCCTGATTTAGTCATTCAGCCACTACAGTGAAGAGATATTTAATAAGGGCTTACTAAGGGCCAATCTTGGGCTAGGCACCAGAGATCCAGGGTCCAAAGATGAAAAAGAAAGCTCTTATTCTCATGGAACATGAGTTTATTAGGGGATATAGAGTTTAATCATATAAGTAAGTTAATGAATATATATTTAGAAGTTGACTTAGTGCTAAAAAAAAAAAAGTGTATATCTACATAGCAATTAATGAGCTACCAGATACTTTGTCAAAATAGCAACAACTGGTGGAAATAAAACTAATCTCCATTTTACAAGGTGATTAATATTCATGGACTCCAAGGGCATTTTGAAGGGATATTTTAGGATCCATTGGTATTATGTTTTACAAGTTCATATTCTCTTACAGACACCTATTTAGTGGTTCTATGGAGGAATTTGTATTTTTTAAGCATCTCATTGGTGATTCCCAAGGATCATCAGATTTGGGGATTCTAGACCTAGCCTGACCATTTGCCTAATGCTTTAGCTTCCTTTTCTTTCACTACATAAACTTCTAAGCCTTTTTTTTTTTTTTTAATTTGCTGGCAAATTTCTAGAGGTATCTCATCACATCTTTAGGACCATGCTAACTTGTTCAAGTACATGGTTAAACTGCAGAACTAAGATTCAAATCCAAACCTTTAGTTTTAATTGAAGTGGGTCTTTTCACCATAATATTTTTATCACTCTCTTTATGTATACTAAAAAGAACATTAAAATTTAAGATTTTTGACTAAAATTAAGGCACTTAAAATTTTAAACTCTATGCTTTAGAAAATTCTCTGAAAGGATTTTTTTAAAAGAGTACTAAATAGTGACTTGTGTTAGTCCAGTTCTAATTCACAAAACAAGACATATTTATTTTGTAAGAATCTTTTAATTGTTATAGGCTCTAAGGACTTTATGAGGACTTCCCTGGTGGCTCAGAGGTTAAAGCGTCTGCCTGCAATGCAGGAGACCTGGGTTAGATCCCTGGGTTGGGAAGATCCCCTGGAGAAGGCAATGGCAACCCACTCCAGTATTCTTGCCTGGAGAATCCCATGGATGGAGGAGCCTGGTAGGCTACAGTCCACGGAGTCACAAAGAGTCGGACACGACTGAGCAACTTCACTTTCACTTTAAAGACTTTATACAGAAGATATCTTGGGACATTGGAATATAATATTGAATGTGTGTATTCTAATGGCACAGTATAACTTGGATGAAAAATAGAATAAAATTAAACAAACACTGAATTAATTATATGTTAGGCATTTGTATTAAATAGTCTTAAGCATTTCTCAGAACTGGCAGGGTCACTGGAAGTGAACTGTATATTGGACTTCATTTCTGTAGGTAGTATACCTCAACTTGGATGGTATATCTCAGAGACAATAAATTCAGAAAAAATCACACATAATCTTTGCATAATTTTAGGTATTAGAAAAATAACAGAAGATATTGAGTTCTCTATTCTTTAAGCAATTATATATTCATAAGTTTCTGTATATAGAAAGATACACCATTTGGGTTGGTTTTATATATTGCTCAACAGAATTACCTGAATAAGAGCAAAATAATAATGAGGCCATCATGGGGCTTAGAAAGAAAACATTTTTAATGGGATCTTATCTGTTTTTGAAGTTTATTACAGAGATTACAGATTAAAACTTCACTTCAAAATGGAAAACAGCACAAATAAGTCTGTTATGGCTAAAAACCCAAAATTTCAGACATTTTTATTTCTTCTGTTGTCATACTTATGATAATATCAAATTAGAATTCGGTAGCTAGGCATACGTCAATGCACTGATAATTTTAACTACAGAGTTTTTTAAACTTAATCTATTATTATATTTAGGAAAAATCATAATTTAGAATGACTAAACAAATAAGAAAATAAATACTGAAAGAATGGAAATTACATATATATACACATATAGGTTTATTAATGATGAATCTATAATCTACTAAAACATTTAAAACTATTTCTGAAGGTTATATCTAATTAATCCATATTAATCTAACTCAAATTATAGTTTACATTTGGAGTTAACAAAAATTTAATTATTTTAAAATATTTTGCTCTATTTCAGAATTTTAATTATTTCAAAATTTTAGATAATTTATTATTTGACAACTCTCTTACATGTAAAATGTAAAATGGTAGATTTTAATAGAGATTAAAAACAAGTAATACACATGCCTTGCCCTCTTTGAATTTACCACATGATAAAGGAGATAAATTTTATTTCATTTGATTCGACAATGTTCATTAAGTGTCTGTTTTTAAGCAATATCTAATAACTAAACTAAGCTAGATATCAAAAGCTGAATGAGCTATTTCTTTCCCATAAGTTATTTTGTAGTTCAGTTAGTGAGGCACAAAAATAAACAAATGATTTGAATATAAGCAATCTGGTTGGAATATAATTGAGTAATGAAGTGAATGGAAGGAAAAACTAAAATTTTAGAAACATAATTAACAAGTTGATAGAGTTTAAGGGAACAGTGAGGTCAAGAGCCAGGCTACTTTGGGTAAAGAAACCCTATGTGTAAAGGTCACAGAAGTCAAATTGCTCATTAAAGAATGGTTTGTGCAAAAATTGTTCAGTTTTAAGTAATAAGGCTAACATGCACATTTTCAAAATGTTTGTTCATCAGAAGACACTTTAAGAGAGTGAAAATACAAGCCACAGAAAGAAAATATACTTGCACTACATATAACCTACGAAGGGCTTATAGTCCAAGTATTTAAATTAATTTTACAGTTCAATAATGGGAAGAGGACCCATTCCCCTCCCCCCAAAAATGGAAAGAGCTCTAAATGAACATGTCAAAAAATAAGATAAAAAATGGCCCTTAAATATGTGAAGATGTGTGCATCTAATTAAAATTAGGGAAATGAAAATTAAAACCAGAATGAGATATCACTACACACCTATTATACTGTCTAAAATTGAAATGATCTGCAAAACTAAGTTAGCAAAGACATAGACCAATGGGAATCATTATGCTGATAAATACATATTAGTACAATCAGTTTGGGGGAAAAAATTGTCATTATCTACTAAAATTTAACACATATACTCTATGGGACTCAGCAATTCAACTATCAGATGCATATCTAATAAGACATATGCATTGGAAGACATATACAAAGACAGCTGTGGTAGTTTTAGTCATAATGGACAAAATCTGGAAACAACTCAAGTGTTTATCAACAGTAGAAATGACAAATAAATTGTGGTCAACAGACACATGAAATGATGTTCGACAATGCTAATCATCAGGAAAAAGCAAATTAAAGGCACAGTGAGATATCACCTCATACCAGTCAGAATGGCTATCATCAAAAAGAATACAAATAACAAATATTGGCCAGAATGTAGAGAAAAGAAAAATTTTGTACATGGTTGGTGGGAATGTAAATAGGTGCAGCCACTGCAGGAGAGTATAAAAGTTTCTCAAAAACCAAAAAATAGAACTACAATATTAACCAGCAATTACACTACTAGATATATATCAAAAAAAAAAAAAAAACTCCACTTAATTTGAAAATATACACAATGTTCATAGCAGCCTTCTCTACAGTTTCCAAGGTATGGAAGCAACCTAAGGGTCCATCTACAGACAAATGGATAGAGAATGTGATACACACACACACACACAAATACAATAGGGTACTGTGCTGTGCTGTGCTAAGTTGCTCAGCCGTTGTAGACTTATAAAACTATAATCACCTTCTATTCAGCTCATCAATCATACAGAGTAACAGCGCCTCAAATAATGGGACTTTAACAGAGAGCTGGTGTTCTAAAGAAAATAGGCAAGGAAGAATAAAACATTTGAGAAAGTGGCTTAATAAATACTTTAAAGTCTATACTAAAGTTGTTTTTCAAATGATGGTTATTCAGTCTTAAGTGATACATACATTATGAATGTGTTTCTAATGAAGGTCATAATTTTTATGTTAAATATTTTGCCCCTTAAAAGCACCACAGCTTCAGAGTTCACTCAGCTGAAGAGTTCACCCAGTTTCTCTTCTAGGAACTCTCCACATGTCAAAACTTAGCAAATGAGTCCTCGGTAGAATTTTACCTCATCTTATGATATACGGTAAATAGTAAAAAGTCATTCTTGACATTCAAAAGTTATCTGAAGGTTTACACTGCAAGTTCTTAGGATTTTTTTTAACATTTCTATTTAATTTGTGCAATTATGCATAGCCTTTCCACTGGTTCCCTCACATTACCTTTAAAATGACAAAATGATGAAATACACTGTTTGGGAAACATCTTATCCAGCAAGCTTTGAAGCATCTTCTTAAATTGGTTATTATTTCTAAATCTTCTGTTATCATTTGATAGGTCACTGAAAAATGTTCCTAAAAATAGTCCTTGAAATATGATTTGTAGTCTATCTTTCCTAAAGACTTCCCTGGTGGCTCAGACAGTAAAGCGTCTGTCTACAATGCGGGATACCCGGGTTCGATCCCTGGGTTGGGAAGATTCCCTGGAGAAGGAAATGGCAATCCACTCCAGGACTATTGCCTGGAAAATCCCATGGACAGAGGAGCCTGGGGTCGCAAAGAGTTGGACACGACTGAGTGACTTCACTTCATTAACCAGCAGTCCTGTATTTGTGCATTATATGTATACTCTAACTTCATTTTCTCTGTGAATAGAACAGAAGCCCTCATACAAAACTGTAAAAAGTTTCCAACATTCATGGCTCATAGAGCAAGGGTTTCACAGAACTGTAGAAGGTTATGTTGATTAAGCAGAGACATATTCTATAAATTGATTGCTGAATCAAATAAAAAAGGGGGCTTGTGAGGAAGGCAGAGTCTGTTTGTCTGAATGATTAACCAAATTGCATTCAACATGCTGGATATGGGAGATGGAATACCACTGAGCATCCTGAAATGTAATGCTTTTCTAGAATATTCTAGAAACATTCTGCATGCTGTACAAAAAGGAGAGAGTATAGAGTCCTGGATACTAACTTAAAAATGAAACAAAAACAATTAAAAATTTTAAAAGCTTTTTCTGGATGACAGTTATGGGACTGATCATATAACAGCATCACACTATCTCAAGGACACGAATCATAGTATGTCCAATAAAATCACCGCACTCCTTTAACCTTCGACTGGCATCAGGGTAAGCATGTCAATGAGAGCTCCTCCTGTGAATGCCTGAACAAATTTCCTGATTAAAATAGTGCAATTCCTTATGGGGAAGCTCTTCCAAAAGCCACACACTTTTCCTGCTTCTTGCACTTCTAACGCACAACAGGATGTGCAGTTTTGATCACTCTTTTCAAATGATCATTGACTGCAGCTGAAATCTATACACATTTACATTCCTTGTATACTTGACACTGAATGCAACATTATCAGTGAAAAATTAAGAATATCTATATGTATTTAAGGGGCTGTCAGTTCTGAGTTCCCATATGTGACGTTGATTTCTACAGGCAACAAGATCAGAGAATCAAGAAGCGGTTCACCTGGCAAACTTCAGCCCTCATTAGGAGTAAAAAGATATTTTGTCATTGACATATGAGACAAACTATAGCCAAGATTTGACTGTAAACTGTATCACAAGAGTTCCAAAGGACAATTATAATATTAAAGAAGGTAAAAAGAAAAGTGATTTTCCTATTTATGAAATAATTTTTCAGTAAGTGACATTCTACTGAAGAACCTCCATAAATCTAACCGTCTCCTGAAAAAGAGAATTCTATCATGCAGTAAGACCATATTCACATTTACATAGGAAACAGATGTTTACAACTTTGGGCTTTACACTTAGTTTATATATGTAGCAGTTAATTCACTTATTTATAAATTGCTAAATATTTACATTCTCACATTTGTATAAAATATCTACTTCTCTTAAAATATCTTGCATGTTTAATTTTTAAGAAACAAGGAGAATATTCAAGGAGATTTTTATTTGCTTGTTAAATGTGGCAATATTGTTCAAATGATGTTAAAATTAAAGTAATAAATATAGATTCTGAGAAAAGAAATTGAGAAATAAAAATGACTATTAAATTATACTTTATGAGAGCATTTGCATATTTTGGCATAGTAAAATGGCATATGTGGGTATTAGAGCAGGTGTGTTTTTTTTTTTTAAGGAAATCATGAAAGAAAATAGCTGCGGTTTTTCAAAGTATTTCTGACTTTCTGTAAGAATAACTATTTTTCATAAAGTTATTCATACTGTATTCAGTCTTAAAAACCTGAAAGGGACAACTTGACAATGTGTTTTGGAAGACTGAAGAATGCTGGTGTCCCCAAAGATTCAGGAAACTATGAAGCAGTGTCCCAGAGAAAAGTAATAATGTAACAGAAGAGTGAAAAAATAAAATTAAATTATACATATGTGCTGCTGCTGCTAAGTTGCTTCAGTCGTGTGCAACTCTTTGCGACCCCAGAGACGGCAGCCCACCAGGCTGCCCCGTCCCTGTGGGATTCTCCAGGCAAGAATACTGGAGTGGGTTGCCATTTCCTTCTCTGATACATATGTGCATGTGGTTATAAATACACATTATAAGTAGTGTCATATAGTAGAAAATGGAGAAGACTTCTCTCTTTTTGACCAACTAAGTATCTGTCAGTCAGCTTTAGCATCATTTGACATATCAAGATTTATATTAGGAAAACATACATGTGCTCAGCACCTACTGACAAACAAATGAATGAGTCTAACAATTCTATGATTGATCATACAAGAAGTAACCTAGTATCATTTGTTTTCACTAATGGAAACCATTAAGATAAAACATCTATACACAGAGAAAGATAAGGGAAGGCCCATGAGTAATAAATGAGCAGTTTGGATACATGGAGAACAAATCATGACAGACAAAGTTGATTGCTTTTTCTAATAGAATTATAAAATTAATGGGTAAAGGGAACACAGTACAAGTAATATATTTGGGTTTTCAAAAAGTATTTAATTCAGTGTTTCATAAGCCCTGACTAGTAATATTAATTCAAACTGGCTTAGAGATGATTATTCTCAGATGGTCTGAAAACCATTTAAAGAGCTGTAAACAAGGGGTAATGATAAATGGCCCCAGACAGATACATGGGGAGGATTGAGCTGCCACTAAGGTTGATTTAGGTTTTGAGTTTTCATTAGTTTAGGTTTTGGGTATCTTCATTACCGACATGCAAAGTTGAATAAATAGCACACAAATGAAATTTGAAAATGACACTAAAATGGAAGGCATCATAAACACAGAAACAGTGAAATAGTCGAGAAGATACAAGCTGGAACGTTAAAGGGACTACACAATAGACTGCCCATACTAAAAGGCATTTTGGATTTATTACAAGCATACAAAGCCAGACAAACTCGCAATACAGACTGACAAAATAAATTAGCACAATCCCATAAGTAACGTATTATAGAAACTCCTTTAAACAAGCACATACAGATTTTCAGTCTCAAGTATTGACAGATCTTTACTTAGAAAGGAGTCAAGAGATTACAGTTTAACCCAAATTCTGATTTTCAAAATGGTACTCCAAATAGGATAACATGTATCTTTATAGAGTGACTTTATATACTGAGTTCTCTATTTTTCTCTATATGGATCATTCGCAGGAAAAAAAATAATCACAATAACTTGACTATCCTTTGACCCTAAGCATACTTATAGATCTTCATCTCCCTCTTGAGTGCAGTTGAAGTGTATATAGGGAATATCTCCTACACAAAAGATAATCATGAAGGTAAATCTTCTGTAAATGACTTTTGGATTATCCATGGCACGGTGCTCCCTCTTCATCCGTGCAAATAATTGAGAGTCGATTGTACACACATATAAGAAAAGATAAATAGGAAGACAAATGACTTCCATGAGAAGATTATTACTTTATTCCACTTTATCCCCTTCTATCGGACAACTCAACAAATTAGAGGGAACTCAGAGCACTGAAACAAAAATTATAAGAGCAATAAAGTTTTCTACTTATACAAATGAATTAAATGAGCTAACCCATACAGTGTATCTGAGAGCCATAAGTAAGCTATAATGGGTAACACCTAGCTATAGGCTGAAAAATTGCAAGAGGAAAATAAATATTTTCATAACATAGGGCAATTTCTCTTTTATTAAGGTTCTCAAATAAAGAAATTTATGATCTAGAAAAAACACTATTGCCTATATTATGTGAACAAATTTGATTTAGATTTTTACTGCAGAAATACTTCTGCATAAATGAAGAATCAATTCATGATTGTCTATGAGCAAGTATATTAAAAGTTAGATGTTAGTGAAAATCACTGTGATTTTGATATTAAATATATAATACTGAGGTTTAAATCTTGGCTCCACTAGTTACAAAATATATATGCTGCTATTGCTAAGTCGCTTCAGTCGTGTCCAACTCTGTGTGACCCCATAGATGGCAGCCCACCAGGCTCCCCTGTCCCTGGGATTCTCCAGGCAAGAACACTGGAGTGGGTTGCCATTTCCTTCTCCAATGCATGAAAGTGAAAAGTGAAAGTGAAGTCGCTCAGTCGAGTCCGACTCTTAGTGACCCCATGGACTGCAGCTCACCAGGCTCCTCCATCCATGGGATTTTCCAGGCAAGAGTACTGGACTGGGGTGCCATTGCCTTCTCCGACAAAATATATATAGATGTGGTCAAACATCCTCATTTGAGAAATGGAGATAATACATTTAACAATCCACAAACATGTTAAATGAGAAAATAGGCATGAACAGAAATGTAAAAATAATAAATAATGAAGTCACATTTGGTTTTGAAATTATTCAAAAATGTTTATATATTCTATATCACAGGAATAAATTTTTTTTATATTATCCTCTCTAATTGGGAAGAAAGATGGTAGAAAGAGCACAATATGAAGTCTTAAATGTAAGTATTGCCTCCCCACCTATAAATGATATTATTTGGGTAATTATTTAAAATTGGAGTCTCATGTTCCTCATTTTTAAAACTGTAGAAGTGCTGTGCAAGTCATAGGTTAAAAGGTATAGGGATGAACATGTAAGGTATACAGAATAAACATTTATCTTCCTTGACCACATCTTTATCTTTTTGTACCTATAATATCTAACTTTTCTACCTGTTTGATTTGTTTTATTTAGTAAAATCCACCTCTCAGTGCATATATGATACCATTTTCTCAATAGCCAAACTAAATTTCAGGTAAGGAGTACATCCTGCCTATGTTATCTTTTCTACCTTCTAGAAGTTTAAAAAAAGTATTAAATAAGATAATACATTTGCAATTACATAAGGTCAGGATATTACATTAATGAGAGGTTGTATATTCTTAGCTTAAGTATTCTGACATGTGCATTGTCTTTGTTTCATGAAATCACAGAGATAAAAGGCTTTATTTATACAGCTCATTCTAATCAGCACTGAATATAAATGGGTGATAAAAGCTTTTTGATAATAGATGACAATCATACTTTTACTCAACCTCCTTCTGCTCACTCCTGACCCTTTCATGTTGGCAGTAGTATCTAGAGTCTGACATCTGACTGAAGAGCAGAGAAATAGACAACTGGGCTTAGGTCGTCTTTTTTAACATGTTTATTTTTGACAGCTGTAGGTCATCCCCAGAGGAAAAACTAAAAAGAATATAAATATATTAAAATAAAGTGGGAACTTTAAGAGATGAGTCCCTTTTCTCAGGAAATTTATTTTATTTATGTCCTTTAAAAATACGATAGGCCTTCACCATTTCTTTCTGAAGTTCTTTCTTCATAATAGGAGGCTGCATCTCTCTCCCTGCCCTGAAACCCAATCTTTTCTTTACTATTCTGTTTCTTAACTAGAAAACATTTCAATTCTCTGGAGAGACAACGTTTCCAATAAATACAGGTAGGTAGTCATAGAGTGGATTCTGTCTCAGAGCAGTGGTTTTCAATCACAGGAGTATACAAGCCATAGTATTGAAAGGACTGAATGAATGCTAAGGAAGGAAGTCTCTTCTGGGTGAAAGTGGATCAATTTCAAAGAGTTTTCCGCCCACTAGGAATTTCAGAAGGAAAAAGAGGGACTTCTGTATTTCTTGAACATTTCTGAATTGAAAACAATTATTCAGCACCAAATCACTGTGGATGGTGACTGCAGCCGTGAACTTAAAAGACACTTGCTCCTTGGAATGAAAGCTATTCCAAACCTAGACAGAGTATTAAAAAGCAAAGGCATCACTTTGCCAGTAAAAGTCCATATAGTCAAAGCTATGGTTTTTTCTAGTTGTCCTGTATGGATGTGAGAGTTGGACCATAAAGAAGGCTGAGCACTGAAGAACTGATACCTTCGAACTGTGGTGTTGGAGAAGACTCTCGGGAGTCCCTTGGACTCCAAGGAGATCAAATCATGCCATCCCAAAGAAAATAATTTCTGAATATTCATTGGAAGGACCAATGCTGAAGCTGAATCTCTAATATTTTGACCACTTGATGCAAAGAGCTAACTCATTGGAAAAGACCCTGATGCTGGGAAAGACTGAAGGCAGGAGGTGAGGAGGGTGGCAGAACATCACTGACTTAATGGGCATGAATCTGAGCAAACTTCAGGAGAGAGTGAAGGAAAGGGCAGCCTGAAGTGTTGCAGTTCATGAGGTGGCAAAGAGTCAGACACAACTTAGCTCCTGAACAACAATACTATGTTCTAGATATTACATCAAATGCAAAGATAACCAAAGCACAATCCCCACCCTTCAGAATACCTTGATCTAGTGAGAGAGAAAAATATTTTTTAAAAAATGTAGAGGTGATTGCAACATGATGCGATCAGTGTAGTGAGGCAGATAGGCCTGTGGGGTTGCAGCAGCATAAGCAGGCACTTAACCCAGTGGAGACACGGGGAGGGCTCTTATGTCATAAAGCAAGGCCATATGTTTGTGTGTAAGAAGCTTTAACATCTTTTAGTTTGTACCTTGCCATTTCAATGGTTACTAAGATAGTTCAAAAAGGCTAAACCAAATGATGCCGTTGCTCTTTAAACAATACAAAGGTTTTTCATTTCCTAGTAATAAAATCATACATATTTATTGCACAAAATCTAGCAAATAAAGAAAAAAATAAATGAAAAAGAAAAAACGTATAGCCACTATTAATAACTTGTTCTTTTTGTGTTCCACTCTTGTTCCTTTCTCTCTCTGCAAATAGACAAGCAGATAATTGTCATAAGTGTATACTGATATATGTACTGGCTTCCCAGGTGGCACTAGTGGTAATGAATTGGCCTGGCAATGCAGGAGACATAAGAGACCAGGGTTCGATTCTTGGGTCAGGAAGATCCCCTGGAGGAGGGTATGGCAACTCACTCAAGTATTCATGCCTGGAGAATACCATGGACAGAGGAGCCTGGCAGGCTATGGTCCATAGGGTTGTAAAGAGTTGGACAAATATATGTACAATCTATGATTTACATGTATATCCATGGGCGTATTTTATAACTATAGCAATAAAATGATTTTAAATTTAAAAAATCATTATCTAATACTTACTGAGCACTTATTATGTGAAAAATGATAGTTGTACCTTCCTTATAAACTTGTGATAACCAAAAGAGCTTATACATGTAAAATACTTATAATAATGTCTGAGTTATAATATGATACCAATTGATATGTTTTTAGCATTATTGTATTGCCTTCAAACAGGTGGGAAAATAAAGAGGTACATGTGTCCTCAGTTGTGTCTGACTCTTTGTGACCCCAACAGACTATGGCCCTCCAGGGTCCTCTGTCCATAGAATATTCCAGCACGAATATTGGAATGGGTTGTCATTTCCTACTTCAGGGTATCTTCCTGACCCAGGGATCAAACTCATGTCTTCCTGCAGCTCCTGAATTGGAAGGTGGATTCCTTAACATTACACCACCTGGGATGCCCCAGAGAAAGAGGGAGCAATGCTCAAAAATCAAAGCAATCAATTGCCCTTCTTTTCCAAAGTTAAAAATGTTGAGAAGAGATGTTATGACCAGATGACATATAGAGATTATAGGAGGAGATTTTTTAAACCCTAGGCAAAGTATTGATACATGGATAGAATAATAACTTTTCCACAGATATGACTCCTGGACTCCAAGAGTCAAACAAACTGTTCAACATTCTAGATAAGGCTACTGGAAAGCTTTCAACAGTCTCAAATATAACCTACCAGAGACATTACCCCTAAACCTTGATATCTGCCTCAACGAATAGCATCAGTTTATATCCTCCAGGGATGGCATGTCTCACCAGGAAATGTCCATCAATGATACTGAGCAATGGTATTTAAAAAGTTCATCTGGAAATTGCTATGACCACAGTTTTCTACACAGGAAACATATCTACAAGCAAGAATACTGGTTATTTATAGTTTTAATGTATACACAAACACCTCCTCTAAAAGTTATCAACTGAAATATACTTCATGAAATAATATCTGCAATACATTTTCCTATATTGCTTAGAGACTAAAGAATATCCCTACAAAGAAAGCAAGTAAACCCAGAAAAACAAATACATTTACCACCATGAGTAGACTGTATATATAAATTTATTCAAGCTAACAAATGCAATTTGTAATCACATTTCTAAAGCCATCAATTTCTAAACTACATTTTATAGCTATAATTTTGTCATCAGTCTTTGTTTCCATATCACACTATCATGGTTCCTGGCATGTAGTAAGTGCTTAACAAATGTTTGGTAAATTAATAAAATCTATTAACAATCCTCACCCTGCTGGGTTTCTCTGTGTTGCTTCCAGCAGCTCAGCACTCTACAAAGTCCAAACGGCTTAAAAGGTGAAAATTTGCACTCTACTGAAAACAGTTCTAAACAGGAGGCCAGGAGGCAAGGTTCCTAGTCTTAGATCTGTCTAGACACTTGCATTAACTTTCCTCATCTATAAAACACGCGAGGTGCATTCAATATTTCTAAGAGCTGAATTCTAGTAAAGGTCTACATTTTTTAAGGGAGATGCTATAGATGCATTTTTTAACGCAGAAAAGATTTAGAATCCTGGCTGTACCATTTGCTGGTGACCTTGGGCAATTTATTTAACCCTCTAAAATTCAGTTTATTCTTCTGTTAAGTAGGGAGTAAACAACACTTGCTTCACACAACTGCTATGAGGGTCAGATGAAATAATGTATGTAAAGCGCTGGGTACAATGCTTGGCACTTACAGCTCAAAAATTAGTTTGGATTATTTATTTGGGATTATTATTTGGGATTCTTGTTCTTACTAATATTCTTTATATTTGCTCTTGCTTTGCTACATATCTGCTCTCTTTTCTCTGAGCCAGGAACAAGTGAATATTTTTTCATCCAGTTAGAATCTATTGAGAAAGGCTAAAAGGAGAGTAAATCTTGCAGCTTTAATGTATAAAGGACAAATAAAGTAACAACATCAAAGGGTCATTGAACTGGACAGTTTCTGAACACTTGAATAAGCAGATTCTTTCTATTATAGGTATCCTCATATTATACAGTAGGACACAAATTAAATTCTAAATTACATTAAAGGACTGGGGTGATTATGTTTATCAAAGAAAGGCATGGATTTTAAAGATTAAATAGTAGTACCAAACAAACTATTATGGAAGGAGCATCAAATTGTGCAAAGGATATATCATATTCATCCATATTCCATCCTAGATACTATCACAAGAATACTGACTTGTTGTTTAGTCACTAAATCGTGTCTGATACTTTTGTGACCCCGTGGACTGTAACCCACTAGGTCCCTTTGTCCATGGTATTTCCCAAGCAAGAATACTGGAGTGGGCTGCCATTCCCTTCTCCAAGAGATCTTCTTGATCCAGGGATCAAACTTGTGTCTCTAGCATTGCAAGTGAATTCTTTATCACTAAGCCGCCAGGGAAGCCAAAAATCACACAAAATCACCACATGAAGGAACTGGGACTTGGATATGCAGCAAATTTGCAAATGTCACAGAACAGGTGAATGGCAGAAATGAAATGCAAACTCTAGCTGGCAATTTCCTGAGGGATGGCTAAGAGTCTCAGGGTACAATTATCTGTTTCTCTCTGGCTAGCCCCGTTCCACTTCAGGAAACACAACAGCCAGCAAGGAAGCAAAACACATGGTGGTTATGATCAGGAACTTTGACTTCTAAAGTATGAAAGACACACAGTTTAAAGGAATCACCTAAATACTTAGCAGAAATATCTTTAAATATCTGAATTATTAGCAGATTGATTATAAAATTTCTCATCAAGATCTTTTTAAATTTGTTTTAACTGGAGGATGATTGCTTAACAATATTGTGTAGGTTTCTGCTGTACAATAATGCAAATCAGTCATAATTATATATGCTATTATTGCTGTTCAATCACTCAGTCATGTCTGACTCTTAGCAATTCCATGGACTGCAGCACACCAGGTTTTCCTGTCCTTCACTATCTCCTGGAGTTTGCTTAGACTCATGTTTATTGAGTCAATGATGCAATCCAACCATCTCATCTTCTGTATATATATATATATATCACTTCTTTCTTGATATAATCCTTTATTTTTAACCAAGTATATTTGTTTGAAAATATACTGACTTTTCATTTCTCATAGTCATAGAACAGCTTCTAGAAAAGAACCAAAATTGTTATAGAGCCCCTATCTTTCTTATGGAATCACCTTTCAGGGAAACACATCTATCTAAGAATATTTAAACATGATTTTTAAAACAAAAAGTTCTTGAAATTGCTAAAAATAATTTTTAAATATTTTCCCATTGAAATTAGTGAATTTGTACTACATACTTCAAATATCATTCAAATATGTCTATTTTGTGTGATATTTGCCATATAAGAACAAAGACTAAAATGAAATTTCCAATTTAAATTTATTACTGAAAGAATAACAGGTATGTCTTTGCTGTTAAGTTCAACAAAGTACAGAAACAAAATATTCAATTTCTACAAAGTACAAGCTTCACTGAAGTGTATACTTTGAATAAAGTAATGCAAGGAAGGCAGTCATTGCTAGTGCATATCGATTAAGAACTAATGATGAGAAATTAGTTTGGTGATTGCAGACCCAACAAAAATGTCTACGTCCTAGAAAATATGGTGTGCTAAAGAAAAAAGACAACTTTGAATTTTTGGAATTCTAAGTCTGAAAATAATGCAATTGATGATGCAAATGTAAAATTATTTGACTGTTAGAACTTTGAGGATTATCTTTTAAGAAGATGGTATTTTGTGGGCTCTCTAATGGATTTGGGGTGATGCAGATTTGGGGTCTGGGATCCAAATAACTTTTTAGTGCAGCTGAGTAATACCTTCTAAGAAATTTCTGAATGAGCAAACAGTTCTACACTTCAGTACTAGATTCCTTAGCTGTCATCCTCACCAGAATGTGGATTTGGTTTTAAAAGATTTTTCTCTATTGTAGCAATCTTGTATTATACAGTACGTTGATTTCAAATGAGGTTTTCATTTTCCTAAGATTCAGTGCATCCTTTTTCTGCTGCTGCTGCTGCTGCTGCTGCTAAGTCGCTTCAGTCGTGTCCAACTCTGTGCAACCCCATAGACGGCAGCCCACCAGGCTCTGCCATCCCTGGGATTCTTTAAGCAAGAATACTGGAGTGGGTTGCCATTTCTTTCTCCAATGCATGAAAGTGAAAAGTGAAAGTAAAGTTGCTCAGTCGTGTCCGACTCTTAGTGACCCCATGGACTGCAGCCTATGAGGCTCATGTGTCCATGGGATTTTCCAGGCAAGAGTACTGGAGTGGGGTGCCATTGCCTTCTCCTTTCTCTAGATAAAATAAATAACTCAAGTCTAAATGACTTTAACAACTAACCTAATAAAAAATATTCATCATATCAGAAGGTCAAGATAATAGAACTTTTTTTTATTTCCTGATGGAGTTTGTTGGAAAGGGGTAACCGGGAGGGTGGATGTATGGACTTACTTTCTGTATGTTATTTCATAAACAAAAATATTTCTGGTCTTTACATTTCAAAGTTCAAATAATCTCACTCTTCTGGAAAGTATTCTCCAATTTCTCCATGTTTGCATATATGTTTCTCTTTCCTGTTTTAAGCTTTTATTGTAATTGTTAGTATATAGACTAGAAGATAATCTTGGAGGTCATCCAATAATGTAAGACCCTCATTTTACATATGATAAAAGTGAAATGATTATTTTTTTAAACATGCTTAAATTTCTCAAGGCTTTCTCAAGGCGCTATATATATATATATTTATTTATTTATTTATTTATTTATTTATTTATTTATTAAGTTGTTCATCTGACCCTCTAGATATGTAAGATAGAAAATAATAAATACAGTCAGTGTCAACCAATTAGTAGAGGAGGATTTCATAGAACATGCTACAAATGTGTTTCTGTTGTTTCACACATGTTTGAACAGATTTCTTTCATAATTATAATTTCATGCAACTGAGTCACCACCATCTCTCCCAACTATTGCAATTGTCTCTGTGGTTCCATCCTGTCCCTCTTTGGTCCACTCATAGTAGTCAGAATTATCTTTTTTCATCAGAACTCCAATATTTTTCTTTCCTGCTACAATATCCTAAGGTTTCTGTCATTTGTGTTATAAATTCCACACACAAATCAATTTTGTCCTTGTTCACCTCTATAGCTCTACGCCAAGCTTCACCTGGTTTAAGGCTTTCATAAGAGCTGTTATGTTAACATCCCTCTGGGTGAAATTTCTTCTCATCTTCAAAAGCTGGCTTCTTGTAATTATTTAGGTTGAATCTTAAATGTCACCTTCTCCCAGAGTCCTTTCCTGACCCCACAATATAATTTGCTAGACACATTAAACCCCTATCCCTTATATTTTAATTCTTTGCATAGAAATTCTGGCTATAAGCTTTTTCCTATTTACATATCGATATCTGTTTCTGTATTTTCTGATTTCCTTCCCTATATTCTAGAATTTGAGCTTCCTTTGAATGGAGATTTGGCCCATCTATGGTCACGGTTGTAACCCAGTCTCTAACAGCATGCCTCATACCTTATATAAAGTAAGTGTGTATGTGTGCGTGTGTGTGTTGAGTTGCTCAGTCGTGTCTCACTCTCTATGGTCCCATGCATGTAGCCCACCAGGCTCTCCCGTCCATGGAATTTTCACTGAAGTGGGTTGCTATTTCCTCCTCCAGGAGATCTTACCAATCCAGGGATTGAAACCATGTCTCTTGTGTCTCCTGCACTGGCAGACAGATACTTTATGCTGAGACATCTGGGAAGAACTTAACAAAGATCTGGAGCTTAGACAAATGAATAAGCCATATTTATTTTTTATATGTTGTACATATCTTGGTTTAAAATAGAAAGAAAATAGTTATTACTATAACTCATTATTATGTTAAGTAACAAGAGGCCAACAGGATTTGTGATACCAAGTTAATGATTTTTATGCAAAGTATAAAATAATAATAATAATACTGGTCACCATTTGCTACTACCAGTCCACATGAGTATTAATTTTGCCAATTGTCAGAAAAGAAAAATGAATAGAAAAATAAGTTAGAAACAAATAGAAGAATATACAAATGATTTGTCAATTATATCTCAATAAAGCTGAAATAATTTGGCTCAATAAATACTTAGTAAAGCAACACTTTGGCTACCTGATGATAAGAGACAATTCACTGGAAAAGACCCTGATGCTGGAAAAGATTGAAGGCAAAAGGAGAAGGGGGCAGTGGAGGATGAGATTACTAGGGAGCATCACCAACTCAATGGACATGAGTTTGACCAAACTCCAGGAGATGGTGAAGGACAGGGAAGCTTGGTGTGCTGCAGTCCATGGGGTCACAAAGAGTCAGACACAACTTAGCAACTGAACAACAACATAGGTGAAAAAGGGGGTATACAAATGTCAACCTGATTTCACATTTTATATATTAAAACAGCCCTACTTTTCTGAGTGACCTCATAAAATATAAGTTATATGAATTTGAAATTATGAAGTTGAACTATACTAATGACATATATGTCTGGGGATTTCATTTTACATTTTAGGGAAGAAAAGTTCCAACAAATATTTTAGTCTTCCTGGATGAACTAAACATTTTAAAGTTTAGAGAATATCATCTTTAGCTTTTTGTTAGTTTGTTTCACCCACATTATGTAAGAGATGAATCTTGTGTAGTTTGTGTCTACTGAGTATTTTAACTGTTTTGAAATAGGCTTCCTTGAGAAGAACAAGTCACTTGGAGCAACCCAGTGGGAGTTCTGTGTTTAAAACTTCTATAAAGCTTTAACTATCCCCACAAAAGTGTGATCCCTGAGTTTCTGCCTTTCCTGGTCAGATGTGTTAGCTCTATTTGCACCTGTCTATATCTTGGAAAGCCACATCAGATGAATGACATCATTAGAACACATGGCTGGTCAAAACATGCTCAATCCAAAAGTGGTGGCACATTAATTTACTCTTCTGAAAATAAACCATGAAATATTTTCTAAGAGTATTAAAGACACTACCCTTTAAAAAAACTTACATAAAATGTGATGTTATTTAAAAGGATAATCATAAAATATTAAACCCATTATTTCAAATTCCTATTATAAATCAGTTATTTACTTATACTATATTTCTGGAAATCTCTTTCACTTGCAACAATTTTAATAATATATTTGTTCCTTACTCCTAAGTTAGAAACTTCCACTACTCTAATGTTTCCTAGGTTTCCAATGTCAAAATGTCAAACAGCCTCTGTAGTTAAACTGGAGCTTTCTTGGCAGTGAGTTCAGTTAGGCTAGTATATAGAAGTACCCAAAATCACTGCAGATGGTGACTGCAGCCATGAAATTAAAAGACACTTACTCCTTGGAAGAAAAGTTATGACCAACCTAGATAGCATATTCAAAAGCAGAGACATTACTTTGCCGACTAAGTTCCATCTAGTCAAGGCTATGGGCTTCCCTGGTGGCTCAGAGGTTAAAGCGTCTGCCTGCAATGCAGGAGACCTGAGTTCGATCCCTGGGTCGGGAAGATCCCCTGGAGAAGGAGATGGCAACCCACTCCAGTATTCTTGCATGGAGAATCCCATGGACGGAGGAGCCTGGTGGGCTACAGTCCACGGAGTCGCAAAGAGTCGGACACAACTGAGCGACTTACTTACTTACTTACTTACTTACTTAGTCAAGGCTATGGTTTTTCCTGTGGTCATGTATGGATGTGAGAGTTGGACTGTGAAGAAGGCTGAGCACCAAAGAATTGATGCTTTTGAACTGTGGTATTGGAGAAGACTCTTGAGAGTCCCTTGGACTGCAAAGAGATCCAACCAGTCCATTCTGAAGGAGATCAACCCTGGGATGTCTTTGGAAGGAATGATGCTGAAGCTGAAACTCCAGTACTTTGGCCACCTCATGTGAAGTGTTGACTCTTTGGAAAAGACTCTGTTACTGGGAGGGATTGGGGGCAGGAGGAGAAGGGGACAACAGAGGATGAGATGGCTGGATGGCATCACCGACTCGATGGACGTGAGTCTGAGTGAACTCCGGGAGTTGGTGATGGACAGGGAGGCCTGGAGTTCTGAGATACATGGGGTCGCAAAGAGTCGGACATGACTGAGCGACTGAACTGAACTGAATCTTAATATACATTGTAATCATATTTGGAGCTTAGCCACAAAATAAAATATTGATGCACAGGCCATTCTGCCCCAGAGATTCTGATTTAAATCTTTTGGTATCTCTCTACCTCATATGTTTTGCAGAGATGTTCCCATGAAGGCACAATGCCTTTGCCAGTAACTCAAATGGCTGAAAATAAAATGGTTTATTAAAGGTAACACACTCTCTTGAGATTTTGTTTTTTCCCTCTGTTCCTTTCCTCCACAGTACTTGATGATTCTCTCCAGCTGTTAATGTAAACTACTATGATTGCCTATGCAATGCTTCTTTCCTTTGATCACACCCCCCAATCAATTATATTCTATCTGATATAGTCTTGGTCACACCTACCCTTTTTGATATGATTATTTAAGCCTACTTTAAAAGTAGTTACTCAGCTACCCTGCAGATGTCAGACTTTCTGGCACCAGAGGTGTGGCAGACCTGCTGCGCCCAGGACGTTGGGGCAGAGAGGAACCAAGCATTAGGCTCAGTGCTTAGAAGAGTGGGCACCAAGAATGGTTTGTAGCTGGACATCACCAGGAAAAAAGAAAAGCTGCCTCTCAGTTCCCAGTATGCGTTCATAACTAACACTTTCCCCAAAATTAACACAGACATTTGTGTCCAAAATATTGAGTGTCTGAAAGAAGGAAAAACAAAATGCAAAGTATAATTGCATTTCTTTTTAGGGTGAGAGAGAGGGAGGAGGAAGCAGAAGAGCTGGAAAGAGGTAACAATGTAGAGGGAGAGAGATTAAGGTTGATTGATGTGACAGGTACAAATCTCTTCCCAAAACTCACATATGGAAGACATATAATTTCATTTTTTTTTTACAACAAACTGAAGCTATCTTAACCTAAAGTTAAGTTTCATTTTGAGCCCTTATTCTACAAGAAAGAACACTAAAATCTCAGATGATTAGACCATCACTCACATCCCCACTTCACTGATTTTTTCTTAGAGATTCATATAATGGAACTTGAAGGAATAATCAGAAATTGATATGGAGTCAATTTACTTCAGTGTTATAATAACTGTCCTTCCATCACCACCACTAAATGCTTCTACACATTTTTACACACTCCTTAGTAGGATGAGATACTCTTCCAGTTTGAGAACCATTAGGTTGGCTGAAAGGTGAAATGGGCAAGGAGTTTAGAAAAATATTGCACCAAAAATTGTTTAAAATTGCAAAATACTATCATGTCTATTTGTATATAGATAGAAAAATGAAAAAAAGTTAACATCAGCTAATTTTATATTGGGAGATTATATGAATTTTAAATGGTTTTTATCTTTTTGTTCTTTTTTTAATAAATGATTTATTTTATAATAAGAAAAAAATTAAAGCATCTTTTAAGAGTCAATGGAGTGAAGTAAAACTTACTAACTGATTAAGTCAGCACTCAGGACAGTGGTCTTAGTCTTTTTAATTAAACACGTTGGCAAGCAAAGGCTCATTCTTCCCTGTGAACTCTATGAAGGTCTCACATGTGATGTTCTTTTCAGTTTCCTTTCATTTAAGGAACCTCTGTAACCTTGGAAAAATGATTACAAGTCTAGATCACAAGCAGAGAGCTATTAGTGATATATAAGGGGAAACAAATTGCTTTCCCTAAACATGTCTGATTATGATCATTGTATGTACATAATATTTACACATTTTGTGAAAAACATGTTAAATTTAAATGTTAAACACTGTTCAAGAATTCTACATAGTTATTTGAGTTGTAGAACAGGGACAGAGAGACATTTCACATGAAATTAAAGTCTTATTTATGTTAGCTATTGCATTGATAAATTTAATACTGCTGTTGCTCAGTACTCAGAAATTAAAATTTAAAGACTTAAAAGGTAAGACTTTGTCCCCTGAAGATGGGAATTATATGAGCGTTTATAACTGCTGTGTTAACAATCAAGTTCACATTAGCAAAGCAGGTGAGGCAAGGAATTTAAGAGGTAAGACCCATTCCAATTTTTCTCACCTACGTGCCTCTTAATAGATCAAGAAGTAATGATTCATGAGGCAGTGAGGCTAAGAGAAACTGTATCTTTTAAAGGAAGATAATTTTAAAATACATTTAAATATATAGAGTTTTAACTAATACCAGTCTGATTTGCTTACTATTGTATCCCTCCATGAGTAGCACTATCAGTTACACATCAGTTCCGTTCAGTCGCTCAGCCGTGTCCGACTCTTTGCGACCCCATGAATCGCAGCACCCCAGGCCTCCCTGTCCATCACCATCCCCCGGAGTTCACTCAGACTCACGCTGACTGAAGAATTGACTAGATTATATTTGTTGAATGATGTTTTCTTTTCAGTGGATATGATTTTTAGGATATTAGTGTACAATAAAATTAGTCATCTGAGAAACAAAGGTAAATTCTATTAAGACAAATTCTAGCTTAATTAACATGCTTGTTCAGGTCAGTTTGAGGAAATATGGAGTTCAGTAGTTTTTCTCTTAACTTCTCCCATATGAAAAATCCCTCCATACTTCATTTCATTCCAGAAAGGAGGCACCATAACTTTAGAACAGATACTCTCAAAAGAGGGTGCAACCCAATGGAAAACTAGGTTCAAGAAAGGTCTCAAGTAATACAAAATAAAGACATAACATTTTGGCGTTCACTTATTAAGTACTTGAGAAACCTGTATGCAGGTCAGGAAGAAACAGAACTTGACATGGAACAACAGACTGCTTCCAAATAGAAAAAGGAGTATGCAAAAGCTTTATATTGTCACCCTGCTTATTTAACTTATATGCAGAGTACATTATGAGAAATGCTGGGCTGGAGGAAGAACAAGCTGGAATCAAGATTGCTGGGAGAAATATCAATAACCTCAGATATGCAGATGACACCACTCTTATGGCAGAAAGTGAAGAAGAACTAAAGAGCCTCTTGATGAAAGTGAAAGAGGAGAGTGAAAAAGTTGGCTTAAAGCTCAACATTCAGAAAATGAAGATCATGGCATCTGGCCCCATCACTTCATGGCAAATAGATGTAGAAACAGTAGCTGACTTTATTTTTTGTGCGTTCCCAAATCACTGCAGATGGTGACTGCAGCCATGAAATTAAAAGATGCCTACTCCTTGGAGGAAAGTTATGATCAACCTGCTGCTGCTGCTCTGCTGCTGCTGCATCGCTTCAGTCGTGTCCGACTCTGTGCAACCCCATAGACGGCAGCCCACCAGGCTCCCCCGTCCCTGGGATTCTCCAGGCAAGAACACTGGAGTGGGTTGCCATTTCCTTCCCCAGTGCATGAAAGTGAAAAGTGAAAGTGAAGTCACCCAATTGTATCCGACTCTTTGCGACCCTGTGGACTGCAGCCCACCAGACTCCTCCGTCCATGGGATTTTCCAGGCAAGAGTACTGGATTGGGGTACCATCGCATTCTCCGATGACTAACCTAGACAGCATATTAAAAAGCAGAGATATTACTTTGCCAACAAAGGTCCATCTAGTCAAGGCTATGGTTTTTCCAGTTGTCATGTATAGATGTGAATGTTGGACCATAAAGAAGGCTGAGTGCCAACAAATTGATGCTTTTGAACTGGGGTGTTGGAGAAGACTCTTGAGAGTCCCTTGGACTGCAAGGAAATCCAAACAGTCCATCCTAAAGCAGATCAGTCCTGGGTGTTCATTGGAAGGACTGATGCTGAAGCTGAAACTCCAATACTTGGCCATCTGATGCACTCATTTGAAAAGACCTTGATGTTGGGAAAGATTGAGGGCAGGAGGAGAAGGTGACAACAGAGGGTAAGATGGTTGGATGGCATCACCGACTCAATGGACATGGGTTTGGGTAGACTCCAGCAGTTGGTGATGGACAGGGAGGCCTGGCGTTCTGTGGTTCAAGAGGTCGCAGAGTTGGGCAAGACTGAGTGACTGAACTGAACTGGACTATTAAGTACTTAGCACTGTACTAAGTACTTTTGTATATAGTAAGTCATTGATACTTCACAAAAACGTTAGGAGATGAATATTATTACTAATCTTTGATTTTATACGAGAAAGCTGAGAGAATAAGTGTTCATCATGTGTGTGGGGAAAAGAAACTAGAAACAGGACTCAGAATAGCCTAACCAAATCCATGGGCATCTTGAATCTGTAACCCAGTTGTGTAAGAAAAGCATAACTCCCAAAGTATTTATATTAGACAGGATAACAACAACAAATTTAAAAGTAAATATAATGAAGCCACTCTGCCTGAGTTTGAATCTTGGCTCTGCCATTAATAAACTGAAATCTTACTCAAGTCACAAAACCTTTTCAGTCTCTGCTCTTTAAAATGGAGGTACTAATTCTCACCAGGTAGTGTTGTGATTACGTGAATTAATATATATAAAGTGCATATAACTGTATCATATATTTATCAGTTAGCATAGGTTTAGAAAAGATGTAAGTATTGGCTCTTATTATCATACCATTTGATTACATTATATAAGAAATGAGTGGCTATAATTGATCACTGGAGAAAAAAATAGATATTTTAATTATTTTAATTATCTGACAAATCAGCAAAAATATGTAGTAAAATGCATCTCCAGAGAAAGAAACTACGTAAGTTACTGCCCTGTTACTTAATAGTGAGATTAACCTGGTCCAATTACAAATTAATATTTCAAAAAGAAGACACCATAGTCTGTAAATAAAACTCTCTATATTAGTGAATTTATAGTCATATATGTCATAAAACTAATATTCAAATTTAAGTGGTTATGAATTATGTGTATTTTACTTTCATTAAACAAATCATACAATAGGGCTTAAAGGTATATGTGAAATTCTCCAGCAAAATTTCTAAAATGCTGAAAAGCACCTTGTTTCTTTTGCACATAAATATCAAAAGTCATGTTATTGGGGAAGAAAGACTAACTTTGCCCAGAAGGACTCCGAACACCTCACTGCATATGTTGCCTTAAATGCTGCATTGTAAGAACTGGTCTTGGGGAAAAAAAAAAGTTGTGAGACATTTCCTGAGTTCTACTTTGAGACTTTTTCTTTGTAAGGCACTGAAAGCAACTGGCATTTGGCTTTGTGTTACTCTATGCACCAGAGGCATGCAGTTATCAAAACAACTCTTGTGTGTTATTCCCTTACTTATTAAATTGATTTTATTAAATTTGTTCCTGGCTGATTTGCTATATGCCAAACTTTCTCTTGGGATTCATTTCTAAAGAATTCATAATGGAGGTGAAAACTTTTGATGGGTATGTTTCAGAAAGTTCTCAGATTCTAATAAAATCCCCAAAGTTTGCATAAAACCCTAGAGAAAATATCCAAGTTATATAAATGTTTTTGAATTAAGTGCTAGAGAGATATAAAAAGCAAGAGAATATTAATTGTCTTGTGATACAAATCAAAGAAAAGAGAAAAAGGCTTGTGACTCAATTATTAATGCAGTTTTGATTTGAATGAATGTGCCAGAATGCAGAGAATTTATAACTAAATTTCTCAAAAGGATGGGCAGAGTTTCACGAGAACCCAGTGCTATTTTCTACATGTTCTAATATTTTGATAAAATTGGAAATATGCAAGGAGAAAGAAAAGAGATGACTCCAACTGCAAATGATGTTGTGATTTGGGAAAATAAAATTTAAAAAGGAAAATAAGAATTGTGTCTCAGAAGGAGAACCTCAGGTCTAGATATAAATTCAAGAAAAGAGGTTTAAGAGGTCAGTTATCAAATGAGTACAGAAGAGACAAAATCTGAAACACTGGTCATACGAAAAGTCTTTTAAAACTTTAGTAAGCTGATAAGCTTTTATGCAAGTTACAAGTTCAAAGTTGAAATAGGAAAGAAAAAAAAAGAAAGAAAGAAAATGTCATAGTAACTACAGGACATCCTCAGAGAATTTGGTGAAAATGTTAACTATTTTTCTCTGCTACTTATTAGGAAGATCTGTTGTTCTCATTTCAGTGATGAAAACAAAGCTTAAAGGACTATTTTGTTCTTCAAAGAAAAGCAAAAGTGGTTGATTACGTTAGGTTTCAGATTATTTACAGTTCATTTCAATGAGTAAGCCGTTGAAACATACCTAGTACACATTTCATTTGTTCTCTAAAATACAGTGACCTTTTCACTTTAATATTTTATTATTGCTTCGTTGCCTGCTCATAATTTCAGCATTACGCAAAATAAATCTCTGGCTTGAATTATCTGCTTAGCCCTTGGAAAACTAGGGCAACTAACAGGCCAAAGAATGATGAGAAAATGTGGAATGAAGATGCTTAGGTAAACTGGGGAGTCAAACAATGGCTATTTGCAGGATTATATTTAGCTAGAATCTTGAATATTTTGCTATTCAAAACAATCTACAATTTTGCCTACCTCTCTCCAACATGATCCTATTCTCAATTCTCCATTAATATTATGTCTCATATCTACTTGCTCCTCTATCTATTAAGTTAATGTTTAAGGGGAAAATATAAACCGATATACAAGAAGTTATTATGGTTGATCTTTGTATCCCATTTAGACACAGCTTGCTGAAGTAATAATTTAGAATGTTTATTTAATACCTACTATTAAGGCATGTGCTAAGCACGGGGAATACAATGATGAAAGACAAACGTCCCCCCAAGAAAATTTAGAGACTGGAGTTGGGATATAAAGACAAGGAGAAATAACCCATAGTCATAATTTAATTACTGTTTTAAGAGTACACAAGGAGAGCAGGAAAACAGTGCCACTTAAATTTAACAAGGCATGCACTATCTCTATGAGAAAGTGACCCTTAAATTGAATCACTGAGGTCAGATCCATCACACTGACTTTTCTGCTTGTTGAAAAAGAATGACTTTGGATATGGACAGTTGTATGGGGAAAGGCAGCGAGGCCAGGTTTCCCAGGTATAGCTAGTGGTAGAGAACCTGCCTGTCATTGTAGGAGACAGAAGAGCTGAGGATTGGATGCATGGGTCAAGAAGGTCCCCTGGAGGATCTTGCTTGGAATATCCCACGGACGAAGGAGTCTCTCAGACTACAGTCCTTAGGGTCTTACAGAGTCATACACAATTTAAGCAACTTAGCATGCACACACATGTATTTATGCTCTAGTTTCTTTAAGAAACACCAATGGGAAGCTCAGTGTCTATGCGGGGTTTGTCAATATACTGGAATATAAACATATGCAATTCAGGCTTAGACTTTGGCAGTTCAATCTTTGATAGACATTGATGAAGGGAAACCTCCACACTGACGAGAGTGGATTTTTTACCAGGTAATTGGAAGTAGGGCATTGGTTTTTAAAGCCCCTTGGGGTTGCTTTAAAAAAATAAAATTTCATTTTCCTTTCCAGATTCTTGGGCATGTTGTAAAATGCTGTTTTATAATGTGATGTGCAGAAACATTTAACGGATGTTCAGTAAAATAGACCAGATGTTAGCACTTTTATATGAAAAATTGTTTTTAAATTTAAATAAAGTACAGTCTTAGAAGACTGGTATTCTGTGATTCAAATGTGCATTTTTTAACTGCCTACCGCCTGTGTAACTGCTTGCATGTACTTAAACCATTTGGCTATGTAGGTGAAGGGGCTACTGCTCAAAGAAATTCTAAATCATGAAATTTCTCTTGAGACATAAGAATACAATGTGTACTTTAAATAGTGACACATGTTCTCTAGTTACAGAAAATTTGTAAAAAATAAAAAATTATCTACCAGGCTTCTTAGATAGTTCAGTGGTAAAGAATCCTCCTGTCAATTCAGGAGACACAGGTTGGATCCCTGGTCCAGGAAGATCCCACAAGCCGCAGAGCAACGAAGCCTATGCTCTGCCCCAAATGCTGAGCCCACGCTCTAGAGCCTGTGCTCCGCATCTAGAGAGTAGCCCTTGCTCTTCACAATTAGAGAAAAGCCCATGCAGCAATGGGGATCCAGCACAGACAAAAATAAAATAAATAAATAAAAATTACTTAAAAAGAAAAGTATCCACCAAGACCTCTTCGGTAGTAAAACAGCAACTATACTCTGTTTGCAATGGCTACAATGCAGTGATCAATGTGCCTTTTGAACTACAACCGTCCATACATGCCTTGCCACAGCTTTACTTTGATGGCCTTGGTAACAAGACACAATTACACATCTATAATCCACATGTAACAAATAGAAATATCATTTCTCCACATGGCACGAATAGGAAATAATCATTTCTCCAGAGGTATAAAAACACATTGGCCTTGTTTTCTTACAAGTGCTACCTTATTTGAGAGCTTTAATTTGGCTCTACTGGTTCATTTCAGAAGTCAACTCTGTTTAGATTTATTTAGGATTTCTTTTCCTGCAAGATGACCTTATGTAATTACAGTCTTTAAATCTTCCCCTCCTTTTATTTATGTGTGTGTGTGTGTGTGTGTGTGTGTGTGTGTGTGTGTGTGTGTGTGTGTGTGTGCTGTCATAAAGTTATCAGTTTAGGTACTAGTGAGGATTAGAAGGGCTATCTATAGTTATTGAGATATCTGAAGCCTGCTAATTCCATTTTGAAGATAACACTGGTCACACAGATAACCACCTCTATCAAAGGTAGGCATTCAGGTGAGAAGGTGAATGTTAGATATGCTGTAGCTTTAAAACAGCTGTTCAGTTGAGAATGGATGTTCAATTCCATATTAAAGTGAACTGCTGGCAAGGGAATCATATCAATAGTCTTACAGTCATTACTAAGTATTAAGTGTTAGAATACTGCGGTTGGTGTTTTTGTTTTTCTTTCTCTATTTTTCCTTTCTTCCCTTTTTTTTTTTTTTTGAGCCCCAGGATAAAAAGAAAGCTGCAAAAGATCAATGGCAGGATGACTGTTTTTAGCTAATGGCTTGTTACATCAATGGACCTTATCTTGGCCTCAATTATATCAGCATTTATTGCAAAAGAAAACAGCACCTAAAAGTGAAGGGTAAAGTAAGAGTGGATGAGGGGAAAGAACTAAAAAGTTTTTCATCCTTAGTACTGAGCCCACGATGCTGCTATAACTTTTGAAGCCAAGTTATTCTCTCTTATCACTATCTGATATAGCAAAATATTACTGTCATTGGTTTTATAAATTGGTTTGATGATTCAGTCTTAATTCTGTCATTCTCACTGATGGTTTACATTCTTACAGCTGTGTTTATAGGAATGTTTATAGGAATGTTTTGTTTGTTTGTTTTACAGAATTAGAATAAAGCAATTTTACCAACCATTCAGTTCAGTTCAGTCGCTCAGTCGTGTCCGACTCTGTGACCCCATGAATCGCAGCACTCCAGGCCTCCCTGTCCATCACCATCTCCCGGAGTTCACTCAGACTCATGTCCATCGAGTCCGTGATGCCATCCAGCCATCCCATCCTCAGTCATCCCCTTCTCCTACTGCCCCCAATCCCTCCCAGCATCAGAGTCTTTTCCAATGAGTCAACTCTTCGCATAAGGTGGCCAAAGTACTGGAGTTTCAGCTTCAGCATCATTCCCTCCAAAGAAATCCCGGGGTTGATCTCCTTCAGAATGGACTGGTTGGATCTCCTTGCAGTCCAAGGGACTCTCAAGAGTCTTCTCCAACACCACAGTTCAAAAGCATCAATTCTTAGGTGCAGGATACACAAATATATGTCACAGATCACCATCCTGAACCTCAAGGGAATGGCCAAGTAAATACACATATGCAATATAGTATGATAAATAGGAAAAAAAAAAAAACCAAAGTGGATACTGGGACCAGTGAGAAAGCAAACAGAAAGTGATCCTTCTACTTGAGTGGGTATGGGGAAAGTTTTAAACACACACACACACACACACACACACACAAAATCCTGATCAAATGCAAAGGACCCTTAAAGCATTTAAGTAACTAGGTCCAGAGTCCTTAGGATCATTAAAGCAAAATTCTAAGGCCTGCTTCTCTCCCGAGATTTATGTTTCTGTTTATTCTGCTTATTGTGAGCTACAGGTAAGAAGATAAATTTGCATTGCTAATCATCTTATTTCAAAAACTGCTGATAGTTTAGTGTTGTTGTGTATGGAAAGTATGGATTAGTCAAATTGTAATGACTATTTGTTTATCTAGATTTGGGTAGAGCCAAGGGACCAGGCCTTGTTCAGTGAATCTGAAAAGGAAATCAGCATTTTTCACATATGAAACTTAAATATGGAAAGCTAAGTTATGAGCTTGCACTAATGACATTAATAAACAGATATGCAATGTACAAGATATTTATTTTAAGTACATTCCGCTGTGTGACACATAATGGGCACTCAAAATACAATTACTGAATCAGTCAGTTTAAGAATAAACTTACACATGCTATTCTGAAATGTGTTATGCTTTTGGATCAAGATAAAACGGTAATTTTATATTCAAATTGTTTTTAAAATAAAAAAGACAAAACATTCTTTACTATAAAGTATTCTTCTACTTCTTTTGTTTTGGGGTTCAATATTTCCAAGTTTGTTGAGGAACAACATATTCAGCTATATGAAGTAATCAATGAAATATGTATACCACAACATATAACCAATCTATAACTAGGGAAACAACACTGTAATGATCCCAAAGCTATACAAATTTAAATTAAAAAAGAAAAAGTTAAAAATACTCTTGTCATTTGGAACTGAAAATAATATATGGGAAATTAAGTTTCTTTAAATTGGAATCAGCTCATAACAGACCCCTTAAACACTGATCATTTCTCATATATCTTTCTATGCGTTCATTCCCTTGAAAATCATTCTTAGATAGGTTTTCATACATACATTTGCAAGAATCACTAAAAGACAGATGATGTGCCTCCTCTCCTCCTAGAAGCTTACCCAGTGATCTTGTATCCTTTACCCCTCCGCAACTTACATGGTTTCCATCCCCATACCTTTTCTCAGTCACAAATTTCTGTTTTCTCACAGCATTAGTGCCCCTGTAATTTTTTCAGGTTATGATAATTTCCTTCAAAATAGTTACATACATAGAAATCCGCACTCTGAATTTAACCTTATTTCTTGACTTCTTAAAGAAAACAGAGTAGATTCTGAAATAGAAAAAGATCAAGTTAGATTATCTAGTGCCATGAATTCTATCTTCCTCTAAAAATATATCTTTATTTTACCACTGGCCATTTTCTTAATTTCTTATTTTATCTATCTCTGCTTTACTTTCTGATAATTCATTTTTTAATGATTTTTGAATTTGTTACTTGTGCTGATTAATAATCCAATCAATTTGCTTCTAAAATTAAGTCATTTTGGAGTTCATTAAACTGAACTAACATTTGGCCATTTTATCTATTTTATTTCTGTAACTATAAGGTGTTGATAGCTTAAAAACAATATTGATACTTTCCTTGGTTATTTTCATTTACAGGGATTATTTGATCTATAACAAAAAGATTATTTTTCAAAGGAAGTTTTTCTTCTTTCTCTTATGTCATATATGTTCATTCTAAAATATCATGTGCTTAACTGGACAGTTAATAAACATTTACTAACCATGTGCAGAAGGGCATACCATTAGGTATTATATGGACAAGATTAAAATATTATAAATAATGAAAGTGAAAGTGAAGTCGCTCAGTCTTGTCCAACTCTGTGACCCCATGGACGGTAGTCTACCAGGCTCCACTGTCCATGGGATTTTCCAGGCAAGAATACTGGAGTGGGCTGCCATTTCCTTCTCCAGAGGATCTTCCCAACCCAGGGATCGAAGCCGGGTCTCCTGCAGATGCTTTACCATCTGAGCCACAAGGGAGGCCCACAAAAAGCCAATTTCATACATCTCAATTTGAAAGCTCCACTGGTATAATATAACATTTCCTAAATTGAACTATCTCTGCCATCAATTTCAGCTCAGTGTCAATAAAACTTCTTTTTTTTCATCCTTAATATTAACATTCAATAAATGGCAACCCACTCCAGTGTTCTTGCCTGGAGAATCCCAGGGACGGGGGAGCCTGGTGGGCTGCTGTCTATGAGGTCGCACAGAGTCGGACACGAATGAAGTGACTTAGTAGTAGTAGTAGCAAATACTATTAATTCTATATCCCAACCATGATTCAAATCTGTTCTCTCCTTTCAAGTGATAATAATTTCCATTATCCAAGCCACTATTTATCTTGTTTAGACTTCTGCAATTAATCAGTATCTGCACTTCAACTTTTGCTTCTATTTCTATACTTCACAGCAATATTATATTTGTCCCTCTGTCTCTATCAGTTCATCCATCCACCACCCTATTCATCATCCATCCACCCATTTATTTCAATATGATATATAGAACTTGCCAGTCTTCTTTTTCTTTCATAAAATTTAGCCACACTGAAAATTCAGTTCCTTTTAGTTATTTGAAATAGCCTAGCTTTCTTTCTGCCTTCAGGCTTTACACATTCTGTTACTTTTGCCTCAGAAGTTCATTACTCTATTCTTCACTTTTAGATAAGCTGAAAAGGCACTCATATTGAGAAAAATTTCTTCTCCTTCCAGACCCACATTGTCCAATGTATGTAATATAAGTCAAAACTGCAAACTGCATATGTAATTTAAAATTTTCTCCTATCTACATTTAAATGAGTAAAAAGAGACAGGTACAATTAAATTTTAATAATGTATATACTTTTAATACGCTATGTCAAAATTGTCTTTTAAATATGCAAATGACACAAAATTATTAATGAGATATTCTATATTCTTTTTTAATAAGTCTTCAAAATCCTGTGCATATTTTAAAATTCTGTTATATCTGGATTCTGACCAACAGGCTTTTCTCTAATAAAAAGATAAAAATAATTCTAAGTGAATATATAGCAAATTTGAAAGGTATTTCTGAGTTGTATAAGAAAGAGAGTGGTTGTTACATAGAGGAAGGAAGACTGCTTTTCCTATGTTACACAAGTTGATGTTCTTTTTTTTTTTTAAACAATGAACCCCTTCTATTTCTTAAGTTAGAAAGATATTTACATTTGAAAATAATAATCACATGATTTAAAGGGGAAAATTTCCAAAAGCTAAACACTTATGAACTGTTATAGATTCAGTCTCTTTGGTGAATAAATGTCATATTATGAACGAGTACATGTTGCTTTCTCTGTACAGCACAACCAAGAGCTGCATAATACGTAAAGGCAAATCATGGTTCATTTTGTAGCACTGAGTGGTTCTTAAGAATTGGTAAGGAACTAGTCATTCAAAAACAGTTCAAACGTGATTTCCTTTGAACTAGAAATGCAATAAAAAGGATTACACCATCCTTTATTAACCACATTCAGATTTGTGGATCTGTCCTATCCCTATTTCATGCTTCCCAGGTATTCTGTTCATACCTTTATATAGCTAGTATCATATCACATTATCACACTTTGATTGATTTCTGTTTTCTTCCTTGTATTGTGAGCTCTCAAGTTCAAAGAACCTATCCTATTCATCTTGATCTTCCTAGCACCTAACACAAAGTCTGACACGTAACAAGATGCATTGTTTAAAGCCAACCTAATTTGGAGTATGTGTCCACGTGGTATGTTTTGTACTTACCTTGAAAATAAGCAATACAATTTACCAGCACTGCTGTATACATATTCAAGTAATAAATGATTGTACATCACAATTCACCTGAATTTCTCCATTTCTGTTATAAAAATATAATATATGAATATAGCAAAGAAGAACTAAACAGCCTTTTGATGCAAGTGAAAGAGGAGAGTGGAAAAGTTGGCTTACAACTCAACATTCAGAAAACTAAGATCACAGCATCTGGTCCCATCACTTCATGGCAAATAGATAGGGAAACAATGGAAACAGTGAGAGACTTTATTTTTGGGGGCTCCATGATCACTGCAGATGGTGAATGCAGCCATGAAATTAAAAGACACTCGCTCCTTGAAAGAAAAGTTATGGCCAACCTAGACAGCATATTAGAAAGCAGAGACATTACTTTGCTGACAAAGGTCCGTCTAGTCAAAGCTATGGTTTTTCCAGTAGTCATGTATGGATGTGAGAGTTGGACTATAAAGAAAGCTGAGCACCAAAGAATTGATGCTTTTGAACTGTGGTGTTGGAGAAGACTCTTGAGAGTCCCATGGACTGCAAGGAGATGCAACCAGTCAATCCTAAAGGAATATTTAGGAATATTCAGTCCTGAATATTTATTGAAAGGACTGACACTGAAGCTGAAACTCCAAAACTTTGGCCACCTAATGGGAAGAACTGACTCATTTGGAAAGACCCTGATGCTGGGAAAGATTGAAGGCAGGAGGAAAAGGGGATGACAGAGGATGAGATGGTTGGATGGCATCACCAACTCAATGAACATGAGTTTGAGTAAGCTCTGGGAGTTGGTGATGGACAAGGAGGCCTGGTGTGCTGCAGTCCATGGGGTCACAAACAGTTGGACACAACTGAATGACTGAACTGAACTGATAGAAACATATATAGAAAATAACTATTTAGCACTGTAGATCGATAATGATCTATGTTTGAGATGAGGTTAAAAAGGAACATTTTATATTTCTTTTAATAAACTGAGAAAACAGTAAAGAATAATCTTAACTTTGTTGATTGATATTGCTTTTGTCTGATGCAAATTTTGATTTACATTTCATCTGTAAAAGACGACAGAATCATAATGGATGGAACATATGCTCTGCCACAAGCCTTGGCAATTTTAATTCATTAAATATGTTTAAATAAGGGGTGAATATATGCTTTATTCCTTGTTATTCGGTGATACTCTTAAGGCTGGGAAACAGAAAGTAAGACACAGTCATAGGGTCATATTTTAATAGTATAAAATATTAAGCTACTAATGTTAATCAAAAGGACAGACTGATTCTTAGAGTTTGTCTGACCATCAGCCCACATAATTATGTAATCCTGCTTTGCTAAAGGAAAATTAAGATGCTGACACCTACTCTTTTCATCTTTTGTCTCCTTATCAGGTTGTTCTCCAGAAAGAAAAGACCCAGGATAACTTGATATGCGGGCAATTTGTTCTGTAACTGTTGGAGTTTTCAAAGAAACAGTGTTTGTACATGTCTTCAACACTTGTTGCTGAAGACCAGCAAAGCTGACAATGTCCCCAAGTTCTAATTGTCCACCAAGGTGGACAGCTGAGACCTGTGCAGACCCATCTCCCTTGACACTGGTGGATGCTATAGGGAATTGCTAGTGAAGAGTTTTCCCACCACTATCCAGATGTTCAGGCAACAAAGATAACAACTGTGAGTTGCTGATAAAGACCTTAGAAGCTTGCAAACTTTAACTCCAGTGTCTCCCTTTTCAAGGAAATCTTATTTAGAAAACTTTAATATAAATAAAGTAGACAAAAATAGACTGCAGCCCACCCAGGCTCCTCTGACCATTCTCCAGGCAGGACTACTGGAGTGGGTTGCCATTTCCTTCTTCATTCTAATACAAATAAAAACTACACAAAAAGGCACCACTGAAGATCATGTAGGGGCCTCTGTGGACCAGCCTGCCTCTCTTGTCCACGTCCTGTCCCGTGTTTATCCTTCTTTTTCTCTTTCGGTTCCCCGTCCTTCTTCCTTTCCACCCCCTTTTCTTCCCCCTCTCACTTCTTCTATCAGTCCTTTCATCTTTTCTCTGACAATTTTTTTTTAATGTGCTTATTGAACAGGAGAGTTGGAGACTTCAATTACAAATAAAACTGAGTTTTGACTATTATTTTTGGCTATTTTGATTTAAAAGTTTCAGAAAAAAATTAAATAAACCAAGGGTATACTGAAAGTTACCCATCAACAGTCCATATTCTGGAATTCTTTACAAAATAGCGTAATAAATAAGAATTTGTCAAATAATTTATCCAATTTCTTATTAGAAGTTTATAAACATTTATAATATGTAAAGAGAATAGGAATACATGAAGCATTCTGAATATAAATTTTATTTAGAGAACAAAATATAAAAATATAACTAAAAGTAAACAAAATATTAAACATATCAGTATTCTATTTTCTACAATCCAAAAGATAAATGTGTTTTATTAAGCGATTGAGTTGTCTTATATAGAGCTTAAGAGAATGGTGAATCAATGATTTTTTTAAAAATCTTAGTGAAAATATCAATTGAAAACATATGAATACTAACTTTCTTTATATTCTATGCTTGTGTATCAAAGATTGATATGTAATGCTCTCAGTAAAGAGTTTGCTTTAGGATTTTTTTTTTTTGCTTTGCTTTTTAATATGATATTTTAATTTTTCTCTAAAAATTATTTCACTTCTTAAAACATCATTAGTTCTTAATCATTTAACAGTTATGGAGTGTTCAACATAGGTCAATTAAGCACTTAATACTTTGCTTGTAGTAATTCATTTAAAACTCATTACAATTCAAAAGGTAGGTACTATTAAATTTCATTTTTTAGATGAAGTTAAATATTTTGCCCAAGTTCACTAGGCCCATAAATGTGGACTCAAACCATGCTATTGACTATGGAGTCCATGAACTTAACCACAACATTATAACACTTATCTAATGCCACACTAAAGCAGTTTGACATTCTCTATGATATTCAAAAGGGCTTCCCTTGTGGCTCAGCTGGTAAAGAATCTGCCTGCAATGTGGGAGACATGGGTTTGATCCCTGGGTTGGGAAGATCCCCTGAAGAAGGGAAAGGCTACCCAGTATCCTGGCTTGGAGAATGCCATGGACTGTACCCATGGGGTCACAAAGAGTTGGACAACTGAGTGACTTTGACTTTCACGCATGATATTTAAAAAGCAGAAATCAAGTACTTTGCTAGAATATTTTGACTCCAAACTTGGGTAAGGAATTGTATTTTTGAACTTCTGTTAAAAGATAGGGCACTATGATAGATTATCTATTCTTTAACTTTCTATTTGTCTCCCTCTGTGGATAATGACATTCTTATTGCAAAGAGGCAGCTGAGTCTAAAAAAGGTTTAGAGATTTGTTCAAGGTCAAAAAAGTAGAATTTATCAGACACCAAAATCCTTTGTCTTTTAAAAATATAGCATTTCTCAAAATAACTTGGGACTAGAGTATTCCATTAGAAAATTCCCCAAGAAATAAGATTTAGATGACTTCTGGTAATGTCACTGGCCCCAAAATATCTCTGTCAATAGAATCTCCTAAAACTTAAAAGTTCATGGGGAAAATCTAATATAAAAAAATCCACTGAGCTTCCACCTGTTAGAGTCTCATTACATGTTAGTTTGTTAGATCATGCTCTCTCTAAGTTTAGAGACCATCTACATTTGCGTTCAATGTTTCCCAAAGGGTGGTAAACAAGATAATTTCAGCTACATAGAGTACACTAAATAACACTGAATCACACTGTGTGAAAGTTCTTCTCTCTGATCACATCAATGAAAAAGTCCCAGCATGGCATCTCTGTATCTTTAACAAATCTCTAACTCTTGGCTATTGTCTTTTCCTAAAGGAGAGAATAAGAAATCTTCAGGCTCTGAGTCTGGCAGTTGTGTTTTTTTTTTTTTCCTTTGCATTAATGTTTTATTATTTTATATTTTTCAGAAAATAATGGAATTTCATTTTCAGTAGTAATATTAACTTGATTTTAAAATATATTTATTTATGTAGAAAAATATTAAATAAAAATTCATAAGAAAATAAGAGTACAATTTCAGGTGGGTAAGGCAAAAATTATGAAGACATTTTAACAGTGACTAAAGCTATAAAATACTGTCTTAATCTAGTTTTTTCATTTTACAAAAGAGAAATAGGCAACTCAGAGAGTTTAATTTGCACTAGATCCCACCATTAGAGAGTTTAGAATCTATGTTTTCTGTTTTTCCATTAACTGTTTGAAATAAGCACTGTGGCAGAAATGAGTCATGAATACATGTTTTAACCAGGGAGAAATAAAGGCACAGCAAGAGCAAGAGTGACATTTGACTTATTTGGAGGGTACCTAAAAGCAATTTAGGGACTAGATGTAGACATTAATCATCAAGCAACTCTGTTAGTCAAGAAAGATCCATGAAATGTCAACTAACTTCAGTCAAAATGAAACCTAATAGCTGATATAGTAGTTAGTAAGTTTTAACCCTCCCAAGACAAACCACCTAAGCATATTAGGATTTTAATAAAGACTCTGAGAAGTGAAAAGCATTCAAGACCAAAGGAATAAAGTTTAAAGAAAGATAAGTAGTGTGCTCAGAGGTCATGATAGTATTCCCTACACCATACCACAATACTCTTCAAATCCCTATTGGATAGAACCTAAGTAAAAGTTATAAAGGGACATCAGAAGAAGATTTTGGATAAGGCTATGATTCCAGAATCACATCAGCTACACCCAAACACCTTATGCTAAACCTATCATTGGAAGGTTCAGTTCAGTTCAGTTAGCTCAGTCGTGTCCGACTCTTTGCGACCCCATGAATCGCAGCACATCAGGCCTCCCTGTCCATCACCAACTCCCGGAGTTCACTCAGATTCACGTTAGAAATGTTAATATCTGTGGATTGAGAAGTCAAAGTATAACTGAACAGCACAGAATATCTTCAAGGGGAAGCAGCACTGATCTCCAAGTAAATTCAAAAAGAAAAAAACTGCATTTTTTTCTACCAACTTTCTACCAAATGCACAAAATCCTGTTCCTCTCTTCCTGATCAGTCTTGACCTAGTATTCTCCAGGGAAAGAGCAGAATGTTATGATGAAGACAGCATTGTACAGTTGAGTGAATGTGAGATTTGGAGACAGATCTGGATTCCTGTCTGAGCTTCACCCCCACCCCCCGCACTGCCTTTCTGCTGTTTAGCTTTGACTCCCCTGATGGTTCAGCAGGTAAAGAACTCATCTACAATGCAGGAGACACAGAAGACATGGGTTCAACCTCTGGCTCAGGAAGATCCTCTGGAGAAGGGAAATGGCAATACACTCCAGTATTCTTGCTTGAAAAATTCCATTGACAGAGGAACCTGGTGGGCTACAGCCCAAAATGTTGCAAAGAGTTGGACATGACCGAGTGACTAAGCATGTCCTTTGCAAAATGTTGACAATAATGACAACATCATTGGATTATCATGAATATAAAGTGAGAAACATTTAGGGAAGATAAGAGAATTAAAATTCACTGGTTGCCTACAATAAGTCAGGCTCTTTAATCTTTTCTTTTTTGCTGCTTTGTGGTACCAGTGGCTCAGTGCCTGGAGAATACAAGGTGTTCAATTAAGAGTTCCTGTCTATTTTCCCCATCTAACAAGGCACCCCATTATATTATTAGAATGTTCTAATTGTTAACAAAATTTTTATTTTAAGCCAAAATCTTTCTCCTTTTAACTTCTGTCTAATTTTGTCTTCTGGAACAACTCAAAACTAAGCCACTCCTTTTTCTATGAGAGCCTTTCAAATATCTGAAAACAATTATCATGTTTTCATTTAGTCCTCTCCTCACCAGGGTCAACACACCCACTTCTTTCAGTTGTTACTTTTGAGACATGGCTTTCTGGAAACATACTCTCCCAATTGCTTATTTTAGACACAGTCTAAGCCAATCAAATATATCCTTAAATTTAGGGCCTTTATCTGAACATAACAGTCCAAATGTAGTCTAAGAAAAGTTGTTGAATCAGTGCTGAGCAGCTTACTGACCAATTCATTAGACCATCTTTTTAGAAGTATTTATGCCAGCAGGATACATGTTTATTGTTTTTTGTTTGTTTTGTTTTCTTACATGCATCCTGAGGGAGGGTGCCAATATACATGGCATGATTATACACATGGCATGGTTAAACAATTAAATATCATTAATACTAGATCTGTTTTTGTTGGAGAACATTTTGTGACAATTTGGTTCAAAGTTTCCTCTTCAGTTAGCTAGATATAGTATGACTTCTATAATAAAAAAAAATATAGAAGGCATTAATAGGGCTTAATTATCTATAAAGCTACACTTTGTTATGAGTTCTTGTCTTTAGAATGTTCTGAGCTTAAGTTCTGCAAGCTACTGATGCATGACCTGAGCAAGTCAGTTAACCTTTCTGTGACTCAGTGCCCTCATCAGTAAAACAGAAGTGTCCCCTTACTTCACTGGGGCAGTGAGAATCACTCAATTAAAAAGACACATTGTGCATAAACACAAAGATACAGAGGCAAAAGGTGCCTTATAAATCTTGAACAGAGGTGTCAGCGTTTTTTAAGGTGAAGCTCTCCCACTCAAAAGATTAAAATTCTAAGCAATTTGAAAAGCACAGTGATATCCATTTAATACATGCTTTGCTTCCCTGATAGCTCAGTTGGTAAAGAATCCACCTGCAATGCAGGAGACCCAGGTTTGATTCCTGGGTCAGGAAGATCCTCTGGAGAAGGCAAAGGCTACCCACTCCAGCAGCTGACTCATTTGAAAAGACCTTGATGCTGGGCAAGTTTGAAGGCAGGAGGAGAAGGGAACAACAGAGGATGAGATGGTTGGATGGCATCACCGACTCAAGGGACATGACTTTGGGTAAACTCCAGGAGTTGGTGATAGACAGGAAGGCCTAGTGTGCTGTGGTCCATGGGGTTGCAAAGAGTCAGACACGACTGAGTGACTGAACTGAACTGAACTGAGCCCACTCCAGTATTCTGGCCTGGAGAATTCCATGGACTAAAGAGTTGAACATGACTGAGTGACTTCACTTTACTTATTAGTGTATTTCTGCACTTCTGACTTCCTCTCAGGTCACCAAAATCTACCTTGTCCCAATATTTTATTTATTCCTTGCCCTTATTTTCTTCCAAGTTATTAACATGGCCCATCTCTTTATAAACAACACAACTTTCCTTTTTACCATATTCCTCTTTATTTGCAGCACCCTTTTGTTAACTTGTCCCCTCTGTTTCCGTAGGAAGGACACTGGAATGCTGACCCCATGAGTGCTCACACTTTCCTTACATCCTACTTCATGGGAAGTAATAAAACAGATGTTGTTTCAACTGCCTCACTGAAACAGAACAAGAAATGCCCAACTGAGTCCCACTCTATTGACATCTGATTATCCTTTAGCTGATAAGAAGGAAAACCAAAATGGGATTTTCCAGAGCAAACTACCTGTGAATTTTGTCACCAGAAATGCTTTTATGAAAATTAGTTCCTAAAATGCAAATGCAGCTCCCCATCTTAATTGTAAATGTATTATAATTAAATTCAGCAAACATAAAGTTAAGCTAAGCTACATCTCTTAGAAAGACAAATAGGTTATTCTCCCCAAAGGCTTAAGTACCACCAATCATTTGATGAGCTTAACTTCTTATTTGCTGAACCTAACTACAGAGTTTGAAATAAATGCAACAGTCACCTGGTCTTTGCAAATTAAAGTTATCCTGATAATGCTTCACTAACACTTCCATTCCCTGGCTACTCACCTAGCTGACATTTGACTGAGTTCTGACGGTGTACCTGAGGAGGGGTGCAAGGCACATTTCCCAGGAAGAAAGTCCTTCTGAAAAATTGACAAATTCAAGAAATCTGTCACTAGCTATCTTTAGCCACAACTGGCTCTCCGTCCTTTATGTCTGTCGCATAGGACACCAGATCTGACATCTTAAGAGTCTTTTTGTCTACTTGATGTACAACCTCTATGTTCAGTCAGTCACCAAGTTCTATTAAATCTATTTTTACAATGATTATTGAATATATCTTATGTTTTCAATTGTCACTGCAATCAATTGAGTCCAGGGTCTCATCAACCTAATACTCAAAACTTCAGATATTGAAATAACTCCACACAGCTGCAAGATTGAGTTCCCCAAATAATACTGTCACACACATAACAGGCTTTGTCTTAAAGGCTCACTACAATTGGGCCCTGATCTCCCTTTTATATCTAAACATACTACCACGTCCAGGTTTCTGTTACTTCTCAAGGCTTCCCTCTATGTCACCAATTATTTTTTTCTTATTTTTGTTTATTTTAGACATTGCCTTTGTGCAGTGAATTAAACTTGGAGGAGATTTTCCAAGTGGAAGTAGACCTAGAATTCTTTCTCTATTTTCTCTATTATTTTATAACTCTTATTATTTTTTAGGAGCTAACTTGAGTCTTATTTCCTCTATGAATTTTTAAAAAGACTTTATTGTTTTCTGTTTGGGGTTTAGGCTTACAACAAAAGTGAGAGGGAAAGAGAGATTTCTCATATATCCCTTGTACCCACACATGCATAATTTCCTCTGTTACCAATATCACTCACAGAATGTTTTTTAAAACCAAGGGATGAACTTACATCATTACATCAAAATCTCTCAAAGTCAATAATTTACATGAGGATTCACTGTTGCTCCTTCATAGTCCATGGATTTAGACAAAAGTATAATGACATAATTACTAAAGTATATGAAAGTATACAAAAGCACTATACTAATCATTATAATATTATATAGAGTGTTTAGCTGTCCTAAAAATCCCCCATGATCTATTTGTCTCTCCCTAACTCTCCCTAGCACCCCTCCCCCATCCCAAGAACCACTGATTTATTTATTGTCTCCGTAGTCTTGCTTTTTCCAAAATGTCATACAGTTGAAATCATATAGACATCTTACCATCCTTGGATATTCTGTTCTATTTTTTCAGTCTTTGTTCTCCTTGTTTTTCAGTTTTTCAGAATTCTGCGGATGTATCCTCTAGCTCAGAAATTGTTTCCTCATCCATGTCCAATCTACTAATAAGCCCATCAAACACATTCTTCACTTTCATTACACTCTTTTTTTTTTTTCTCTCTAGCCTTTCTTTTTGGTTCTTTCTTAAGATTTCCATCTCTCTTCTTAGACCATCTGTTCTTGTATATTGTCTACTTTATTTACTAGAACACTTAGCATATCAATCATAGCTATTTAAGATTCCCAACCATGCCATGTCAGCCATGTCTGCTTCTTCAGTATGTGTTTTTGCCTTTTGGTATGCCTTGTAACTTTTTCTTGTTAGACATGATGTGACAGGTAAAAGGAGGTGGTGTAAATAGTTCTTTAGAATGCGGTGAGGAGACAGTAAGTGTTCATCAGTCCTATGATGAGGTCTCAGTCTTTTACTGAGCCTATGTCTCTGAACTATGAACTTCACAAATTTTCTCAGTTTTGTATCTCATCCTTTTGATGATCCAGGTCCAGGATGGCTAGAGTCAGGTGGAGTTGGGTATTTCTCTTCCCCATGGTAGTTAGGCTCTGATAATATCTAGCTTCACAGATGATGCCAGTAGTAAAGAACCTGCTTGCCAGTGCAGGAGACACAAGAAACCCAAGTAGGATCCCTGGATTGAGAAGATCCCCTGGAGAAGGAAAGACTACCCACTTCACTATTCTTGCCTGGAGAATCCCATGGACAGAGTAGCCTGGCAGGCTGTAGTACATAGGGTCACAGAGAGTTGGACAGGACTGAAGCCACTTAGAATGTATGCCTGCATCTAGCAGGGTAGGCTCTGGTTAACTAATTTCCCCTGAGGATAAGCCTTGTTAAGAAGAATGGTGTGCATTTCAAAATAGTTCCTTTTCTCCTACCCCTTCTAGAGGTTGAAAGAGATTCCCCTCCCATATTTACTGTGGAAATTCAATTGAAGGTCTGGAGGTAAAACCCACCATATTGTGGGGACTAATCTATGACTGAGTGCCCCTGAAAAGTGGTTGATTTTTCAGTCTCTTCAAGCTTTCTATTTGTTGTTGGGACAGAATGGTGACTCCCAAACTCCTCATATGTGAAACAGGGAACCATTTCTATGAATATTTTTGTGACACCTGGCCCACACACATTTCAATACATACTATCCAGTCATTCATTATTTATCTTATACTTTGGTGTGTGCGTGTATGCCAAGCAGTGTGCTAAGTACTGAGAATACAAAGAAGAATGGAATGTAGTCCTTGATTTTACAGGATTACGATTCTGGCAATGTCTATGACATTTACTACCTGAAGTACTCTTTTAGCATTAATAAGTTTGGGTTAGGGACTGTTAACTTATAGCTCTATACCTCTTTGGAAAACACAGCACACCAACTTACAAGGAATTAGCAGCCCATAAAGATCTGCTGGGCCTCCCTGGAGGCTCTGAGGCTTCCCTACCAGCTTCCCAGATGGTAAAGAATCTGCCTGCAATGCAGGAGACCCAGGTTTGATTCCTGGGTCAGGAAGATACCCTAGAGAAGGAAATGGCTACTCACTCCAGTATTCTTGTCTGGAGAATTCCATGGACAGAGGAGTCTGGCAGGCTATAGTCCATGAGGTCACATAGAGTCAGACACTGAATGACTAACACTTCCTTTTCATTTTTCAAAGATATGCTGAATGAATCCTTTTTTTTTTTTAATTAAAACATCTAAATCATGAAGTAGATAAATTTGTCTTGACAGTTTTTTGTAGGGCTTTCCTCATTTCATCAGCTACCTGCACTGACTGAGCCTGGGTCGTTCATGGTCAAAACTACAGTGGCTCTTCCAAGGCACATCTTCTGCCACAATCAATCTAGTTCTGAATTTTAAAACATGCTTTACTTTTTTTTTTAATAAATATCTATTCCCTTTGTTTCAATTTTTCTAAAAACCTCTTCTCTCCAAGAAATAGCTTTGGTAAATAGTAGACAGAAGCTAGACAAGTGTCTGAAGTCTGAATTGAAAGACCTGGGTGAAAATGCTGGTTGAGCTAGCTATATGTTCCTGAAAAAGTCACTACATTCTATCATTTCAAAATGAGAATAGGGACTTCTCTGGTGGTCCAGTGGCTAAGATTCCATGCTCCCAATCCAGGGGTTTGATCCCAGGTCAGGGAACTAGGTTCTCTCATGCCATGTGGCCAAAAAAAAAAAGAATAAATTCTTAGAAGATGTATGATTTTCCCAAAGGGAAGGGTGGAAAGGCATTCCAGAAAGGAAGGAAACTGCACACAAAAGCATAGAGACTTTACTTATAAAGAGTATCTGCATATAAGGTATCATGTCAATGAAGACTGTCTCAGGTACTCAAGGCAGGCAATAAACAAGATACTTAAAGTTGTGATGGCTATGGCTTTGTTCTTCACACAGCACAGGTAGCAAACTGCTTACCCATCCATTAGGTATTTGTGTATGAATGTGCATATGTAAATTAAATTTCTCATGTTTCTATTATAGGAAGTATATTTATTATTAGCCAAATCATTTCCTGGAACATAACATGAAAGACACTATAGATTCTACAAAGAAACTAGGGAAAGGGACTTCAATTAGAAAAGTGAATAATGTAGAAAAAAAAGGTGATTTATTTTCCTAATTAAAGAAGTTATCAAGAACAAAAGAATTCACTTCTATTGTTATTCAATTTACTTATGTACTGATTCCACAAATATTTGCTAAGCAGCCACTCTATGGCAGACACTGGGTAGTGTTTAAAATTCTTCAGCAAACTAGACATGGCCCTTGTCCTCAAGCTATTTATTATATAGGAGAACAGATGGAAATTAAATACTTGGGATTTAATTTCTGAGAAATTAAATTCTTGGAAATTAAATCCCTGGGATTCTCCAGGCAAGAACACTGGAGTGGGTTGCCATTTCCTTCTCCAATGTATGAAAGTGAAAAGTGAAAGGGAAGTCGCAGTCGTGTCTGATTCTTAGCGACCCCATGGACTGCAGCCTACCAGGCTCCTCCATCCATGGGATTTTCCAGGCAAGAGTACTGGAGTGGGGTGCCATTGCCTTCTCCACAAAATTGCATGGGTGCTATGAATGTAATAATGGGAGAAATTCAGTAAGACATGGGAGTTAGTAAAGCTTCCCTGAAGAAACCATTTTTAAAAAGAGATCTGGAATAAAGACATGTTTCTATTTGTACTGGTGGGAAAAAAGTCTGAGCATGAAAGGGCAATAGTGTTAGATTTGAATACAAAAAGGGAGTTGGGTATAATTAAAAGATGAACATAGGTTTTTTACACCATCAGTGATAGCAGAAGACAAGATTTATAGGCAGGGGCCGGAAAATATAGGAATAAAATAATTTTGACCACTGTCTTCAGAGGATGGGAAGCTTTAAGAAAGAAAGTAAAGCCACTCAGCATATAGTCCATATTTGCTTGTACTTCGCATTATATTTCTTTCATGAACTCTTCCCAGTGCTTCAATGATACCTCATTAATTTTTTTTAATGAATGCTTCCCAATGCTTCCATGAGATACCATATTGATTGTTGAAACAACTTTCACTCACTATGTACAGACTTTTTACATTTTTAGCTATTGATTTCATCTTAAAAAAACAACAAAGTGTTTGACTTGTAATTTCACCTTTCTAAAAATACAAAATCACTACCACCCAAAAGCTGAACCTTTAAAAAAGCTTTGTAAAAATATATTGTCAAGTCTTCAGAGCACAGCTCAATTGTCACCACCTAGAGACTCAAAGACAGAGAAGGCAATGGCACCCCACTCCAGTACTCTTGCCTGGAAAATCCCATGGACGGAGGAGCCTGGTGGGCTGCAGTCCATGGGGTCTCAAAGGGTCGGACACAACTGAGCGACCTCACTTTCACTTTTCACTTTCATGCATTGGAGAAGGAAATGGCAACCCACTCCAGTGTTCTTGCCTGGAGAACCCAGGGGTCAAACCCAGGGGTCAAACCCAGGTCTCCTGTGACTCCCGCATTGCAGGTGAATTCTTCACTATCTGAGCCACCAGGGAAGCCCTGGTTAGTTTTTAAAACTTACATAAATACCATTTGCTCTGTCTCTTTGAACCAAGGTCTTTGCTAAAAAGGTGAAGAAATAACCTTTATACACTCAGTTTTTCTGAGCAAAGAGTATCTAAGTATCATAGGGCAAGATGGGTTTGTTACTTGCATTTTTTTTCTAATTAAGGTTAAGACAAGCTTATAAATTCTTTATACTCACCATTTAAGCCAAATTTGAATACCTTAACCGCCGAAATATAAAGAAACACTTTGCATCTGCTTAGTATCTTAATAAATTCATTTTTAATTTAAGTATATTTGCGACAAGGGCATTTTTTTCCTCAAAAATGTATTACAATTTAGAGACTTAAAAAACTTCTATTAAACAGATTTATTTTTAATAATATTATCTTAGAGACATTACATAGGGATAGTATGTTATACTGCTGCTGCTGCTGCTGAGTCGCTTCAGTTGTGTCCGACTCTGTGCGACCCCATAGACAGCAGCCCACCAGGCTCCCCCGTCCCTGGGATTCTCCAGGCAAGAACACTGGAGTGGGTTGCCATTTCCTTTTCCAGTGCATGAAAGTGAAAAGTGAAAGTGAATCGCTCAGTCGTGTCCGACTCTTAGCGACCCCATGGACTACAGCCCACCAGGCTCCTCCGTCCATGGGATTTTCCAGGCAAGAGTACTGGAGTGGGGTGCCATTGTCTTCTCCTATGTAAGGGTATGCTGCTGCTGCTGCTGCTGCTGCTAAGTCGCTTTAGTCGTGTCCGACTCTGTGCGACCCCATAGACGGCAGCCCACCAGGCTCCCCCATCTCCAGTATGTTGTACTAATCTGACTCAATTCTAGAAAATCCTGGCTCATTTATATTTATGTTAGCATATATGTATAGTCACTAATTTATAATATATAATTGCATATATAATAGAATTATAAACTATACTGTTCTAGTTCATATTTCTATTTTCTAAAAATCCTTCAAATATAAATATCAGTTTCTATCATATGTATATCATTTTTATAGATACTATGGCATTTTATTTCTAATATTTTTAAGACATAGAGAAAATTATCAAATACATATGAATATATATATATATCATTTAATGTTTCACTTAAATAAGAAAAAAGTTTCCAAAATATGTTCATATAACTGCCAAAGTAAGAATATAAATGCATTTTATCTTTTGATTTTTCATGTAGAGCTGCTAAAAAGCATCAGGATTTTGAATCAAAGTATATTCTCAGATTAAAACTATTTATCCTCTGAGGAAATATATAAAAAAAAATATATATATATATATTTCCAGGCCAAGTGTAAATTATATAGCTTTTTCAATTGCAATACAAGTTCTATGATTAGATTTACTACAAAATCAAGTTTCAATTTAAAAGCCAGCTGTAAATATATACGTACAAAATTGCATATGTAGTATGCTTAACAGTCTTAGAAACAGCTTTCAGAAACTATCAAAGCTTCAAAAATTCCATTTAACCCAGAATGTCTTCTTTGGCCCAACAAACATGTTACAAATACTATTTTCTTGACTTTATTTTGAATATCCTCTATCTCTCCCAGCTAAAATTTCATCATCTAAATACAACTAATATGTTTTATTTTACCCCAAATGTAGTTTTACACAAAATTCAAACAAAAAGAGAAATTAAATAAAAAGTTAGAACATCATGTCCTATTCTAATGCTTGTTGAAATGACAGGCATTTCTTGAAAGTGTAATTTCTTTGAACCTAATAAGGCCTAATTCTACATATTTTGAATGTTGTACTTCATGGTCTTTTCTTGCCCTCTGTCCCAACACTATTCTGTTCAATGAGTAAAAAATTACAGGATACAAACACTTGATACAGGAATCTCACTTTAACACTTGATATAGGAATCTCACTTATTTGTCCACCATTTAATGGAGATACAAATATAACACATATTTATCTTGTAAAACTATTCAGGGAAAATTAAATTCAGGCTTGTTTTCCCTAATATATAATCCAATTAAAATGTGTGTACAATTGAAATAGATACGCTGATTTAGAAATTGTTATCCTTATATTAGGGCTTCCCTGGTGGCTCAGAGGTTAAAGCGTCTGCCTGCAATGTGGGAGGCCTGGGCTTGATCCCTGGGTCGGGAAGATCCCCTGGAGAAGGGAATGGCAACCCACTCCAGTGTTCTTGCCCGGAGAATCCCATGGAAGGAGCAGCCTGGTGGGCTACAGTCCATGGGGTCGCAGAGTCGGACATGACTGAGCGAGTGACTTTACTTAACCCTTATATTATCTTTTTGGTAAATGTGAATATATGTGGACTCACGTTTATTATGCCACAGATATTTAATTAAATGGTGTTTTCCTCTCCAGCTTTTAATGCTTTTAGAATATCACTACTTTTCTCATTCTGTTTCTAATCAATATCCTCAACAAAATCTCACAGAAGTCATTCTATCTGGTATTTAATGATCTAAAAACAAACACAATTAGGCAGTAATAGCTCCATACACATATATATATATTTTAATAGCCTCACTGTGCATGTGTGTCTTGCTGGATCTTAGTTTCCTGACCAGGGATCAAACTCATGCTCTTGGCAATGAAAGCATGGAGTCCTAACCACTGGACTGCCAGGGAATTCCCAATAGTTACTATTTAAGAAAACTATTCAACAAATCATTTTCTAACTCAAAGAAATAAAGTATTTTATAAATTATCTATTTTAAGGATGAGCTTTTCAGTGTAGGGTTTCGCTAAATCATGCTACACAGCTGACAGCTTGGCCCAGGCAGAGTTCAGTGTGAGTGAACACAAATGGAAGCGACACAAAACAAATATAACTCCCCTCCACACACAGTTGGATTTAATTTTGTCATCTGCTTTGAACTGCCAGAGGGGAATAAAAGATACATCCTAAGGCTAGAAGTAGGCCGAAATGTAAATATTTCAGAATTTTATATTGAGCACAACTAGTTGTTCACTCTTACTGGAAACAGCTAAGAAATAGATGAAAGTGGGATTGCTTGTTGCAACTTGAAACTCATTATTGCTCAGCATCATCCCTGATTTATTGTATCAAAGCCATGCTAATGAAGCCAAGGTCTTAGGTTTCAGCAAAGCAGTCACCATCTTGCATTTTGTTAGCTACAGATGTATCTGCTTTTCTGCAAATATTTGTCCTTAGAAGAGTAACTATGTGCAAGTATAAGAATGAAGTAATGTAGGTCCAGCCTTATACCTGAAAAATGTATATATATATATATATATGTGTGTGTGTGTGTATGTGTGTGTGTGTGTATAATAAAAAAGTAGCATAGTTCCATAGCATTATAAAATATTAATGATTAACTAAAAAACAAAGATGATATTTGGATTTAAGAATAGGACATTTTCTTTAGTAAAGGAAAATAAATGATTTATATGATTTCTATAAAGAAATAAAACTGGAGTTTTATTTTAGAAAGACAGTTTTAGATGGCACTATTTCTTATATATTAAATAAAACTCTTTATAGCTCTGTCAACTATACAATAAAAGAAGATTTTTTTCCAAAATCTGTTGCATTCCAACTGCAACATGTGTTATTCATTATCTGAGAACAGATATTTTTAAAATCTTTTTTTAAAAACTGTATTTTTTTCAAAGTCATTGCTTTTGCTACCAATAATAATATATTAATGCTGCTCTTTGAAAAGATGCCTTATTAATTTAGTTTATTTCTTTTTCAGTAATAAAAATGATTTAAGCAGCACTCAGAGGTCTAATTAATTACTGACACTGTAATATTCCAGGTCAATGGATCAAGTGCTATATAAATTAATCTCTCCATCACTTTTTAAAATACATGTTTTCCTGAGCCAATCAAAAAATGGACCAAATAACTAAACAGACATTTCTTCAAAGAAGACACACAGATGGCTCACAAACACATGAAAAGATGCTCAACATCACTCATTATCAGAGAAATGCAAATCAAAACTACAATGAGGTACCATTTCATGCTGGTCAGAATGGCTGCCATCAAAAAGTCTACAAACAATAAATGCTGGAGAGGATGTACAGAAAAGGGAACCCTCTTACATTGTTGGTAGGTATGCAAACTAGTACAGCCACTACGGAGAACAGTGTGGAGATTCCTTAAAAAAACTGTAAATAGAACAGCCATATGAACCAGGAATCCCACTGTTAGGCATACACACTGAGGAAACCAGAATTGAAAGAGACACGTGTACCCCAGTGTTCACTGCAGCACTGTTTACAATAGCCAGGACATGGAAGCAACCTAGATGTCCATCAGCAGATGAATGGATAAGAAAGTTGGATTACATATACAAAATGGAATTTTACTCAGCTATTAAAAAGAACACATTTGAGTCAGTTCTAATGAGATGGATAAAACTGGAGTCTATTATACAGAGTGAATTAAGCCAGAAAGAAAAACACCAATACACTATATTAATACATATATATATATGGAATTTATAGTAAATGGCATTTACCATAAATTGGTAACAACCAATTTGGTCGTTAAGATGGTAATGAGAATCCTTTCTGTGAGACAGCAAAAGAGACACAGATACAAAGAACAGTCTTTGAACTCTGTGGGAGAAAGTGAGGGTGGGATGATTCGAGAGAATAGCATTGAAACATGTATATTACCAGATGTGAAATAGATGACCAGTTCAAGTTCAATGCATAAAATAGGGCACTCAAAGCCAGTGCACTGGGACAACCCAGAGGGATGGGATGGGGTGGGAGGTGGGAGCAGGGTTTGGGACAGGGGTGACACATGTCTACCCATGGCTGATTCATGTCAATGTATGGCAAAATCCACCACAATATAGTAAAGTAATTTCTCCAATTAAAATAAATTAATTAATTTTTAAAAACTACACCTTTTCCAAAGCAATTCACAAACAATGGAATTCAAGCCACAAATTAAAAGCAATCACCTATTATAACAATGGTTGCAGATAGATATTAACAGTCCTTATATATACTCTACATCATACATCACATTGCTTTACACTTATTTGGCACTTAAAACTTATTTGTTTAAAGTCAATATATAAAACAGAGAAAATACATTTAAAGCACAAAAGCTAGCAGGTCAGGCATCTGTTAGAAGCTCTCAGTTACAGAATGCCGGCAGCGGCAAGGAAGACCAATGGGATGACAAAGGAGAGATATTGGCAAGAATTTTAATGAGGGTAAAAGGTCTAATAGTTCATTCCCATTACTTGCTATACTTGGTTTTGTTGTAGAGAGTTCACAAAGTGTAAGACAATAGCGCAAAATCTGTGATTTTTATGCCTCGCTGTTTTCTATTATAAGTCTTAACCCTGTGACAGTGATAAAATACATAGTAAATAAGTTTTAGGGCCTTTTTCTAGCCAACTATGCAGTATCTCAAGGGTCTAATGTTAAACACTATCAGCTACATTTTTTTCCCCAAAAAGAAATATAAAAGCTCAAGGTTACAACAAAGCTAGGTGAAAAGGTGCATCTAGGGATAAGCAATGGGTTTGATACAATAAAATAATCTTGAAAGAATGCATTTTAAAGTATTTTAATAACATATATCTAACAAAGATTAACAAAGTAGGTACATAACACTACAGAGTTTTATTTTTGGGGGGGTATTATATATAGACACATCTTCAATCCAATTTAAATGGCCCACTTTTGTGATGTTCCTAAGATCTTGGGAGATATACTAGAGAGGATATTTTAGTAACAGTAAAAGAAAACAAACCTATCTAGTTTAAGAAAAAAAGGGGAAATAACTTCAAAGTTACTAACAAGTTCCAAGGCATCAAATGGGTTCAATGGCTGGGATGCAGTCAATCTTCAGAAGCAGACTGGCAGCTGTCCTCATTGTTCATTAGGGTTGAGTGGTCTCTTTCCCTGGTCTCTATGTTAGATTCAGTGTGTTGGCTCTATTCTGTTGTTTGCACAGCTCTTACACTCAAAAAACCAAAATACAAAAAAACAAAAACAAAAACTGAATTCTGATACCCAAGTGGTCAAGAAGCTAATGTTAAAAAAAAATGTTCTTTGTCACAATTCCAAATCTTCATTGGGAATTGATTCTGATTGACCTAGCCTGTGTTTTATGCCCAAACATCTGACTGGTGACCTGTCACACTGAAATATTAATAACATGAGGAGAGTCCCACAAACTCATCTAGAGAATATATTCTATATGAAATAATGATTTATAATTAAGAATTATTAAAGTATTTAGGATAACAGATTTTTCCATTCAACAAATATTGAAAAGCTACAAAACTTTAGACACTGATCTAGACACTGAATATTCAGATAGTAAAAGAGATAAACAGTGATGGTTAACCTGCTTTCATGAATCACAGCCATTAGAGTGGTTTCATACAAAACAAAACAAGGGAAAAAAACAAAACACTATAACCTTGCTAGTTAGAGATGAAAATAATGATGGGAAATATTTTTAAAGCAAAGATAGTTTCTTAAGTTCTTAATGACAACATAAATTCCAAAATGGAATTCAAAATCCCTATCTATGATGTCTTTCTAAACACACTGTAGATATGCACCATTCTTAAAAGAAGGGAAACTGCACACCTCTATAAGTGAGTCAATGCATTACAGTTATATGACGGCTATATAACCCATAGGATAAGTTAATGAAAGTTCCCAATTCACTCATACAATTCAAATTTTATAAGAAATGATAACATAATGTAAAATAACTATTAATAGATTCTCTTTACATGAACTCTACTTCTTGCAAGGTATCAATATTGAACACATTACGTATTTTCTAGGAAGCAAGCTACTACGAACACAAATGAATTACATTTTATGTTAAATGGAAAGCTCTCATATTCTAAGGTGTAGTTAGAAGCAATAGCTCATCCAATGCAGTAGTATGAAGATTTCAGCTAACAAGCCTAGATTCAGAGCTCATGAACACAAGCAGTTATGATTTTACACTGAACTCACCAAAAAACAGAGAATGGGACATCTTGAGAATTTTGACCTTGGACCACTTCTTGGGCTAATAGAGGTCTGTCTCCCTTCATGCTTTCATCTAATCCCTAAACACTAGTTTGCCATTTGGGTGCTATGTATTTATCTATACTACCAAGATTTCAATCTCTCCAACTTAATACTTTATTCCATTCCACAGTATATCTTTATCCACACTACCCTGTAAGCTCCATGAGAGGAAGAGCACTATTTGATTCATTTGAATGTACACGTCTAGAATCTAAGGCAGTAACAGTAGGTGCACATTTGACTCCGACTTAGGGCCTTCTTTCTAAGCCTTAACTTATATTAAACCGACTGGAATGTCCTCCCACCCACCTGCGTTGTGAGCCCCTGTTCATTTTTTCATGACTCAATTCAAACACATCTCAGCTGAAATCTTTCCTGAATCCTTAGAATTACCCATTCCTTTCTTTGTTCAGCACCCGCACATACAATTAATACAAGACCAACCTTCATTATGACTCTGATTTCTTATTTCTGTATTATCAACTACAAAATTTTGCATTTGCATGTAAATGTATATATGCACACACACTCATACATACAATAACTATATATTACACATCTGTAACACTCTATAAGACTGCAATATTGTTGAAGCCAAGGACAATAGATAACTTGCTATTATATCTTTGGGCTAAGACTATTTGTTGAGTGAATGATATACAGCACAATTAGAAATGATGATTTTCCAAAGGAACAAAAGATAAGAGAAACAAAAAAACAATGTCACTAGTAAGCCAAAAACAAAAAGAAAACCTATTACAGTTATTATTAAATAGATTAAAACCAAGATATTTTCATGAGTTTATAGTATAAAGTTTACATGAATTTTTAGAGGTGCTTCCTTAGGAGCCAATAATTACTTTTTTAAACAGACAACTTATTTCTTGTTCCAAGTATAAACCTTTAGTCCTTATTTTGTTCTTTATCAAATCTGATCATTTTACTAACTTTTTTTTAAACTTCAAAATAGTTCCTAAAAATGTAGAATATCCAACAGTATAGACCATGATGCTCAAAGATTTATATGCTTCTTTCATATTTCTAAGATTAAGTCAATTTTCAATCATTCTATTTTGCAACTTTAAAAGAGCCTAAGAATGATAAATTATAAAATATATAATAATCAAGATAATTTTATATTATTTAAAGAATCTCACTTACAGTACTGATGCTATTTTTTGTTAAGCCAGTGAAATCTAGTTCCATATAAAGCAAGGGAAATATAAGAAGAAAACCTAAGACTTCAGATTGCCTTTTAAAATTTTATTATATTATTCTGTTCTAAAAGATACTTTAACTTAGTTTCCCTGTTTTTGAATTCATCTCTTAGTTTTCCTTTTCTATAATATCATTGAGTTTCTTGGCATTTCTAACTAAATCTACAAATCTATAGTATATCTACCAAGTTTTAATTTTGATTTTGAAGAATGAAGCTTATCTGAAAATAATCAAGACAGATTAGAACACTGCAAGCAAATTTTAATAACTAATACTCATATGCACTCCTTCAAAGAAGATTTTCTAGGATAGGTGTACCTGTTCATTTCTTGAAACAATATTGCAAAACAGAAAAAAAAGCTGTGATTTTAAGGTCTTCTCACTCAAGGATTTAGATATATTTTACTATCTACTCTTGATAAGCAAAGATGTCATAATTAAACATCATAGTTAATACAAACTACACAACTTGTAGAATTAGAGTTCTAGCAACCAAACAACAGAATATAGAAACACTTTAATTCCCTATATCGTATTGTAAAGTAAAAAAAAAATAAATAATAAATAATATTTTTTAAAAATTCCCTATATCAATACTAGTATGACAGTCATTTTAAAAGCAGATATCATAAGTCTCATAGTGTTACTTAAGTTTTGAAGTGATACATTTTCTGAGGTTGTTACCATTTCTAGACATGTTTATTGCATTCAAAGTGTTTCAAAATAATTATTTTTTACTTCTGGTCTAAGTATAGAATTATTAAAATTATCACAGTTCTCTAAATAATTTACCATCTGCTAAATAGTTTACTGAATCAGTATTCAAAGCATTATTCATATTTTCATTTAAATAAGACAGTGTTCCTAAGAAGTATGTAAATATTATTGAAAATAAGACTGAGTATATTCTAGGAATGCTATTATTTAAAATATATCCTATTAATTCTTACATAAAGAATAAATTATCAGTTGTACAAAACGCCACATCCTCATCTCACTTTGTCAAAGTCCCTTTGAAGTTCAGATTTTCCTATACTTTTCCAGTTGAAGCAAAACTTAAGAAACTACAGGCATTAAGTACTAATACCAGAAATAACAGGTAAGGATAAATGAGAATCGAAACAAGTCTGGAAAAGGACTTCTTGTCACAGGGTAATGTCATATATGTGTGTCTTCAATTACATGCATGCATATGTCAACTTATATATCTATGTGTGATTTCCTATAGTCTACTTTAAGTAATTTGTTTTTTAAAAACATGTCACTTTTTTTCTAAAATTAACAGTATTACTCTCATTATGGTAATATAAAATAGTTTAAAAATTCCAAAGTGACAGAAAGGGTCAGAAAAGGAAATTACTAGCTAAAGTTACAAATTCTTATCTCACTCGTCCTCTGACTCTCCTAGTCCACAGCCTAAAGTTTTCCTCTTGGCTGGCATTCAGAAAAAGACACACCTGCTGCAAGTCATGGCCTATACTCTGACAGCATCTTTCATCAATCTTAGGACAACAGGATTTGTTCTAAACTCAGGGTGTCAATCATGATGGCACGTCACTCTTTAGCTTTCCCGGAGTGTGCCTTGGAATCTCTTATCTCCTACATGCCTATAGTCATGGTCTCTGTTGGGCAGAGCAGGAGAGCACAGCCATCAAATACAAGAAGCTGGTCTGTCTTTATGCATTATGACACCATTGTCCATTCACAAAAAGAAGAGAAAGAGTCAGCTTTACCCGCAGAAAGGAGAGGTCCCGGTTGTGCTCGATGCTGGTTATCTCCAGGTTGCCCATGACTACCTCACAGTTCTCATAGTATTTGCGCAAGGCCCGGTACTGCTGCTCCAGGTCAGAGAGAGAGCTCAGCTTATTCTCTGTGCCTGCACACACTGTCAAGACAAGAAGAAACATGGGAAGTTATGTAAACTCTGTATGACAGGAACCATGATAATATCATCAACTCTGCTCTACAACAATCTACTCCAATTTCCTGAATTAAAACATTTTGAATCCTTTTAAGATCCATAATCACACACTGATAAATATGTTCACTTTCATTTTATACAGTTTTACTGAATCATAATTGACATAACATTGTATGAGCTGAAGTTGTATACAGTTTATTGTGATTCGCACAAAGACTCTGGCATAGTAAATAAAGCAGATGTTATTTTGGAACTCTCTTGCTTTTTCCATGATCCAGTGGATGTTGGCAATTTGATCTCTGGTTCCTCTGCTTTTTCTAAAACCAGCTTGAACATCTGGAAGTTCATGGATCACGTACTGCTGAAGCCTGGCTTGGAGAATTTTGAGCATGACTTTACTAGCGTGTGAGATGAGTGCAATTGTGCGGTAGTTTGAACATTCTTTGGCATTGGCTTTCTTTGGGATTGGAATGAAAACTGACCTTTTCCAGTCCTGTGGCCACTGCTGAGTTTTCCAAATTTGCTGGCATGTTGAGTGTAGCACTTTCACAGCATCATCTTTCAGGCTTTGAAATAGCTCCACTGGAATTCCAGCACCTCCACTAGCTTTGTTCATAGTGATGCTTTCTAAGGCTCACTTGACTTCACATTCCAGGATGTCTGGCTCTAGGTGAGTGATCACATCATCATGATTATCTTGGTCATGAAGATCTTTTTTGTACAGTTCTTCTGTGTATTCTTGCCATCTCTTCTTAATATCTTCTGCTTCTGTTAGGTCTATCCCATTTCTGTCCTTTATCAAGCCCATCTTTGCATGAAATGTTCCCTTGGTTTCTCTAATGTTCTTGAAGAGATCTCTAGTCTTTCCTATTCTGTTGTTTTCCTCTGTTTCTTTGCATTGATCGCTGAAGGCTTTCTTATCTCTCCTTGCTATTCTTTGAGACTTTGCATTCAGATGCTTATATCTTTCCTTTTCTCCTTTGCTTTTCACTTCTCTTCTTTTCACAGCTATTTGTAAGCCCTCCCCAGACAGCCATTTTGCTTTTTTGCATATCTTTTCCATGGGGATGGTCTTGATACCTGTCTCCTATAAAATGTCACGAACCTCATTCCATAGTTCATCAGGTACTCTATCTATCAGATCTAATCCCTTAAATCTATTTCTCACTTCCACTGTATAATCATAAGGGATTTGATTTAGGTCATACCTGAATGGTCTAGCAGTGTTCCCTACTTTCTTCAATTTAAGTCTGAATTTGACAATGAGTTCATGATCTGAGCCACAGTCAGCTCCCTGTCTTGTTTTTGCTTGCTGTATAGAGCTTCTTCATCTTTGGCTGCAAAGAATATAATCAATCTGATTTCGATGTTGACCATCTGGTGATGTCCATGTGTAGAGTCTTCTCTTGTGTTGTTGGAAGAGGGTGTTTGCTATGACCAGTGTGTTCTCTTGGCAAAATTCTATTAGCCTTTGCCCTGCTTCATTCCGTAATTCAAGGCCAAATTTGCTTGTTTCCCCAGGTGTTCCTTGACTTCCTACTTTTGCATTCCAGTCCCCTATAATGAAAAGGACATCTTTTTTGGTTGTTAGTTCTATAGGTCTTGTAGGTCTTCATAGAACCTTTCAACTTTAGCTTCTTCAGCATTACTGGTTGGGGCATAGGCTTGAAGTACTGTTTTATTGAATGGTTTGCCTTGGAAACTTATATGCAGGTCAGGAAGCAACAGTTAGAATTGGACATGGAACAACAGACTGCTTCCAAATAGGAAAAGGAGTACATCAAGGCTGTATATTGTCACCCTGCTTATTTAACTTATATGCAGAGTACATCATGAGAAATGCTGGACTGGAAGAAGCACAAGCTGGAATCAAGATTGCCGGGAGAAATATCAATAACCTCAGATATGCAGATGACATCACCCTTATGGCAGAAAGTGAAGAGGAACTAAAAAGACTCTTAATGAAAGTGAAAGAGGAGAGTGAAAAAGTTGGCGTAAAGCTCAACATTCAGAAAACGAAGATCATGGCATCTGGTCCCATCACTTCATGGGAAATAGATGGGCAAACAGTGGAAACAGTGTTAGGCTTTATTTTGGGGGGCTCCAAAAACACTGCAGATGGTGATTGCAGCCATGAAATTAAAGGATGCTTACTCTTTGGAAGAAAAGTTATGACCAACCTAGACAGCATATTAAAAAGCAGAGATATTACTTTGCCAACAAAGGTCTGTCTAGTCAAGGCTATGGTTTTTCCAGTGGTCATGTGTGAATGTGAGAGTTGGACTGTGAAGAAAGTTGAGTGCCGAAGAATTGATGCTTTTGAACTGTGATATTGGAGAAGACTCTTGAGAGTCCCTTGGACTGCAAGAGATCCAACCATTCTATTCTAAAGGAGATCAATCCTGGGTGTTCATTGGAAGGATTGATGCTAAAGCTGAAACTCCAATGCTTTGGCCTCTTCATGCAAAGAGTTGACTCATTGGAAAAGACTCTGAAGCTGGGAGGGATTGGGGGCAGGAAAAGAAGGGGACGACCCAGGATGAGATGGCTGGATGTCATCACAGACACGATGGACATGAGTTTGAGTAAACTCCAGGAGTTGGTGATGGACAGGGAGGCCTGGCGTGCTGCGATTCATGGGATCGCAAAGAGTCGGACATGACTGAATGACTGAACTGAACTGAAGGTGTGTAAGTGTGTGGTTTTGATACAGATATATTGCAAAATGATTACCACATAGCATTAAGTAACATCACCATCATGTCATTTAACTATCATAGTTATGCATGGTTATGAGTCATAAGAATATTTCAGACTTTCTCTTCCAGCAACTTTCAAAATGTAATACAGTATTATTAACTATAATCACCATTGTACACATTTGATCCACAGAATTTATTCATCTTAAAACTGAAAGTTTGCACTTTTTGACCCAAATCTCCCCATTTCCTTATTCCCAAGTCCCTGGTAGCCACCATTCTTCTCTCTGTTTCTATTAAGTTCAGCTTTTTTAGATTCCATATATAAGTGGCATAATGCATTCACACTCATAAATTGTATATACTAACCACAGAGACTAAGAAGGCATGGGTTTCACAGACACATATAACAAGGAGATAAATAACCATATTTGCTGTGAGTATATAAAGCACAAATATATAAATCTAATATATTTATTTAATTTCACTCAAATCAGATTTTCTTTCAGACTTATAATTCACTCTACTTTCTAGATATATAAATAAATAAAAATAAAAAGATGATAAAGGTAAAAATTTTATTTAAAAATGAGATTTTTGTGTTGCAAAGTAATCTGATCTTAGTAAATTTTCTACAGAATTAAAACTTTGGCTTTTAAGCCCTCAAAAATGCTACCTTTTAAAATATAAATATTAAAAATCTTAGACTGAAACATTTATAAACATATACTACAAACAGAATAAGTGGGCTAATTTGCTTCAGTCGTGTCTGACTCTTTGTGACCCCATGGACTATAGTCTGCCAAGCTGCTCTGCCCACGGGATTTTCCACACAAGAACAGTGGAGTGGGTTGCCCTTTCCCCCTCCAAGGGCTCTTCCCAACCCAGGAGTCAAACCCACATCTTTGTGTCTCCTGCACTGGCATTCAGATTCCTTATTGCTGAGCCATCAGGGAGGCCCTAATGTATTCTAGAGACTAAAAAACACTCCTAATCCACGATCTTAATTTTTACTGCTCCCAGAAGTTTTATAACTTGTAAAATATCTGTTGAAAAAAAGTACTATTATGTGGGCTTATGAAATGTAGATTTCAATTACTTTCAATTCCAAAGAGGACAAGCTTATTGTTAATGCAACTATTGATGAGGGTAATTAAGGATTAATTAATAAACTTATTCACCATTTCTAAAATGTATATAATATCACATTGTAATTTATAGGTAGCTTATGTTATACAAGTTTCCTTTGGTTAAAAATAAAATGTATACAAAAATCAATACGTAAACATCTAAATGAAAAGGTTTCTAAAATAGTAAGTGCATTCTGACCTTTCCTGTAAAAGCTTAAAGAAATCTTGGCAGAAAGTTTATTAGTATAACTGTAGTGCCTATGTATTTTTGCGTCTTTCTCATTCTGCATATACAAAAAAATATAGAATATGAAATTTTATTATTATTGCAAAAATCTCTTTATATAAGACACAAATGCTGTAAGCTGTTTGAAGACAGCTGAAATATATTAATCATTATTGTCTATCTGCTGAGCTATACATTATGATGCTTTGCAGAAAATTATTTAATAATTAATGTAATTGCCATAAAAATAAATATAACTTGTATTCAGAAGATAAACTGCAAGTCAGAAAAGTTCTCATTGTTCAAAAGTGATCAGCTGTATTTTGCAGTACAATGTGAACACAGAAAACTAGAATAAGTATATTTAAAATTATATTTTATTAACACAAAATATAATTCAATAAACAGATATTCTAAATAATCAGAGTATTTTCAAACATTCTGATTTTGGGAGTTTCTGGTTCACACAGTTTCAGTTAAAAAATATTTTTGTTTCAGTGAGGCTTTCCTTTATATTTATCTTCTAGTCAAGCTATCTAAATTCAGTAATACAATCCTCCTAACTTTCATCTTGACAGACTTGATTTTTAAAGAACTAGTTTGGATAGATGCATAAAAAATCATTTGTATTTCTTTTCATGAAGGCTCCACTGAATGCCTCACAACTTCCATTTGTCAATCGATTTTACAATCAGGCAATGTATACAAGACAATGCTTAAACCATCAAGTTTCATTGATTTCACAAAGCTGTTTATCAAACAGAAATTGAAACATCTTTTTCACCAGCCAAAACAAGTTTAACAAAATTCAACCCCCTTTGCCAACACTATTATAAAGTCCTTAAACTATAAGTTCACAATAATCAAGCTTCAAAAATCCTGAATTTACATGTGCTCCCTAGAGTTTTCATTTCAACTGTAACTCCAGGAATAGAGCTATACGTGAAGCCTTAATAAAATCACCAATTATTCTATTTAGTATTGATTCCATTACAAATGTAGCTATAGTTGTAAACATGGGCTTTTCAGACTTCTTAAGATTTGTATCCAACAGTGACTGAACTACATGATCCTCATTCAGTAAAAAAAAAAAAATAATAATAATAATAATAAATAAGACTATAATTAGGAGTTTTTAGCAATTTACAAAGGTTGGTTAACAAAAGTATTCATTTATGCATGGGGCAAATATATTAGAAGCACAAAGAAGAAACATTAATGATATCCATATTAATACTAAAAAATCAATGATACCTCCAGGCTTATTATGACTGTGGAAACCAGCACTCCATTTGCTTACTCAAGATGACAAAAAGAGGGAAAAAAATAATTGAATCAATATTTCTGCCTGACTTTCAAATCAAATGCCTATGTGAGATATTGAGAAATAAGTATTTATTTAGCATCTACTGTTGACCTAGTATCATGAAAAATATACATTGATTAAAATGCCCAAGGCTTGTTGTAAGGGTTCATGAAGTGGTTCATGCACACAGTAAGGAAAGCAGTAAGCAGCGCATATAAGCCATGTATATAATGTGTGTGTAACATTCAGGGACTGTCTGCATAAAGAAATATTTGGTAACTTGATAAAAGTTCTCCTTTTTGAAAGCAAATCTGATTTAACACTAAGTACTTTCTCTTTCAGAAAGGTTACCATAATAAACATGCTTTAGCTTGATGTACCTTCTTAGGTGTTAAAATTTTCATTAAAAATATAAAATAAAGAAAATATCAGAAGTAGCACACATTTTCAGAGACGATTGAGTGCTATTATAGTTACACAAACAATTCCTGCAGTTCTATGTTCAAAATATATATTGAAACAGGGCCGAATTTGTTACTACTTCTTTGTGTGCATGCAAAGTCACTTCAGTTGTGTCACACAACTGAACCTTAGGACTGAGTCACGAACCTTTGGACTGTAGCCCGCCAGGCTCCTCTGTTCATGCTATTCTCCTGGCAAGAATATTGGAGTGAGTTTCCATGCCCTTCTGCAGGGAACCTTCCCAATCCAGGGCTCAAACCCTGGTCTCTTATGTCTCCAGCCTTGGAAGGAAGATTCTTTACTGTTGAGCCACTGAGAAAGCCACTTCTGCTAAAGTTATTTAATCCAAGACAATTGGATGTTATTTATATCCAAGTTATTTTATATCCAAGGATATAGTTATTATATAGTTATCCTATAGTTATATAGGATATAGTTATAGTTAGTTATTTATATCCCAGGATATATCTGCCCTAGACTTTTGACAGTAGCCTCCTAACTGACTTAATTCCCTACTTGCCCTGGTTAATTCTTTGTCCAGATGCCAGAATGATCTTTTTAAAAAACATCATTCGTTCCCAAACATGTACACCCGTGGTGGATTCATGTCAATGTTGCCAAAACCAATACAGAATTGTAAAGTAAAAAAAAAATAAATTATTAAAAAAAAATAAAACAAAATAAAAAACATCATTCATGTCACTCTCACTGAAAACAATCCTTGGTTTTTAATCATATTTATTATAAGATCCAAACTTCACACAATAACTTGTAGAATGTATGTGAGGATCTTTACTCAAATGTCACTCTTTCAGAAAAGCCTTTTCTGACTATCTTATCTAAAATAGCAGATTCCCATTCATCATGCTCTGTATTCTTTGCCTTCTTTATTTTTGTTTTACTGCTATCTGAAATTATATGCTTGTTTGTTTTTTTGCTTATTAAATATCTCTATATTAGAATGCAAGCTCCATTGTTAGAGGCCTTTCTCTGTTCAACACTTAAAGACATACAGCAGACTATCAGTCAATATTCATTGAATAAATAAAATGGACTTTGGAGAAATAATTAGCACAGGATCAAATGCTGGTCCTTCCACTTTTAAGAGCTGAATGTCTTGAGCAAGTCACTTAGTCACTTAGAGTCTCTGTGTCTGGGCTGTGTGCTCCCGACAATAAACACAATTTAGAGGTGAATAAGGAGCCTGGTGGGCTGCCGTCTATGGGGTCGCACAGAGTTGGACACGACTGAAGCGACTTGGCAGCAGCAGCCGCAGAGGTGAATAACACAGAGCCTAAAGCCATATGTCCAGCTTTAAAGTCTAGCTCAATCACTGGCTTGCAATTAACCTTGAGCAAGTAACTTAACCCCTCTGTTATTCTATTTCCTACTCTGTAAAATGAACATAGTAACAATCACCATCTCATAAATTTAAATGAGTGAATACACGTTAACTTGCTTTGCACAATATTTGACTTACTGATAGAGGTAATAATTATTAGCTAATGTTACTTAATCAAATGTATGTATATAATATGTATACATTATGGAATATATTAAATCAAATTTTTAAAAAGGCTTGCAGTGACATGCAATCAGTCTGATATAAAGAAATGATCACTGGGCAAGGACAATGAAGTCCAGGACCTCATTCCTCCAAAATTTTTTATCTGTGTAAAATGGGACAATTATTTCCTTCTTTTTGGTTCCTATTTTCTCTTTTCTTTATGTTTCCTTCAAGTTCAAAAATTTTGTGATTGAATTTATTTCTAAAATACATATTTAAAACCTGTTCTACACTGTTGGTGGGAATGTAAATTGGTATAGCCACTATGGAGACCAGCATGGAGGTTCTTTAAGAAACTAAAAATAGAACTACCACATAGCCCTGCAATCCCACTCCTGGGCATGTATCTGGAGAAAAACATGATCCAAAAGTATACAATGGAGAGGATAAACCCCAATGCCCACTGCAGCACTGTTTACAAGAGTCAACACATGGAAGCAACTGAAATGTCCATTGACAGATGAATGGATAAAAAAGTTGTGAACTACATATACAATACTGGAGTGGGCTGTCATTACCTGCTCGAAGGGATCTTCCCAACCCAGGGGTTGAACTCCCAACTCCTGCATCTCGTGCACTGACAGGTGGATACTTTAACCATTGTGCTACCTGGGAAGCCCATATACAACGGAATATTACTTTATAATTTAAGAAGAATGAAATAATGCCATTGGCAGCAACATGGATGGACCTGGAAATTACCATATTAAGTGAAGTAAGTCAGGCAGAGAAAGACAAGTACATGATATTGCCTATCTGCAGAATCTAAAAAAAAAAAAATGATGCAAGTGAACTTATTTACAAAACAGGCTCACAGACTTAAAAGAACAAACTATGGCTACAACAACACAAGACTCTACACATGGACATCTCCAGATGGTCAACACCAAAATCTGATTGATTATATTCTTTGCAGCCAAATATGGGGAGAAGGCAATGGCACCCTACTCCAGTACTCTTGCCTGGAAAATCCCATGCATGGAGGAGCCTGGTAGGCTGTAGTCCATGGGGTCACTTAAAGTCGGACACAACTGAGCAACTTCACTTTCACTTTTCACTTTCATGCATTGGAGAACGAACTGGCAAGCCACTCGTGTTCTTGCCTGGAGAATCCCAGGGACGGAGGAGCCTTCTGGGCTGCCATCTATGGGGTCACACAGAGTCGGACACGACTGAACTGACTTAGTAGCAGCAGCAGCAGCAGCAGCAGCAGCCAAATATGGGGAAGCTCTATACAATAAGCAAAAACAAAACCAGGAGCTGACTCTGGCTCAGATCATGAACTCCTTATTGCCAAATTCAGACTTAAATTGAAGAAGGTAAGAAAAACCAATAGACCATTCAGGTATGACCTAAATCAAATCCCTTACGATTATACAGTAGAAGTGAGCAATAGATTTAAGAGACTAGATCTGATAGACAGAGAGCCTGATGAACTATGGACAGAGGTTCATGACATTGTATAGGAGACAGGGATCAGGACCATCCCCAAGAAAAAGAAATGCAAAAAAGCAAAATGGCTGTCTGAGGAGGTCTTACAAAAAGATGTGGAAAGGAGAGAAGCAACAAATGAGAAAAGGAAAGATATACCCATTTGAATGCAGAGTTCCAAAGAATAACAAGGAGAGATAAGACAGTCATCCTCAGTGATCAGTGCAATGACATAGAAGAAAACAATAGAATGGAAAAGACTAAAGATCTGCTCAAGAAAACTATAGATACAAAGGGAACATTTTATGCAAAGATGGGCTCAATAAAGGACAGAAACGGTATGGACTTAACAGACTCAGAAGACATTAAAAGGTGGCAAGAATACAGAGAAGAACTGTACAAAAAAGATCTTCATGACCAAGATAATCACGATGGTGTGATCACTTTCCTAGAGCCAGACATCCTGGAATGTGAAGTCAAGTGGGCCTTAGGATGCATCACTAGGAGCAAAGTTAGTGGAGGTGATAGAATTCCAGTTGAGCTATTTCAAATCCTAAAAAATGATGCTGTGAAGGTGCTGCACTCAATATGCCAGCAAATTTGGAAAACTCAGCAGTGGCCACAGGACTGGAAAAAGTCAGTTTTCATTCCAATCCCAAAGAGGGGCAATGCCAAAGAATGCTCAAACTACCACACAATGGTATACATCTCACATACTAGCAAAGTAATGCTCAAAATTATCCAGGACAGTCTTCAATAATATGTGAACTGTAAACTTCCAGATGTTCAAGCTGGTTTTAGAAAAGGCAAAGGAACCAGAGATCCAATTGCCAACATCTGCTGGATCATTGAAAAAGCAAAAGAGTTCCAGAAAATCATCTGGAGAAGGAAATGGCAATCCACTCCAGCACTCTTGCCTGGAAAATCCCATGGACGGAGGAGCCTGATAGGCCACAGTCCATGGGGTCGCAAAGAGTCAGACACAACTGAGCGACTTCACTTCACTTCACTTCTGCTTTATTGACTATGCCAAAACCTTTGACTGTGTGGATCACAATAAACTGTGGAAAATCCTGAAAGAGATGGGAATACCAGACCACCTAACTTGACTCTTGAGAAATCTGTATGCAGCTCAGGAAGCAACAGTTAGAACTGGACATGGAACAACAGACTGGTTCCAAATAGGGAAAGAAGTACATCAAGGTTGTATATTGTCACCCTGCTTATTTAAATTATATGCAGAGAACATCATGAGAAACGCTGGGCTCAATGGAGCACAAGCTGAAATCAAGATTGCTGAGAGAAATATCAGTAACCTCAGATATGCAGATAACATGACTCTTATGGCAGAACGTGAAGAAGAACTAAAGAGCCTCTTGATGAGAGTGAAAGAGGAGAGTAAAAAAGTTGGCTTAATGCTCAACATTCAGAAAACTAAGATCATGGCATCTGGTGCCATCACTTCATGGGAAATAGATGGGCAAACAGTGGCAGACTTTATTTTGGGGGGCTCCAGAATCACTGCAGATGGTGATATCAGCCATGAAATTAAAAGACACTTACTCCTTGGAAGGAAAGTTATGACCAACCTAGACAGCATATTAAAAAGCAGAGACATTACTTTGCCAACAAAGGTCCGTCTAGTCAAGGCTATGGTTTTTCCAGTGGTCATGTATGGATGTGAGAGTTGGACTGAGTGCCGAAGAATTGATGCTTTTGAACTGTGGTGCTGGAGAAGACTATTGAGAGTCCCTTGGACTACAAGGAGATCCAACCAGTCCATCTAAGGGAATCAGTCCTGAATATTCATTGGAAGGACTGATGCTGAAGTTGAAACTCCAATACCCTGTTGCTGGGAAAGATTGAAGGCAGGATGATAAGAGGATGACAGAGTTAGGATGGTTGGATGGCATCACCAACTCAATGGACATGAGTTTGAGTAAACTCCAGGAATTGGTGATGGACAGGGAGGCCTGGCATGCTGCTGTCCATGGGGTTGCAAAGAGCTGGACATGACTGAGCTCCTGGACTGAAGTGAACTGAACTGATGGCTACAACAAGCAGTGATGGTGGGAGAAAGGGATAGACTGGGAATTTGAGATTGACATGTATATACCGCTGTATTTAAAACAGACACCCATCAAGAACATACTGTATAGCACAGGGAATATAGCTCAATATTCTTTAATAACCTAAATGGGAAAAGAATTCGAAAGGAATAAGTACATGAATATGTATAACTGAATCACTTTGCTCTACACTTGAGACTAACACAACATCATTAATCAACTATACTCCAATATAAAATAAAAATTAAAAAAAATACTGCTAGTAAAAATAAAATAAAACTTACTCTACACTAAGTAATGGAATGCTTTGAGGAGGTCACATTGTGGCAATATCATATGAAGTTATATAGTTAAACATTTGCCAAATTACCTACCAATCCCATTTATAGGAGCTTTCCTAGACAATTGAAAATTCGCTCTCATAAAAATGTGTATTATTTATGAATGTTTAAAGGAACTATTCAAATTTGAATTTGCCAACAATTGGAAATAACCAATATCCTTTGATGGGTGAATGCTAACAAACTCTGGTATATATATATATATATATATATATATATACACACACATACATACATACATACGGTGTCACAAAGAGTTGGATATGGCTTAAAGACTGAACAACAATAGTATATTAATTTCATGAATATCTATTCAACAAGGAAAATGAACTGATGATTAATATGTTAACATGGGAAATTTCCAAAGCCATTATGCTCACTGGAAAATGTAGGCTCAAAAGGCTGCATACTATACAATTCTATTGTTATGAATTTTCTCAGAAAAGACAAAACTACAAAGGACAGAGAACAAATCAATGGCTGCTAGAGGATGGGGATCTGAGAGTGAGGGTTTGATGGAAAGATCATGAAGGGAATTTAGGAGTTGCAGAATTTTTCTGCATACTGACCATGGTGATGATTACAAAGATCTATATATAAGCTAAAATGCAGAGCAATAAGTACACTGAAATAAGTCAATTTTATTGTATGTATACAAAACACACACACACACTCAAGTTATCTTTTATGTTTAACAGAGTTAAATATGCCCCTTTATGTAAATTATAAAACATTCTTATTATATTTGTTCTTAGGTATTTTATGCTTTTGTCTCTTTGAATAATTTTAGTAATGTTTTTGAGTTGTTTATTATTATTATTACTACATATTTTTAAAACTCTTGATGACTTTGACTTTTTTTTTCCCTCAAAACTTAGCTAATTGCTAACACCTTGTAATTTCTAGTTTTCTTAAATGAGGTTCTTGACTTACTTGGTCTTCAGTGTTATTGTATCTTGTTTTCTTGGTTGGTACTGTCTAGAACTACAAGAATATTCTATTTTCAATTAATGGGCATAGTAGTCATTTTTATCTTTGTTCTAATCTTTACAGAAATGCTTTCCTTGGTTCCATATATGTTTTATTACATTATATATTCCAGCATCTGGCTTTACAAGGTTTTTATTTCAGATTTGAATGTTGAATATTTCTATATTTTTGCTATTAATTAATGTTAATTACATTTGCATTAATTTAAAAATTATTAATTAGTTCCAAATATTGAACCATTCTTATATTCCCAGGATGAACCACTCTTAGGAATCATGCATTATTCCATTATTACAGTTCTAGATTCATTGCTTTTATTTGGACCACTATTTTCATATTAAAAATTACCTATCCCTGGTGGCTCAGTGGTAAAGAATCTGCTTGTCAGTGCAAAAGATGTGGGTTCAATCCCTGAGTTGGGAAGATCCCCTGGAGAAGTATATAGCAACCCACTTCAGTATTTTTGCCTCAGAAATCCCATGGACAGAGGAGACTGGTGGGCCACAGTCCATGGGGTTGCAAAAGACTCAAACATGAACTAGTGGCTAAACAACAAAAACAATCAATGATTTAAAAATATTTGTACCAGATGTCATCACGCACAAAGTGATAACAGAAGTGGGTTTATACTTCAGAAAAATTTGTTCTCTATCTAATTAATTCTAAAAGTATTAAAAAGTATCATCAAATAGGATGCTTGTTTTATAATTTACATTACATAAAACTATAAATTAAATATTATCAATCTAAAAATCAGTATCCGTTAAAAAAAAAATAAGGGACCGTATAGTGGTTGTATATGAAGGTTGTTTACCTTCAGCCACTGTTACTGACTTCCAAAGTGACATAACAGGAAATCTGCTGAAATTAACTAAATCACTTTCAAAAATGATTCTTGGCCAAATGAAAAGGGAATTTGGCATCACAGGCCTTCATTAATAGAGTTGTAACTAGAGAAGACATAGGCATTCTATATAACAGGCTGATGAAAGGCAAGTCCACTGACTACACATACTGCTATGTGCCGCTCCAAGTAAATTTAATTGATCTGTATTTTACTTCTATTATTTACTTACAATAGTCTCTAAATGCCCCCCAAAGATGCTTAAACAGCTAAATTATATTACAAAGGGAAATAAACTGATCAACAAAGACTCTAAACAATAATATATATATAAATATTGCACATGATTATCTCCTGTTCATTAATGATATGTTTTGTGAGTGGTCTACACCAAACTAGTCTTCCAATATAATAAAATATAATTGTAGTTTTTATTTAGTATTTCAAAGATAAGCTTAGTAAGATTAAAATTATTTAAAATTACTTTAAATGTATTATATAGATAATCAAAAACTGACTTGTAACTGCTTGGATATAAATTTTAGTTCCTGTTCTTAATTGTTTTCCTGCCTTTACATATTTTGTTATATTATTTCTTAAATTATATCTTATAAAATTCCTATGTTGAAAGCTTAAAAACATAATAAAAAGACTACAGATTTACAAATTACATTCTGTCATCTGTTCTTAGATGAAATAATGTTCCCCTTACCACTATCTTGTTTAATTCCCTCTTGCACTTTTTATCATTTTTCACACCCCATTCCTGTCCCCCACCCAAAGAATCTTTCTTATTTACTTTGTAGTATTTCATTTTCTGTATAAGTGCTAAGTCCTTAACTTTAATGTAGGTACTGGACTTGACAAGCAATTAAAGCAAACAATTTCCACTCATCAAGACTTGCCAAATTAGTCATCTGCCATCTGCCCCCTCATCTGGTTCTCCTTGAGGTCTTGCTGTGAATCTAGATACATTCACACAGATTAAGAGGGACAGTGCAAACCTCCAACCTGGTAAAATGCCAGTGGGAGCTAAGTATGTAAATATTAGTAACCATCTTTCTTCCCTAGATTATCATGCTTTCAACTACCCCTTTGTATGTAATAAAAACCAGTCTGTTCGTAATGGCTTTTAACTGTCAGACCTTTGCCATTCACTGTAATTAAAGTGGCAGTCTGTGGAATAATTTTTTTTTCCCACTTAGAAGTATCTTTAAAAAGGAATTAGACTATATGTTCCTAATATGATGCTTTGGTCACCTATCAGGCTGATATTTTAAGCACTGATAAAGAAATACATTAATAAATGGACTTTGCCCTTTCTATTTGTAAAGGTTGCAGAGTGAAGCATTCTTTCTTATTCTTAGCATCAGCAAAAGTTTACTTGACTAATGACATGCAAGAAGTATTTTCTAATCACATTCAGTCAACCAATATCAGGAAAGGGCAAAACTGAGAAATAGCAAGAGTAAAACATGGTACTCCTGTGATCCACGTGCTCCTTTTTAAGGGCACCCTTCCCTTAAAGCATTCTTCAGCCTAAGGTTGTTCTAGGGCAATTAGTGACTTCAGGCAAATGCACTAAGATGCCCCTTTTCTGGGTGGAAGAAACTCCATGGCAGAGCACATGGCTTGGCTACCAGCATATTGGCTACTTATTATTCCCATCTGTCCCTGCTCCCTGTGCCTCTTTTCAGGGTCGAGCCTACTATAAGAGCAAACAGAAGTCTTGGTCAACTCTACTCTCCTTGGTCATCCATCCAAACTTGCTCATTCAAGATTAAATTGTGCCTAAAAAAGTTAACAATCCCTTCAAATCAAAAGAAAAGTGTGCCAGTGTTAGCTTTGGAATGAGAGGAAGTGACAGAGAAGATAACTAAGGATCCTTTAAGATATCTTCAGACTAACTTCACTCAAAGCCAAATCTGAAATCACCTTCTAACAAAGTGCTGGAAATTTTGGAAACCATTTCTTAGTACCGTAACTGTCTTGGATGACAGAAAAGCAACCATCTGATACTGAGAGAGTTAATTTTTAGGTAGGTTGATAAGAAGTCCAGAGCCCTCAAGTAGGAGAAAGGGGTCCTGGGCTCTCAAGGAGGAGAAAGGGACAAACTTTTTTTCTACATTGCATTTTTTAGTCACATAAGATGCTTTTTCTTAAACTCTGAGTTGTTAGGACAAAAGTCTTTAACACTAATTTTCTTTACATGCTTAGTCGCTCAGTCCTGTCCAACTCTTTGCAACCCCAGGGGCTGCAGCCTGCCAGGCTCCTCTGTCCATGGGGATTCTCTAGGCAAGAATACTGGAGAGGGTCACCATGCCCTTCTCCAGAGGATCTTCCCAACCCAGGGATCGAACCCAGGTCTCCTGCATTGCAGGCAGACTCTTTACCATCTGAGCCACCAGGGAAGCCCCATCTTTCTTTGAGCCCAGAGCTAATGATTACAAAACAAAACAACTCATCTTGCTCAAGGGTATGTTTTTCTTTAAGCTCTGTACTAATGATTATTTAAGAACAACTTATCTTGCTCAAGGACATGTTTCTCCTTAACAAGAAGCTAGATTCTGACTTATTTTGTTATCTTAAGGCTTATGTTGTGAGAGCAGGTCTGGTAAGAGGTTTCTATTTTTAGTTCTAATCTTGTTGATTTAAGATGTATGTTGTGGGAGTGGGTCTGGTAAAAGTATATAAGGCCTTGATAAAACTAGCAAGTGGGGCACTCTTTGTCCCCCTTCTGATGTCTATGTCACAAACTTTCTGTGTCCTTTTTCACTGTAATAAAACTTCTGCCATACAAAAGCTCTGAGTGATCAAGCCTGGTCCCCGATCTCTAAGCTAAATCTTCTTTGGAGATCATGAATCCGACATTGTTGACCATAAGCTATCAATATTGATTAGACTGCTGCTCCTGCTGCTAAGTCACTTCAGTCATGTCTGACTCTGTGTGACCCCATAGACGGCAGCCCACCAGGCTCCCCTGTCCCTGGGATTCTCTAGGCAAGAACAATGGAGTGGGTTGCCATTTCCTTCTCCAATGCATGAAAGTAAAAAGTGAAAGTGAAGTCGCTCAGTTGTGTCCGACTCTTCGTGACCCCATGAACCGCAGCCTTCCAGGCTCCTCCATCCATGGGATTCTCCAGGCAAGAGTACTGGAGCGGGGTGCCATTGCCTTCTCCCATTGATTAGACTATATAATAAAATATATCATAATTAATTTTACACTGTTTTCTCATAAGCTAATGCCTGTTATTCTAGAAATGGCATTCTATAGCAGTAGTTTGATCCTTTTAAAAGAGATTCAGATGAACAATGTGTGTTATTTTTATAATATGCTAATTACAGCTAGTTGTTTGGTAGGGAGATATCCATCACTGGGGAAATATATGTCATTCACTCATTTGTTCTTTCATTTATGCAATAAACGCTAATGGACAACCACAATATATGGGGCTTTAGACTAAGTGTGAAAGGAAAAATAGATAAGATTGGTGCCTCAAATTTACAATAGTATATATTCTAATAAAAATCCTCTATAGTTTTTCTTAGAATGCAAGCAAATGCAAGCTGCTTATTTATTTTTTAACTAACTTTGATTCAATGTCAATGATCAAAATTCACAAAGACAAATTCATCTTATCCACAATGAAATATAAAGCAGAAAAAAAAAATTGCCATTATATATTATAAAAGGTGGACCTCACTTGTTGGGAGCTCAATTTTCTGGGTAGTCTTTCTTGGTCACAGTAGTAAATGATGTTACTAATATATTCAGTAGCATCTACATCTGAAGAAACATCATACCTTATAAATATTTTATTCAGTCAGCAGTTTTCTGCCTATCTCTCTCTAGGTCCTTACCCGTGACTGAACATGTGTGTTTTTAGTTTTTTTCCTTCATTTTATTTATTTCAGATTTTTTCTTTACCATAGTTTTGAGATATTACCAAAACATTGCACTGCCAATATTACTAGCAACTTCCCTACTCATTCCATGGTCTCATAGGTTAGTTAACAGGGCATCAAACACTACATAGATGTGAAAAAGTGAAAGATTCCTTAATCTTTGGATTTAAAGATCTGACATCCTTTGAGATCCGGTTCTCATTTCCTTTGGATATATATCCCAAAGTGGGATTGTTGGATCATATGGTAGTTCTATTTTTAATTTTTTGAGATATTTCCATATTATATTCTGAAACATAGAGTAGAATCTTGGTTACCACAGTCTCAGAGATGAGAGAAATAGGGAGATGTTGATAACATGATACAAATCTCCAGTTATAAAATGAATAAATTCTGGGAATCTATCGTACAGCATGATGATTATATTTAACAATACTCTATTACATACTTGATAGTTCCTAAGAGAGCAGACCTTCAATGTTCTCACCACAAAAAAAGAAATTATTATGTGATGTGATGTTGGGGCTAGTTAACACTATAATGGCAATCATTTTGTATTATATAAATATATCAAATTCATAGGTTGTACACCTTAAACTTATCCAACATTACATGCTAATTTCAATGAAGTTGGAAAATAAAAATTTTTTAAGATCTGATGTCTTACTTGGAGGCTTTATTAAAATAAAGCAGCACTTACAAAACCTAAAATAAGAAACTGAGTGCAAAAGTTCAACTTTGATGGAATATGCATCATTCAGTATAGCATCTAAAAACCAAGTTGATGCTTAACAACTTTTTTATTATTATTGAACATGACCTTAGAACTTTTACATTTAAGAAAAATATTTTAAAATATATATGAGGATATGGCATTCACTACATAATGGTAATATATATTTGAACTTTTTTCCTTGCTGTGGTTTTGTCAAAAGTGTTTAGGCAATGATTAAAAAATAGATAAATGCCAAAATGTGTTATATGTTCCTTAGTTTACTTTACCTAAGACAATTAGGTGATACAGGTAATAAGAACAACACATTCCACAGTACACCATAGGCGTTCCAGAGCATCAGGTTCAATTTTAACTGTAAAGAATAACCTATGATTTCCTTTGGTAATATAAAATGATGCTAGTGATAAGAAAAAAGGCTTTAATTAAAGGTTTAAAATCATATGATACTTGCATTGTCATTTTAGATTAGCATGAATCTTTGAGAGCCCATTAATATAACATAGGGGCTTTCCTGATAGCTCAATTGGTAAAGAATCCACCTGCAATGCAGGACACCCTGGTTTGATTCCTAGGTCAGGAAGATCTTCTGGAGAAGGGAAAAGCTACCTACTCCAGTATTCTTGGGCTTCCCTTGTGGCTCAGCTGTTAAAGAATCTGCCTGCAATGTGGGAGACCTGGATTCGATCCCTGGGTTGGGAAGATCCCCTGGAGAAAGTGAAAGTAAAGTCACTCAGTCGTGTCCGACTCTTTGAGACCCCATGGACTGTAGCCTGCCAGGCTCCTCCATCCATGGGATTTTCCAGGAAGGAGAACTGGAATGGGTTGCCATTTTCTTCTCCAGGGGATCTTCCCCACCCAAGGATCAAACCTGGGTCTCCTGCATTGCAGGCAGGCTCTTTACCTTCTGAGCCACAAGGGAAACCAGAGAAGGGAAAGGCTACCCGCTCTATTCTGGCCTATAAGAATTCCATGTGTATACCTGAGGCGGATACATGTTGATGTATGGCAAAACCAATACAATAATGTAAAGTAATTAACCTCCAATTAAAATAAATAAATTTATTTTTTAAAAAAAGAATTCCATAGACTGTATAGTCATGGAGTCCCAAAGAGTCAGACAGGACTGAGAGACTTTCACTTTTACTCTTCACTTTCAAATAACATAATTTCCTCATATTATAAAAACAAAAGCATTTATATTTGTATCTTAAAAAACCTTGCCAGATACAAATATCTTGCTTTGGTTTTTATATTTGTTTCCGGCAAGGTTAATACGTATAAAATATTATCTAGGAGATAAATTTTAAAAATTTAAATTACTTACTGTTTACTTAGAGATACAGGTGGAACTGAAACGATACTACTATTTTTAATCCTTTAACAGCCCAGCACAAATTTGACCAATTTGCATGCCTTTTCTGAACATAATTACCAGTTCCTGACACAAAAATAATATGTATTTTAGGATAAGTTATACAACAAGTATCTTTTATTATGGAGTTCAGATTTCTACTGACACTTTCTGACAGGATAAAATACAATCAACTCTTTGTTACATTCTTTGCAAATTCAGATCTAAAATTAATTTGCCACCTGATTAGACTTTGTAAAGAAGACAATGCAAATCAAATAATAACTATGGAATTTTATTTTAAAATACATTACATTTTTGAGGGACAAGTCTCATATAATTGTACAATTTTCACCATTGTGATTTCAAAAAAAGAACAAAATTTCTTAATAAAATTATTTTTCAAATATACTTTTTTAAGAAATGATGGGTGCATCTATATGTTTATGTGTGTAAAAATATTCAATAAGAAGGAAATAAAAGGATATGATGAAATGTTTTCTTTCTGATTGGAAGATTTCCAGATGACATTCATTTTCCTTATTGGTCTATCTGTAATTTCTGAATTCTGAGTATGTGTGTATATATATATACACATATATATAATTTTAAGATATGTGTATAATTTTAATATATATGATCTTAAAAAAGGTAAGATATTCACTCTATACTTTGCCATTTCTTTCATAGGAATGTGTATATTAATTCCAATTACTATTAATACATTTGATAATCTTGGAATCTTTTAAACATTAGCATGTTTTGTAAGATTACACTCATTTTGGTTTTTAGTATAAACTATTGAGAAACTGTATTTTAAAATCATCTGAAAGAAAAGTATAAAAATATATTATTCTAAAGATAGAATATAAGAGTTACATTAAAAACTAAAAGTAGAGCTACGGTATGATTCAGCAATCCCACTCCCAGGAGTATATCTGGAGAAAACCATGATTCAAAAAGATCAATGCACCTCAATTTTCATTCAGAACCATTCACAACAGCTGGGATATGGAAGGAACCTAAATATCTATTGATGGAGGAATGGCTAAAGAAGGCATGGTGCAAATGTACAATGGAATATCACTCAGCCATAAAATAAAGAACAAATAATTCCACTTGCAATGACATGCATGGACCTAGAGACTGCCATACTGAGTGAAGTTAAGTCAGACTGAGAAGGACAAATATTATATGATATTACTTATATGTGAAATCTAAAAAATGGTACAAATGAACCTATTTGCAAAACAGAAATACTGTTACAGATGCAGAAGACTTGTGGTTACCAAGGAGGGAAGTAGGGGAGTAACAAACTGGGAGATTGGGGTTGATATACACACACTGCTGCTAAGTCACGTCAGCCGCGTCCGACTCTGTGCGGCCCCACAGACGGCAGCTCAACGGGCTCCCGTCCCTGGGATTCTCCAGGCAAGAACACCGGAGTGGGTTGCCATTTCCTTCTCCAGTGCATGAAAATGAAAAGTGAAAGGGAAGTCGCTCAGTCGTGTCTGACTCTTCGCGACCCCATGGACTGTAGCCTACCAGGCTCCTCCATCCATGGGATTTCCCAGACAAGAGTACTGGAGTGGGGTGCCATTGCCTATTCCAATATACACATTACTAGATACAAAATAGATACATAAAAAGAACCTATTATATAGCACAAGGAACTCTGCTCATTACTCTACAATGACCTATATGAGAATAAGATCTTAAAAAAGAGTGGATATATGTAAAGTATAACTGATCCACTTTGCTATACAGTGGAAACCAACACAACATTGGATTCTTTACCAACTGAGCTATCAGGAAAGCCCTATAAATCAACTATACTCCAGTAAAAATTGTAAAACATAAAAATTACCTAGCAATCTATAAAGCCCAGTGGCAAACCAACCATATGTTGTATGTGTGTCTGTGTAATGTTGTGCATATGGATGTATGTGTATATAGCTCTATCTACATATGCATTCATAGACATTATATGTATTAACATGCATATATATTCAATCTCTATATATGCTTTCTTATTATTTGATATTATACATAATTGTATAATATTACTTCTGATATATTATCTCCTTTAGTCTTATTTAAAATTATATTACTATGAAATTATTAATATAATATTACTACAATTCATAGCTCTATCCACATATTAGAAGTATCAGAAATTATTTTAACTGCTCTATATACACATTATCATTTCCTCCACATACAAGCACCGATTATCATCAACACTACTACATCATTATCTCTATTTTCACAGAAGAGGAAACTAAAACCCAGAAATTTAAATAATATAACCACAAAATTAACTAGTGGAAAAGCTAGGAATCAAAATCAGTTTCAATCCCATAAGTAATTATCATTCAAAAGCACATTACTAGTTAGTTGATGTCTACAAATATTTGTTTCAAATCATTTGGATTTAGCATTAGTATATTATAATCAAGCAAAAATGTGCATAAACAAACTGAAAAGTTTATATGCCGAGAACATGTTATCTTCTATAAATTTAGAACTACAGAGTTATATTATTACTAGTGGTTAGTGGCTCAATCTTGTCTCATTCTTTGCTATCCCGTGGACTGTTGCCCACCACGTCTCTGTCCATGTAATTTCCCAGGCAAGAATATTGGAGTGGGTTACCATTCCCTTCTCCAAGGGATCTTCCTGACTCAGGGATCGAAACTGTGTCTCCTGAGGCTCCTACATGCAGGTAGATTCCTTACTGTTGAATGACCTGAGAAGCTCCATACCAGTTACACTTTATATTAGAATCCATGGTGGGTACTATAGGTAATAGTCACTAGCATTTTATGCCATAAAGGAATTTTAGAGCAGTATAATTTTAGCAAGTATAAATCAGCTTTATAACTGAATAAATTTCACTCCCTTTGTTATTCAGTTCCTTTTCATTTTTCTATCTCACAGTGGATATTGGACAAAAACAATAGATTCAAACACAGCTACATTTCTAAGAATAATGATTTTAGATTTACAAATGGGCCTTAAGTAAGTACATGCAGAAAGTCTAATCTTGCACTTTAACTTTTAATATTAAATATTTTGTTTTCTTTTAACTAGAAGAGGGTTTTAGAAGGCATCACACACTCTACCTTCCAACTCCTTTCATCTCCCAGTTTTCATAGCTCAATAAATGGTTCACCTTTCACCCAGTTACTGGGGTCAAAATCTAGTCAGCTGACCTCTTTCTTGTCTTAAACCCCTAACGAAGTCACACACACACACACTCTCTCTCTCAGCTCTACGTGCAGAGTGTCTGCGGGCTCCACATGCCATTTTATCATCCCAGTGGACTGACTGCCTTTACCTTCAAGTCATCACACTTCTCTATCTGAATGCTGCAATAAGCTTCCAAGGGATGCTCCTGCCTGTCTCCTTGGATCAAGGACAATAGACTAGGTTACCTATTGTATATCAGATAGAAAATATTTTTATACGTCTAACCCTTAAATCAGATCACCTGTCTCCTGTGTTCAAATACCTCCAATAGTTCCTCATGTCAGTCTGAAGAAATGTCCTTATTCTGATGCAATTTGAACCCCTACTACTTTTTTGATATCATCTCTCACAATGTTTCACTTTCTCACTAAGATCTGATTATGGCTATCTTACTTGTCTCTGAGCATTCCTATGAAACGTTCTAAATACTCGTTATCAACTTATTAATTTAGCTTGTGGTATAACAACAGACCGGCACTGGTCTGTGTACAGCACTCGGACTAGCACTGTTCTAAATCAATATACTTTTTATCACTTATCATCATCCGTCATGTAATATCTTTATTCAGAATGTAAGTTTTATGAGGGAAAGGACTCTCATTTTGTTCACTGCTATACTTATTGCATTTACAAGTATTTGAACCAAGGTATGCACCCAATAAACACTTAATGATTGGACGAATGGATATGTGACTGTGGAGTGTTAGAATTTGCCTAGAATTCCCATCTTACAGATAGCCTACAAATTATTTTTGATGACCAGCATGTTAGAACCATAGTTATCTTTAGATATCGTCAAGTCCAATTTATAGATATAGATGAGAAAACAGAGGCAGATAAGTTAATGTGCTGAACAAAGATCAAACAGCTACTCAGGAGCAGAAATGGAATAGGACTCTCCATTCACAGGCTATGTGCAAATCATACAGTGTCTTATGTTACACAGAAGGCTTCATGAAACTGTCCAGCTTTATGGAGAAGATTCCCAAGATTAATATTCTGTGGCCAGTAGAAAAACTAAAGCATGAAACTTGGCATTGGTGCTTAAGAACATGGGCCAAATAGCACTAGCTGATTATATGACTGGAAAGTAGATCCTGAGCAGTATCTTAATTTTTTTTTTTCAATTTCTAGGTAAATGAAGCTAAATGTAGCTTCTTGAAAAGAAAATCTTTTAAAATTTGCTTTTTCAAAAGAATCTGTTTAACTAAAGCACTCGTCTCTACAGAAACTAACCAATAGTACATGATAATCTTTAAAATGTTTTAATTGAATTATATATTTATCACATTTTAATGTACTACTAAAACTTGTCTTTTAAAGGAATCATTTAAGATCATTTTGTAAAAATAATCTTTGTAATGGATATAATCAATCATCTCTTAATTCAACTGTTTTGCAAATTCCAACTTCAGAGATGTTTGCTTAAATATATGTATATCTGCAGTTGCAGCTAACAATTATATTATGGTTTAATATCAGTTAATTAAAATATTAAATTATTATTAAAGTCATTATTATAGTTAATAACTTACAAAGTATTGTATAAATTACAAGTCAGTTTTATTCATATCAACTTTCTTAGTCCTAAATTCTTTGAGAAATGGTTATAAGAGCCATAACTATTAGAACAATTGCCAGGAATTCAAGTATTGAACATCCTGGACTAAGGGAACTTCTGAGGGACATGCAGAAATTTTTTGAATTAGAAATGAATTGACAAATTTTTCCAAATACTAGGTATATTAAACTTGGTGTTATGTGTGACTCACAAAGAAAAAATGGAAGATAATGAGTTAAGTACAAATTGATTAAGTTTTCTATACCCATGGAAAAACTGAGAGTGAAAAACAAGGTCTTCAGCTGACTCTGTTATAAGCCTGTTTTCTTCTCTGCACTTTGTTCAAATAGAAGTTAATTAGATGTAGAAACATTAGCGAGAAATAGATAAGGGAAGAAAACAGATTTGATAACCACTGCAACTATGATTTATTTGAGGATCTCACTTAGAACATTTTGTTGGATGCATGTCAATTAATTTTTTTTTTAATTGTGGGTTTTTTACTTTGTACATATATTCTCAAATATTATACTTTAGTGCCATTTGTACAAAGGTGACTTTCTTCTTTGGAGGCTATGTTAAATGTTACTAATTCTTTATTACCTGTTGAATCAAACCCTAGTCACCTGCTCAGTTTTCAAAATTTTCCACAAATTGAGACCCTATTACAACATCTATTCAACCTAGTCCAAAGTTATCTTTTAAAATAATTTTCCATAGTTGTTAAAAGATTCTTGATTGCCATCCATCATTCAACTCATTCACGCTTTTTTTTTTAATTCTATTTTTTTAATTCATTCCTTTCACCTCATCGTGGATCCTGCCGATTCAGACAAAATTCATATCTATCACTATTTCCAACACTTGACTAGAGAATTTCTTTCTTTCAGAAAAGGTCTGAGTCATTCATTCAGTTTACATTCCCCTAAAGTTTGTATTCAAAGATTTATTCTATTTTTATTTATTTGGCTATTTTAATCTTGTTTTCCGACATGTATACCTTAATTCTTCCCTAGATGATGAGCTGGCTTATACAGACTTGAGATCCTATATTCTATTATTTTCAGTTAGGGAGACCAAATTGGGTAATCACACAACAAGTGTGATTACACAACAAGTTGTGATTACACAATCACTTGTTGTGATTACACAACAAGTGCAATCACATAACAAGTTGGGTACATCACACAGCAAGAATTAAGTACTCTACAAAGATTTGTAGATTTAAACCTAGACTAACTTATTGTGACCCATGCAGAGCAGATAATAATGCAAAATAATATAGAGAAAGACACTGGACTTCATATGTCTTAAATCCAAAATACTAAATTTTTTGATTGAGTCTAAGTATTTATCTTGAATTGTTTAAGTTACTATGTCACATTCACACACTACTTTTGTGAAATTAAAAAATACTCTATTTTAATTGCATGCTTATTCAGCAGCCTTCTATAAATTTAAAGGTATTTGTTTTTGTAAGCATATGTCAAAACTTTGAGTGCTTCTATAAAAATACAAGTATATACATATATATATGTATATATATACATATATATTTCTATTATCCATGTAAGTTTAAAAGTTGTAATATTAGCAAGAAAAAAATGTCTATTTTGAATACCAGACACTAGAGAGAGTTTTACAAGAAGGTTTTCTCAGGCCACTGTCCTCTGACTCACAAAGTTTAAATGGTATTTTTATTTTCCAGACATAGCTAGACAAATGACTGCCTAAGTACTATTCATTCATCTACTATTAAAGTCTCTTTTTACCTCATGATTATACCATCCTTTTCCTCAATGAATGGTATTTTGGTACCAGTTGTTTTAAATTTCAGGTTTCTCTAGTATAAAATTAACTTTCTTCCAGTATCAAAAGTATTTCACATGCCATTTGAGAATTACCTTACCCTTACAAGGGCTATAGATAAGGAGAAAAGACTTGTTTATAAATGACTGTTGTTTGTAAATTAAGGTTTCTCTACACATTTCTATGAAGGCTTTCTGTGATGAAACCAAAAATTTGCTCCAGACCAGTTAACTTTAGATTTACCCAATAAATTTACTCTTTCTCAACTTGCTACCTAATTCAGCTGAGACCTGAGACTCAAGAGCCAGTGTACAAACAGCTCTGCTCAGCTAGCCTTGAGCCATGAAGCCAGCACACAATAAGAAAAAGCCATTGAAACTCTTTTTCTGGTACTTTCTAATTCATATTTTCTTATTGCTTCACTTTGCCAGCCTGATTCAGAGCTCGGGCTTCTGATTACCTTACTCTGTCTCTCTCATCCTTTGAAATCGCCCCCTGTAGTAGTCTGGCTCCACTTTAGCATATTGCTCTGGAAACTCTGGAAGAACGTGACTCCACCCTAGCTCAGGCCCAGTGAACTTGCTGTCAGTCTATAGCCCCTGGGTCCCCAAGGGAGAAAGGGGCACAGCCCACATGTGCTTTCTATTGTGTCCCCATTAGGGGGTCAGGTCCTTATAAAGGAACTCTGATGGAGAGCTACAATTCCATTCTGCTTCACGCCATCCTGGCATCTTGATATTATTGCTTGTCTTAGCTCTGGTTGATATCTCCATCTTCCAGCCTAAAAATTCAGCTGAGGTAAACAAATAATTATTCATTCTAATGCCAGTTATATTTTTAGACTGGGCTTCTTAATGACATTAATACTTCCCATGTCTGTTATCCTGAACAGTCAGGGACTGGAAAATGCTTTGCTGTTTTTTATTTGATTCCCTGCCTTCTGTTACACCCTGTTTCAACCTCGAATTAAATAAAGAGTAACACATGAGTGCCAAAAATGTTTGACAAGAGAACTCAAGAAGCATATGGTATTAAGTACAAAAAACTAATTCTTAGCTAAGTAATTATTCTTCATTTGAAAATATGTACTATTACTTCTTCTTTTTAAAAGTCAGCACACTTGAGGGCCAAGTGTTGCCCAGGGACTTTAACTTGAATAAAGCGCTGTGTTGGCTCAGAAGCTGTGAAATTACATAGGAACACCAACAACACTTCGACTTCTCAAGTATCCCCTGCATTATTTACCTCTGAACAACTAGGGGGCTTTTTGTAGAGAGGTCCCTATCTACTGCAAGCATTCACTCTATTTAATGTTTTTTAATTAACATTGCACAAACACCAATTCTGTGTGTGCAGTGAAGTCTGTTTTCTTCCCCCAGGTTTCCATTCTCAAACGGATTCAGAAATGCAGCCACAGAACCTTGCAGGAATTCCCTTCTCCAACCCAATTCTTCCTCAAAACCAGAGGATCTCTAATCCAGTAGATAATGGTTAAAAGAGAATGAAACTGATAAAGGAAGAGCAAAAAGGGAGGGTATATCTGGGGGAAAAAATTAGTTGATACAAAAATGCCCTGCGGTTGTTTGCACAGTTTTAAAACACTAGTATAATTGTGAAATAATTGGATTTTTCCATAATACAATATGTGAAATTAGATAATCTGGCATCATTTAAAAGTTAGACAAGATGATCTTTAAGGTCACTGCCAGTTGTAAAATTCTACATTTAAAATCATCCAGGGAGCCTTTAAGAGGCCTTCAACCATGGGGCATCAAATGAGAATTATTATTCCTAAAGCACAATGGATAAAACTCAAAGAATGAAGTTCAGAGATTTTAAAAAAAAGTGAAGAATCTACAAACTAGTTTCTAATTATGATAGCATACAACTCCAAAAATCTCTTTGTTAACTTCTAAGAAACAAAAGAAGAACCTTCTCAAGCAGACTGAAATAATACATACTGGATTATGTATTGAAAATCTCCTTCAGGGTAGAAAACTTCTCAGAAACAAACTGGATCCACTAAAAATTATATTAGTTTGAAAAATGTTGTGAAGTTTGGTTTTGCTTTCATCCGTTTGAAGCTCACCAGTAACCCTAAATCGGAAAAACTGACTCCCTAAAGTAGTGGCATAAAGTCTCTTCACACTTGCAATAGTTAGAAGATGGCATTTTAAATCTACTCAGTCTGTCTTTCTTCTTCTTGTTTTCAATTACATCTTTTTTTTGTAGACTTGGTATTCGAATTTCCTTCTATTAATGAAAAATATATAGTACTAAACTCATTTAAAGAGACTTCCCTGGTGGCTCAGATGGTAAAGCGTCTGGCCTGCAATACAGGAGACCCAGGTTCAATCCCTGGGTTGGGAAGATCTCCTTGAGAAGGAAATGGCAACCCACTCCAGTATTCCTGCCTGGAGAATCCCAGGGACAGTGGAGCCTGGTAGGCTACAGTCCACGGAGTCGCAGAGAGTCGGACACGACTGAGCAACTTCACTTCACTTCAAACTCATTTAAAGGTTCTATTCTATTACTTTGTGCATCACCAGGGGGCAGCACAATTCCCAGAGAACGTTCTTTTGACTTGAGGATAGAGAAAAGTTGCGTGCCCTGTACTAAGTCACTTCAGTCATGTCTGACTCTTTACAACCCTATGGACAATAGCCTGCTAAGCTCATCTGCCATGGGATTCTCTAGGCAAGAATACTGGAGTGAGTTGCATTTCCTCCTCCAGGGGATCTTCCTGACCAAGGGATTGAACCCATATTCAACTGAAGAACCTGTGTCTCCTGCATTGAATCCATTACTGCTGAGCCACCTGGAAAGCCTGTTGGTAAAGCCTTTATGAGCTACCTAAAGTATCATCTCCACATACCTTCACACAGAACTTTTAAACTATCAGGCTTATGACATGAATTATTCTTCTTTTAAAAATATTTGTTTTTTTTTTAGGATTCATAAAATGAAATGAGTCATAAAAAGTTAAAAGGTATTATAAATTTTACATGAAAATAAACAACTTATAAATTACAATAATATTTGAATACAACAAAATCTACAACATTACCAAAGGGGGAAAATATTTTGGTAACTTATAGCAAGACAGAAACAGCAGCACAATAGTATATGCCTCTAAAGGTGTTTCACAAGTCCTATTTTTAATATTCAGAGATATCAAGATGTTCTTATATTTAAATAAATAAAACATTTTTATATTAAAAATAATAAAATGTATGCATACACACACACACACACACACACCCCTATCTATTATCCATTTCATCTTTAAACAATGTCAGTTTTCTTTTATCCCCAAAAGAAATTCATTCATTCTTCTCTTTTTTTCATTCCCTAAGAATTCATTTTTTATCACTTATTATGCTCCTGTCCTTAATATTTCACTATTTTATTGGGGAGACAGACATGGCAACAAATTGTTCCAACATAATTTGACAACAGTTTCAGTACAGTATGAAGAACCATGGAAACAGGAACAAAGTCATAGACAGTGAGCTCCTGCAGAAAAGAGACTGTGTTTATCTTGTTCAGTAATGTTTCCTTCACTAAAGAAATACTAGACTAGCCGAAAACCCTCAACTGATACATGTTCCTGTATCAAACACCCAAATTTGCCCCTGAATCAGAGTTGGAGATGGAACTTGCAAAACTAGTGAATTAGCTTCCGAGTGCTATTGTAATCAAGCACCTCACACGGAGTGGCTTAGAAAAACAGAAACTGATCTTCTCAGTTCTGGAAGCTAGAATTTCAAAATCAAGGTGTTGGCAGGGCCAGACCCTAAGGATGTATGAAAAGATCCTTCCTTGACTAGTCTCGCTTTTGCCCTAGGCATCCCTTGGCTGTGGCAGCATAATCCTACTTTGCACCTCTACCTTCACATGGCGTTCTTCCTTTGTCACTGTCTCTACATGATTGTCTTCCTATAAGGACACTGCTGAGGTGGGATTAGGAGTTGATTTGGCCAGTATGGCTTTATTTTAACTAAATGCATTTATAATAGCTTATTTCCAAATAAGGTCACATTCAGAGGTACTAGGAATTAGGACTTCAATATATCTTATGTATATAGGTTTCCCAGGTGGCACGAGTGGTAAAAAAATAAAAAACAACTGCCTGCCAATGCAGGCAATACAAGACAAACATGCTCATTCCCTGGGTCAAGAAGATCCCCTGGAGAAGGAAATGGCAACCCACTCCAGTATTCTTGCTTGGAAAATTCCATGGACAGAAGAGCCTGGTGGGCTACAGCCCATGGAGTCGCAGAGTCAGACCTGACTGAATGAGCACACATATATATCTTGCTGCTGCTGCTGCTGCTGCTAAGTTGCTTCAGTCGTGTCCGACTCTGTGTGACCCCATAGACGGCAGCCCACCAGGCTCCCCCATCCCTAGGATTCTCCAGGCAAGAACACTGGAGTGGGTTGCCATTGCCTTCTCCAATGCATGAAAGTGAAAAGTGAAAGGGAAGTCGCTCAGTCGTGTCCAACTCTTAGCGACCCCATGGACCGCAGCCCACCAGGCTCCTCTGTCCCTGGGATTTTCCAGGCAAGAGTACTGGAGTGGGGTGCCATTGCCTTCTCCATATATCTTACTAGCAGGACACAATTCCACCCATAACAACCAGTAACAACAATTTTCTCCTCTTCCACACTTTCACTTTTTCTTCCTCAATCCTTCTCTGTCTACTTTCCTTCCTCTAAGAGGAGCTCGGAGAAGGCAATGGCACCCCACTCCAGTACTCTTGCCTGGAAAATCCCATAGACGGAGGAGCCTGGAAGGCTGCAGTCCATGGGGTTGCAAAGAGTCGGGCACGACTGAGCGACTTCCCTTTCACTTTTCACTTTCATGCATTGGAGAAGGCAATGGCAACCCACTCCAGTGTTCTTGCCTGGAGAATCCCAGGGACAGCGGAGCCTGGTGGGCTGCCATCTATGGGGTTGCACAGAGTCGGACACGACTGAAGCGACTTAGCAGCAGCAGCAGCAGCAGCAAGAGGAGCTCATTTTGAGACTCTACTGATGATCACAGATCCCCCCCTATCCCTCTCCGAGAGTACCCTCTATTTTGTTAGACTCATTCTGCTTGTGCTGGGTTTGGCTCTGCTAAACTCATACAAATTACCATCATTTACACGAGCTGCTTACATTCATGCCTAATCATCATGCAGTAGAATAATAATTATGCATATCATTAAATTCATGTGAGATAACCTTCAGTGTAAGTTTTATTTGATTATGGCACTAAACTTTATTCACGCATGCTTGGCCTTCATAACGGGTTGTTCAGGAAGAATGGTTGTCTCAGCCACTTAAAAAGTAATGACAGTAATATTGACCATAACCCTAACCTTCTCCACCTGAAATAAATATTGGGGCCATAAGTTGGTACCCACGTTGTGGAAGGTTACTACAATCAAGTCCAGATTAAATAACATCAATATTTCATCTATCAAGTATGAAAGAAAATGAAATATTTTATTCAATATTTTTAAGCTTTCTAATTTGCATCTGTTTCCAGAATGACAAGATACATGGGTTCAGAGTAAGAAAGCATATTTATTTAACATATATATTTTATTCTAATGTCTTGATTAAATTTTCTGAGAATTTTTTAAAGTATTGTTGGCATATGACAATATGTAACTGCTCTATGTTCTGCTTCCAAACATTTCCTTGAGATACTTTTATGCATTTTTAAAGTCCATAATATGGCAGTGTGCTGTGGAATCAGCAACGTCAATGGAGTCAACATCTAACAAGTGCACAAAACCTTGGAATACACTCCATGCATAACACCTCATTTAACTATCTCCAGAGCTTCATTAGGTGGGCATTTAAAAATTGCATTTAATTTTTTAATTATAAAAATCAAAAATATCTGTTTTAGAAAATTTAAGAATTATAAAGTGGTACACTTAAGAATCATTCACACCGACTGAAGACAGCTTCTTAGGAATATTAGTGTTACTCATTTTGCAAGCCCCAAGTACCACTCTTATTCTAAGCTATTTTGGTCATTTCATTCAGATATATCTAAATGGGAACTCTTATTTTATAAAACCTTTTGTAGCATGATTTTTAATTAAAATTATATCACAAATATTTGCTCACATTAATAAAGCCTTTAATTGATTATATGATTATGTTGATTTTTGAACACCTAGGTCTATCCCAAATTCTTAAGTTTTGTAAAACATAGTAAGAGCTCTGGCTCCAGAATCAAATTTTGTCCCATGATCCCCTACATTTGTGACTTTGGATTAATTACTCTGGTTTACTTTCCTCTATACCAAAGAGTTAATAATAATATAGTCTAGAATACTATGATGATTAAATAAAATAATTCATATAGTTGGCATAAACAGTATCTAGCACATCCTAGGATTCAGATAATTGGTAGCTGTCGATGACCAGGTTTACATAAAGTATTTCTTTCTAATGCCCTCATCTATTTACTCTCCTTGTTTTCTTCTTTCTCTTTGGACTTTCCTATCAGTCTTCTTCACAACTAACTCTTTCTTTGTCTGCTATTTAAATAGTTTCCTGTGAAACTTAGATCCTTTGCTCTTATTCTGCATTCTCTCTATTTTCTCCATGAACAGTCTCTTCTATTCTCATAGGCTTCAATATTATCTGTATACTGCAGGTGCCCATATTTCTATCTTTAGCCCAGATCACTCTTTTCACCCGTACATCTAATTGCCTCATGTACATTTCCATCTGGATGTCTCAAGACACTTCAAAACCAGAAGGTCCAAAATTAAAACTGTCCCTCTTTCAAAATGAGCTTCTCTTCCTCTTACGATTCTTCATTCAGTGAATGACCACCAATAGCACTTTACTACTCTGGACTGAATGCTGAGTTATTTTCCACTCATCACTTTCCCTTGTCTCAGAGCACATACATTAATAAGTCACCATGAGTCAATATCTAAAATACCTTTTATTGTCTTCATTTCTCGGCAACCTGACTAGTATTGCCTTAGTCTATATCCCTGTTTTCTATTGTCCATATTGCTATGGCATTCATCTAAACAGAGTTCATCCAATGCATTTTGCATGATACTATGAGACTTTTAAAAAATATATTAAAAAAATAAATCTTATCATGCAGCAGCTCATACTTAAAAGATGTCAATAGTTTCCCTGAGCTTTGGTAATGAAAGTCTTTCAAAACCATGTATCACCTGGCCCCTCCTTCACCTGATCAGTCTTACAACTCAGCATCACCTACCCCCAATTCCTCCCACACCCAATTAGCACTATTCACTCCTAACATCCTGAACTTCTCCCAGTTTCTCATCTTCAGGCCTTTACACTCCTCTCACTGCAGGGGCACTTTTATTTCTACCCTTTCTTAACTAAACTAACTTTTAACCCAATCTTCAAGTCTCAGAAAATGGTCAAATTATTTTTAAAAATAAAATCCAGTTATGGTTCTTTACTTCCACTGAGCACACTAAATGCCACATTATGATTAGTTGCACTGAAAAATGTGTTTTAAGAACAATGATATATTTTAAATTCAATGGAATAAATGAGCTTCACTGTCCACCTTCCATCGTGGCTATCTGGGTCATGAATACCTTTTTGTGTGTAGTTTATCTGTGTATTCTTGCCACCTTTTAAAAATAACTTCTACTTCTGCTAGGTCCATACCATTTCTGTCCTTTACTGTGCCCATCTTTGAAAGAAATGTTCTGTTGGTAACTTTAATTTTCTTGAAGAGATCTCCAGTCTTTCCCATTCTATTGTTTTCCTCTATTTCTTTGCATTGATCACTGAGGGCAGCTTTCTTATCTCTACTTGCTTTTCTTTGGAACTCTGCTTTCAGATGGGTATAACTTTCCTTTTTGCCTTCTCCTTTTCCTTTCTTCTTTTCTCAGCTAATTATAAGCCCTCCTCAGACAACCATTTTGCCTTTTTGCATTTATTTTTCTTGGGGATGGTCTCAATCACTGCCTCATATACAATGGCACAAACCTCTGTCCATAATTCTTCAGGCGCTCTATCTATCAGATCTAATCCCTTGAATCTATTTGTCACTTTCAGATAGCCACGATTGTGTGATCACTCAACTAGAGCCAGACATTCTGGAATGTGAAGTCAAGTGGGCCTTAGAAAGCATCACTATGAACAAAGCTAGTGGAAGTGACGGAATTCCAGTTGAGCTATTTCAAATCCTAAAAGATGATGCTGTGAAAGTGCTGCACTTAATATGCCAGCACATTTGGAAAACTCAGCAGTGGCCACAGGACTGGAAAAGGTCAGTTTTCATTCCAATCCCAAAGAGGGGCAATGCCAAAGAATGCTCAAACTACCACACAGTTGTACACATCTCACATACTAGCAAAGTAATGATCAAAATTCTCCAAGCTAGGCTTCAACTGTATGTGAACTGTGAAATTCCAGATGTTCAAACTGGATTTAGAAAAGGCAGAGGAATCAGAGATCAAATTACCAACATCCGCTGTATCACTGAAAAAGCAAGATAGTTCCAGAAAAACATCATCTATTTCTGCTTTTTTGACTACACAAAAGCCTTTGACTCTGTGGATCAAAACAAACTGTGCAAAATTCTTAAAGAGATGGGAATACCAGTCCATCTTACCTGCCTCCTGAGAAATCTGTATGCAGGTCAAGAAGCAACAGTTAGAACCGGACCTGGAACAATGGACTGGTTCCAAGTTGGGAAAGGAGTACATCAAGGCTGAATATTGTCACCCTGCTTATTTGAATTATATGCAGAGTACATCATGCAAAAGTCTGGCCTGGATGAAGCACAAGATGGAATCAAGATTGCTGGGAGAAATATCAATAATCTCAGATATGCATATGACACTACTCTTATAGAAAGTGAAGAAATAAAGAGTCTCGATGAAAGTGAAAGAGCAGAGTGAAAAACCTGGCTTATAACTGAACATTCAGAAAACTAAGATTATGTCATCCAATCCCATCACTTCATGGCAAATAGATGGGACAACAATGGAAATAGTGACAAACTTCATTTTGGGTGGCTCTGAAATCACTGCAGATGGTGACTGCAGCCATGAAATTAAAAGACACTTGCTCCTTGGAAGAAAAGCTATGACCAACCTAGACAGAATATTAAAAAGCAGACAAATTACTTTGCCAACAAATGTCCATCTAATCAAAGCTATGGTTTTTCCAGTAGTCATGTATGGATGTGAGAGTTGGACTGTGAAGAAGACTGAGTGCACAAGAATTGATGCTTTTGCACTGTGGTGTTGGAGAAGACTTCTTGAGGCCCTTTGGACAGCAAGAAGATCCAACCAGTCAACCCTAAAGGAAATCAGTCCTGAATATTCATTGGAAGGGCTGATGCTGAAGCTAAAACTCCAATACTTTGGACACCTGATGTGAAGAATCAACTCATTGGAAAAGACCCTGATGCTGGGGAAGATTGAAGGCAGGAGGATAAGTGGGGATGATAGAGGATAAGATGGTTGGGTGGCATCACTGATTCAAAAGACATGAGTTTGAGTGAGCTCCGGGATCTGGTGATGAACAGGGAGCCTGGCATACTGCAATCCATGGGGTCGCAAAGAGTTGGACATGACTGAGTGACTGAGTGACTGAACTGAACTGTCCACCCTACATAAGTAATATATATGTAAGTGTATGTGTGTATATAAATATATTTTCAAAGTCAGAGTTACCTGGCAAGTTAGAGTTTGTAGAAGAAAGTACCCTGTGTGAAAAAAAAGCACAGATTGATTTGAAAAGGAATTACATGTTTCAATACATTCCACCACTTTGTGAAAATAGACATCAGCCGATGAACTTCTTTTTTAGTCTCCATAGACGTAAGAACTACAGAAAACAGCTATCTTTTCAATAGGTAAGTATTTTAGGGAGATGTACTTATTAACTAAGTTTTCATCTCACATCTGGTAGCTTCTTAATTATCATTTATCCCAAACCACGAATAATTTTATTTTTTTTCACCCCTGAATATCTTAACTATATAAATGTGCTGTATTTGACAGCTTCATTTCCTACTGCTGCTGCTAAGTCACATCAGTCATGTCTGACTCTGTGCGACCCCATAGACGGCAGCCCACCAGGCTCCCCTGTCCCTGAGATTCTTCTGGCAAGAATACTGGAGTGGGTTGCCATTTCCTTCTCCAATGAATGAAAGTGAAAAGTGAAAGTGAAGTTGCTCAGTCATGTCCAACTCTTCACGACCCCATGGATTGTAGCCTACCAGTCTCCTCTGTCCATGGGATTTTCCAGGCAAGAGTGCTAGAGTGGGTTGCCATTGCCTTCTCCATCATTTCCTACTAGTCATAATAAATACATATATTATTACTAAGTGTATTTTTCTTTTAATTCATGTGACTGTCCACTTGGCAAAAACAAACCTTAAAAGGGCGATTTTAACATTCTAACAGGAATGTTAGGAACCTCATCTTCTTTTCTTCAGGCTTTTGGGCCTCCCCAAATCTTAAATCAAATGTAGTATTTGTAGTCTCTAAACTTCCTGCAGGTAATCCCACAGGTTTTAAAGTCACACACTGTGTCTGCTCTTGAGGAGAGTGAAGAAAGCACAGCTCAAACAACTGCATTCCACACTTCCCACTCCCAAATTCCTGACTCTTCTCGTCCTGGTAATTAGGCTATTGAGGATTGCATTTTTGTTCCCAATTCCTCCCTCCTGACCACCAGCTGTCTCTTACCCCTTCCTCAGGTGGGTGGTAGAGTGACTCATGCCCTTTGTTAAGTGACTGCACAGCCTCTCACTATAGGTGGGACTTCCCTGGTGGTTCAGTGGTAAAAAATCTGCCTGCCATTCCAGGAGACTGGGACTCACTCCCTAGTTGGGAAGATCCCCTGGAGAAAGAAATGGCAACTGACTCCAATATTCTTGCCTGGGAAATCCCATGGACAAAGGAACCTGGCAGCTACAGTCCATGGGGTCACAAAAGAGTTGGACAGGACTTAGTGACTAACCAATAACAACTCACTACAGGTAGAGTGCACTTTTTGGCCCAAGTGATACTGGGTTTGGCCTCAGAACGTGACCAAGAGAAAAAACACCACACCTACAGTAAAAGAATATGTGAATTCTAAGCCCAAGCATTAAGAGTCTGACTTTTGTTGTTGTACAGTAGAAGCCAACTCAACACTGTAAAGCAATTTTCTTCCAATTAAAAAATAGATTATATAAAAAGAGAGGCACTGCATGTTCCATGGTCCTCATATTGTGCTTCTATCATCCTTATGGGAAGAACAGCTCTCAGTGTGGAGAACACTTGTGGGAAACCCGCAACTTGAAACCAAGCTCTGACTAGATCAGTTAATCCAGGGGCATATGATTGAGAATGAAAGCTTTATTGCAAGCCACTAAGTTTGAAATTGTTTGTTATGCAGCATTACTGTGGAAAATGGTAACTAATTGAGTAGTATACCGAAACTCTTAAAACTAATTTTTTCTTTTTTAAAAATAAATCTTGGCAAAAGTCCAATATCCATTCCCCACCCCCACTTTCTTGGGTTCCTTGTACATGAAACCCATATTAGATTCCTAGTGTCACAACTCCATTTTCCAAAAGCTGAGGGTGCCTGCTTCCCAAGATGAGAGAGAACAGACACAGGCACTCCCAGAAGGACAAAGGCCTCCTACAAGCTTGCCAAACAGAACTCCTAGAAACATCCTTCAGTGGCTACTTACTGAACTTCAATAAAAGCCATGCTGTTTGAAAGGCACAGAATCTGTGAAGAAGTAGGACACAAACAATTTCTGATTCAGAGTACCATAAATCCTGTGGAAAGGAAAATGCAATGTGCTAGAGCCAACAACACATTTTTTATTCCTTTTAAATTCAAATATAGTTTATGCACATGAATATGTCTATAAATTATATCACACAGAGTTTGCATCTCCTTTTTACTAATATCCTACTTTTTGTGATTCATTTCAATTCATAAAGCATTATCACTCAGATTGTCATACATGAAACCTTGCAATTTTCCTACAAGGTAACATACATAGATATTAATCTATTCATTTTACTGATAAAGAAAACAAGTCAAAATGACTTTTTAAGTAATAACAGTAAGTAATATCTATTGAATTCTTATAGTTGTCCAACTTATTGCTGAGAACTTTACAGAAAATAGTCCACTTAATCACACAACTCAAAGTAGACAAATACTATTATTATTCCCATTTTTTAGGTGTGGTAACTAGCTCAAATAACTTGTATAGATCACATTACTGCTGAGTGTTGTAAGCAGATTTTGTGTCATTCATACATTCACATGCATTTATGCAATAATTATTTAATAAATCTTGACAGTATGACAAGTAGTAAGATATGAAGGCCAAACTCTTTATAAACAAATTATACTACAAGTAAAAGAGATTGAGGATTTTTTGTAACCTCCAAAGTGGTTCTCAAAACCAGCACCCTAGTGTCACGTAGAATGGGTATTGAAAAGACAGTGATTCACTAGACCTTTAAAAAATTGAGGGATTCATGTGTTTAGCAGCCTCTAAGCATTTGGATGGACAGAGTCAATTGAGACCACGGTAACTCTCAGATGTACATCCCTGATAGAGCTGAGAATTAAGAAAAATAAAGCCCATCTAATATTTTTTTCATAAACCCATTATTTAAAGTATGTAAAAAAGAATATGACAAATATTATATTAGTTACATAACACAGAGGTAGAGTTGATCAAAGAAATCTCCAGAACTGGGAAGTTTTGATTTGAGGGTTCTTTCAGGATCACATCAGTTCAGTCACTCAGGCCTGTCTGACTCTTTGTGACCCCAGAGACTGCAGCATGCCAGGCTTCCGTATATCACCAACTCCTGGAGCTTGCTCAAACTCATGTCCATCTAGTCGGTGATGTCATCCAACCATCTCATCCTCTGTCATCCCCTTCTGCTCCTGCCTTTAATCATTCCCAGCATCAGGGTCTTTCCCAACGAGTCAGTTCTTCACATCAGTTGACCAAAGAATTGGAGTTTCAGCGTCAGCATCAGTCCTTCCAATGAATATTCAGGACTGATTTCCTTTAGGATTGACTGGTTTGATCTCCCTGCAGTCCAAGGGACTCTCAAGAGTCTTCCCCAACACTCTAGTTCAAAAGCATCAATTCCTTGGGGCTCAGTCTTCTTTATGGTACAACATTCACATTTATACATGAAGAAACTATAGTTTTGGCTATATGAATCTTTGTTAGCAAAGTAATGTGTCTCCTTTTTAATATTCTGTCTAGGTTGGTCACAGCTTTTCTTTCAAGGAGCAAGCATCTTTTAATGTCATGGCTGCAGTCACCATCTGAAGTGATTTTGGAGCTCAAAAATATAGTCTGACAATTTCCATTGTTGCCCCATCTATTTGCCATGAAGTTCTGATGCTGGGAGGGATTGGGGACAGGAGGAGAAGGGGACGACAGAGGATGAGATGGCTGGATGGCACCACTGACTCGATGGATGTGAGTCTGAGTGAACTCCGGGAGTTGGTGATGGACAGGGAGGTCTGGCGGGCTGCAATTCATGGGGTCACAAAGAGTCAGACACGACTGAGCAACTGAACTGAACTGAACTGAACTGAATGGGACCAGATGCTATGATCTTTTTTTTTTTTTGAGTGTTGAGTTTTAAGCTAGGTTTTTGACTCTTCTCTTTCACTTTTATCAAGAGTTCTTCTTCACTTTCTGCCATGAGGGTGGTATCATCTGCATATCTGATGTTATTGATATTTCTCCCAGCAATCTTGATTCCAGCTTGTGCTTCATTCACTCCAGTATTTTGCATGATGTATTCTGCATATAATTTAAATAAGCAAGGTGACAATACACAGCCTTGATGTACTCCTTTCCCAATCTATAACCAGTCTGATGTTTCATGACTGCTTCTAACTGTTGCTTCTTGATCTGCATACAGATTTCTCAGAAGGCAAGTCAGATGGTCTGGTATTCCTGTCTCTTAAAGAATTTTCCAGTTTGCTGTCATCTACATAGTCAGAGGCTTTAGCATAGTCAATGAAGTAGAAGTAGATGTTTTTCTGAACTCTCTTGCTTTTTTGATGATCCAACAGATGTTGGCAGATTTCTGGTTCCTTAGCCTTTTGTAAATCCAAATTGAGCATCTAGAAATTCTTGGAGCACATACTGTTGAAGTCTTGCTTTGAGAATTTTGAGCATTACCTTGCTAGTATGAGTGCAATTGTGCGGTAGTTTGAACATTCTTTGGCATTGCCTTTCTTTGGGATTGGAATGAAAACTGACCTTTTCCAGTCCTATGGCTACTGCTGAGTTTTCCAAATTTGCTTGGCATATTGAGTATAGCACTTTCACAGCATCAACTTTTAGGATTTGAAATAGCTTAACTGGAATTCTATCACCTCCACTAGCTTTGTTCATAGTAATGCTTCCTAAGGCCCACTTGACTTGGCATTCCAAGATGTCTGGTTCTAGGTGAGTGATCATACCATAATGGGTATCTGGGTCATAGGATCTTTTTTGTATAGTTCTTCTATGTATTCTTGCCACCTCTTCTTAATATTTTCTGCTTCTTTTAGGTCCATACCATTTCTGCCTTTTTGTGCCCATCTTTGTATGAAATATTCCCTTGGTATCTCTAATTTTCTTGAAGAGATCTCTATCTTTCCCATTCTGTTGTTTTCTTCTATTTCTTTGCATTGATCAGTGAGGAAGGCTTTCTTATTTCTCCTTGCTATTCTTTCAAACTCTGTATACAGTTGGGTATGTCTTTCCTTTTCGCTTTTGCCTTTTGCTTCTCTTCTTTTCACAGCTATTTGTAAGCCCTCCTCAGACAACCATTTTGCCTTTTTTTGTTTCTTTTTCTTAGGATGGTTTTGATCGCTGTTTCCTGTACAATGTCACAAACTTCCATCCATAGTTCTTCAGGCACTTTGTCTATCAGGTATAATCCCTTGAATCTATTTGTCATTTCCACTGTATAATCATAAGGGACTGGCTTTATGTCATACCTGAATGGTCTTATGGTTTCCCCCACTTTCTTCAACTTAAGTCTGAGTTTTGCAATAAGGAGCTCATGATCTGAGCCACAGTCAGCTCCTGGTCTTGTTTTTGTTCACTTTATAGAGCTTCTCCATCTTCAGGTGCAAAAAAATATAATCAGTCTGTGTGGTACTGACCATCTGTTGATGTCCATGTGTAGAGTTGTGTCTTGTGTTTTTGGAAGAAGGTGTTTGCTATGACCAGTGTGTTCTCTTGGCAGAACTCTGTTAGACTTTGCTCTGCTTCATTTTGTACTCCAAGGCCAAATTTGCCTGTTACTCCAGGTATCTCTTGACTCCCTACTTTGGCATTCCAAATGATGGAATGGACATGAAAAGGACATCTCTTTTTTCTGTTAGTACTAGAATGTCTGGTAGATTATCGTAGAACCATTCACCTTCAGTTTCTTTGGCACATGTGGTTGGGACATAGAGTTGGATTACTGTGACACTGAATGGTTTGCCTTGGAAATGAACAGAGATCATTGTGGCATTTTTGAGATTACACCCAAGGATTGCATTTTTGACTCTTGTTCACTACGAGGGCTACTTCATTTCTTCTAAGGGATTTTTGCCCACAGTAGTATATATAATGTTCATTTTAACTAAATTCACCCATTCCAGTCCATTTTAGTTCACTGATTCCTAAAATGAAGATGTTCACTCTTGCCATCTCCTATTTGACCACTTCCAATTTACCTTGATTCATAGACCTAACATTCTGGGTTCCTATGCAATACTTTCTTTACAGCGTTGGACTTTATTTTCATCACCAGTCACATCCACAATGTGGGCATTGTTTTTGCTTTGGCTTAGACTCTTCATTCCTTCTGGAGCTATTTCTCTACTCTTCTCCAGTAGCATATTGGGCACCTACCAACCTGGGCAGTTCATCATCTTTTTGTCTTTTTATCCAGTTCATGAGGTTCTCAAGGCAAGAAAACTGAAGTGGTTTACCATTCCCTTCTCCAGTGGACCATGTTTTGTCAGAATTCTCCACCATGACCCTTCTGTCTTGGGCGGCTATACATGGCATGCCTTATAGTTTCATTAAGTTAGACAAGGCTGTGATACATGTGATCAGCTTGGTTAGTTTTCTGTGATTGTGGTTTTCATTCTGTCAGCCCTCTGATGGATAATAACAGAAAATAAATATAGGAGGCTAAGCTTCTACATCTTTCTTTAGTCTTCTCCTAGATGGAACCATTGGGGTAACAACAATACTGCCATAAAGTAAAACTTGTAGAATCACCATAAACATAAAGTAACTGAGAAAAGAAAAAAAAAAGATACTTCATGGCCTGGAAGAGAGTGACAGATTATCTCTTCCCCAAGTTGACATAATAAAGAGATTATATAATAGAGGAAAGCAAAAGTGGAATAAATTATGTTGTCTTGGCAAAATTAGGCAGATTACAAAACTGTTAACTATTAACTTTAATTCAAGAAGTTAAGCATATGTAGAGAATGATTCATTTGTTAAGACAGTAATTTAATATTCAAGAATCATAATGACCTGTTCCTTTAAATATTTAGCATAATATCTAGTATATGTCCTCTCCCCTATGCAATATCTAGAAAGGAATCTTACTAGAACATATGTCTAGAATAGTGTCTGATATTTATTAGTTCCAGAAAAATATCTGACAAGTGAATGAATGAATGAATGAATGAATAAACTCCTTCAATAGAGGCAAATCTAACAGGGGTATTATCTTCTGTAATAACACTGACTTAAAAGGAAATAACTTCAAAATAGAATGGGAGGAAACTTATTTGCAAGGCTTAAAGGATTTTGCTTTAACTGAACCACAATCTTTGACAATGCCAGCCCTTTTCGAATGTATATGGAAGTCATTGATTTCTTATACAAATTAAAGCAGCTGTAAATTTAACTTAGAAGTATTGATTGTGTATGTGTGTTCAGGAGTTGGGTTGGTGGGTGGAATGTTGGAGAGATATCTCTTAAAATAAAACTTTCTTCAAATATAAAAATGTACATGCATAGACTTTTGTATATATTACTAAGGTAAGCCTGTGCATTAATAATCTATAAGTTAAAAAGCCTACAAGTTAAAAATAGCAAAAGGGTACTAGTTACAGTTGAGTGGCACTTATTGCAAATTTACTCACTGCAAACTATCCTTGGTATGCTGCCTGTCTCTTCCTGGTAAATGGCAGTGAAGGTCAGTGAATCTAATTTGACAATAATGAGCCTGGTTCTGCAATGTGCTATAATATTGTGCCCCTACTTTTTTTTTAAAGGTATTAGCCAATCAAAAAGGCTGTTCAATGACACTAGGGAAACCCCAGGAGAGATGAAGAGAGTCAAAGAACATACACTCTTATTTTTCTTTTCCAATAATGGAGGCAGCAGAGGTTATGAACATGTTCAATATGCATTAAAACAAAACACAGCTTGATAGGAATGTTTTAATTAATAACAATTATCTTCTGCAGCACTGTGATTCAAGCCAGTTCTCTGAGCATGAAGGAGAAACTTTACACTTGTGCTTCTTTGTGGACAGAGAGATTTTAAGCAAAGTTAATGGAAACTCAGCGGATGAATGGTACTGCAATTCAAATGTACTGTAAAATTACTGAAATCATTTCAATGTCACAGGACTACACTGCATTGCATTTATGATTATTACCTCTCGCTATGCTTTAGTGATATTTTGTTAGATATCCTAAGGATCGTCTTGTAAAAAAATCATAGTGTTGAGGGGATAATTGTGATGCAACAAATTATAATTATTTCTATATAATAATTTATGTATATTCTATACATATCCTAAACATTATTTATATAATTTAGCTATATAACAATTGTATACTAATAGAAAATAATAATAATTATTATAGAAAAGATACAAAAGCTGGAATGTTGACACAGGATAATGACCTACCAATAGTTATATCTCATCCCAATGCCTTTGTAAATTTTATCTTTAGCTTTTATTTCTCAAAAGATAATTCTGGAAATGATATGTGAAAATCACATTGAATACATGTTTAAAATATATATTCTTGATCCCCACCCCAGACATTCTAAGTCAATATCTCCTGGGAAGGGGCCCTCAATCTTTGTTTTAACAAGTTCTCCAGAAAACTGTCACACACATTAAAACTTGAGAAGCACTGTCCTACCCCAGAGGTTTTAAACTGGTAGCCACAGAATTCAGGGGTCTATGAACTTGTGGTGGAAAAAAATGCTCCTTAATTTTCATTGAACTGTAATATTCCCTTCAATTACTAATGCAGTCAACAAATCACAGTGGTTTAAAGTGTCTGTGAGTTGTCATCCATTAAAATCAGAGATATTGCCCTAGTATGTTGCAGTTGTTATAAATATCTCAAAGCATCACTGCCATTAATTGCTACTCAAATTATATCAATTTTAGACTCACTGCTACAGCTCTTAACTTAATGAAATATGAAATAAGTATATATACATATATATGTGTGTGTGTTTGCATATATAAAACTATATCAGGAATATTTAAAATATTATTTTGATAACTGTTTCAATATAACTGGTTTGCTTTGTAACCCTACATATTTTCTTTGATGTATTTAGAATTAATATTCTGAACAGAGATCCAAGGCTTCATGAGACTAGCTCAAGTGTCTACAATACACACAGAGTTAAGAATCCAGGTCCTAGCTCTCCTGGGCCTTGTATTTATGCAGAGGGACAAGGAAAGTGTGGCAAGAGCTAAATGTAAGCTGTTTCTCTGGCTCAAACAAACTCTCCCCGGCATTTCCTCTGAACGGACACAGATGTGGGAGCATAAAGGAAGGTGGCTCATAAAATTCCAATGTGTTTAAGAGTGCTGGGGGTGAGGGGAGCAAAGGAAAGCAAGAACACTTGTCAGTCAAGAATGGCTTATTGGCTGACTTCATCAGCAGGGGAGCTGAATTTGATCAGTTCTGCCATGATTAGTGTCACTACAGTCAAGTGTAATTTCTGTATAAATAGAAGTGGTGGATAGGAAAATAATTCAGTCCATCCCTCTAAATTGTCTCAGTCAGCACAGACATTAAAAACTGTCAGCCCGAGGAGGAGGAATGCACACATATCCAACCAAGCCTGTAATTGTATTCAGTATTCAAATATTTCAAACTACAGAATATTATTTTCAACATAAGACCAAAGAAAACACCAATGTTGATTGTGCAGCTCATTTAACTGTGAAAACAGCATTTGTTTATTTTTCATTGTCTCATTGGTAAAGTAAGCAAGTAAGTGTTTTGTATTTTATCACTTTTCAGTAGTAGGATATTTTCATCTAAAAATATGCTTCTCTTCTAATTCTTTAGCTTAATGAATAATACCTCCTTTCAATCAATTGTCCAAGATAGGAACCTGAAGAAATCCTGTCCCTCTTTAACTAAATGGATCACTAAGTCCTGTTAATTGTATCTCCCTACTGTCTCTAAAAATAATCCACTTCTGTTAAACCCATTGCTAGTTAGGTTAGTTCAGAAATAATATCATTATTTTAATTACAATACAGGAACAGACTCGTAACTGGTCTCCTTGGCTCAAACGCTTATTGTTGCCAAAGTTTACTTTATATGTTCATCAAAATAATAATTTTAAAATACACTCTTGATGTCACTTCCCTGCAAAAACACACAGCCATGAAATTCTACTAACCCCAGGGAACATGTCATAATTCTTATGGTTTATCAGGTCCCAGGCTACATTTTTTGCCTTCATACTCCTCACTGACACTCTTAAAACATCAACACAGGAGAAAACAACACACAAGGACTATATAATTGTTTACTCATATGATATAAACAATGTTCCTAATGATGATGTTACATAATGAGTGAATCTTGATGAATTGTGATTTGAACAGGCAGGAAAGAAGAATACACCTGTCTTATAGGATTAGATTCAATTTTGTCATTTAAAGAAATATCAGTTACCTAGAAAATTAAATATTCTCTGATGAGAATACTTGATGAGAGCATTGTGCACACAGAGACATATATTTTTCAAAGATCAGGGAAGCATGGGACATTGGCTCTATCTCAAATTATGTGTCTTTGCACAAGTCACTTTTCACTGGGCCTTGAGTTTCTCATAGGTAAAACACATGGAGAAAATTCATACCTACCTTTAAAATCCAAAGTCTATGTAGTAGTTTGACAATCTGTCCATAAATGATTTGACACTCTGCCTTCAAAAGGGATAGCACAATTTCCCTCCATGTAAGTGTGGGCTGGACTGAGTGACTCATTTCAAATGAAGAGAATATCGTAGACATGATAATATGTTACTGCTGTGCAAAAAGCTTGAGGCATCAGGCCCCCATTTTGAGTTCTCTTGCCCTCTCTGTTTCTCTCTCTCTTTCTTTTTTCTCAGCCTATAGAGATGACCAAATAGCGAGAAAAATAGGTCTCCAGCCAACAAGAAACTGATTCCTGTGAATCACTAATTGAGCATGGAAGTAAATTCCCAGCCATAGTCAAGCTTGGAGTTGACTGACCACAACCTCAGCCAAGAGCTTGACTGCCATCTCCACAGAGCTACTATTAGACTGACTGCTAAGCCACTCTCCTAATCTGACTCTCAATCTGTGAGATAATACATGTTTGCTTTCTTAAGGTGCTAAATCTTGGGGTAATATTTTATGCAGAAACAGATAACTAACACAGATCAGAATCCAATATATCAAGTAATTCTGTGACATCATTATCTTTTAAGTACTTCCTTATTCTTGATCCCTACAGTCTTTTCAACGTCTAAAACAGCAAACTAATTGCTACTACAGATTTACTTTTTAACAAACATTACTGAGTTTAAAAAACAGATTTACAGTTGCACAATGTAGATTTACACATGTATTACACTCTTAAAAGGATTAGAGTTAATATATTTTCAATGAAAAGGAACTCATATGCATACCAGTCAAAGTGCATAACAGAGACCCCATGCTGTTTTGCTGCTTTCTCAACTTGTGTATGACAGGCTAGTTGCAATTACATCAGTGGATTGTTTTCTATTATTTTCACCAGTGCATTAATGAAAGGCCATACAATTAAAGAAAAGATCATACTGTTTGAGAAAAGCAAGGCAAACCAGTTTAAACAAGTAGATGGAATTAAAATCATTTTACTAGCACTATTTTCCAATCCAGTAATTGCTGAAACTACTCTGAAATGCTGAGAATATCCACATTCAATATGGAATATCCTCAGAGCCACCTTCCAAACTTTAAAAATGCAGTGCTTAGCTAATATAATTTCCTTAATTATTTTCTCATACTGGCAAACTGAAAATTTACAAAATAATATTAAAAGAAAGACACTATCTTCAGGGTTACTCTATGTCCATAGCTTTAACTCAGACTCTGCTTTCACACAGGCTTCCCAATAACAAACCCATGGTAGGTCCACATGCATTGTCTTCTCCATTTCTCCTCTTTTCATTAATCGTCCTTTTATCTAACTGAACCTCTACTCTAGATTTTAGTACTATGAGACAAAGACCAGTTCATATGAGACAAGGACCAGTTAGTGTCATGCCAAGCATAATGAGCACTGAGCTAGGAGCTCCAGTTCCAGGCTCACTCCATGCTTTCAAGGCCCGGAGCTGGGGGATGGGAGTGGGGTAGCGGGTGGAGGCAAGGGGAGGGGAGAGGGAGGAAGGAAAAGAGCACTGGGGATGATGGGGGTGGCCAACTCTTATTCAAAATTAATCATCAAAAATTTGATTTGTAATCAAGTGGCTCATAATTGTGTCCCTTCCCCACTCTCTTTATTCCCTAGTAAAGAAGTGAGACTTTTCATCCACATGAGTCCCCTACAGTCAAATGAAATATTTTTAAACCTATATTTATCACACACACAAAGTCTTATATGAATGTGAACAAAAAAACTGAAAGATAACATAATTTTTTGTGCCCTTTTAAAGTCCACAGTTTTGTTACATTATAATCACGGTGTGGTTATATTTTGGCATCTTATATTTTCCCCTAGTGGGAAAAAAGATGAGGACCAAATTCCAAATTCCCCTGGAAATTCATGGGTCTACCCTTAAGGAATTTTCTTTCTTCAGAGAAAAATGAGAGACTTTTCATGATTTTCTTAATCAAGAGTTAGTCAGCTATTTCCTACTGAAGCCTAAGACTTTCTGACAGCCTGATGACCTCTTATTAATTGATACCTTGACCTTTATGAGACATCAACATAAACTTAGCTCTAATTAGGAGTAGGTTGGAGAGGGGGAAACACTAGATTTCAAAAGCAATTACTACTATGGTATATTTGAAAATACAAACTCAAAAGACAGGTAGCAAAGTTCCAAAGAAACATTGCAAATACTTACAAAGTCAAGAGTACAATTGAATTAGAAAGGAAAATAGGCATTAGAAAAAGTGATTTAATATACTAAAATCATTCACATATATATCACATCAAGAAGACTGAAACAACAGAGTTTTAGAATTAAAAGATTGGAAACTTCTTAAAATAGGAACTAAGATAATAGAAATAACTCAAAACATTTTTAATATTATCTGCTATATAATCAAGATCACACTGAAATACATCTTTAGAATTTCATTCACTCACCTATTTTTTTGTATTAATAATAAATAAATAAATAATAATTCAGTAAGTATAAAAGAATCAGTTTATTTATTAGATGATATTTTGTTAGTATTTCTCAAAAAAAGATCTTCAAATGAAAATAATTAACTTTACTAAAAGCTACCACCACATTCATCTGCCTGAATTTTAAATTATCTTTGCTTCTGCACAGGAGTAGGCACTTTGTGAAATACTATCAGGATAAGTCCTCTCTATTCAAAATGCATCCTTTTATCCTAGAGCTTGATACAAATAATAATGATAATAAATTAAAACTAGGAAAATGTTCTGCCAAATTCTAAACTCTTTTTTAACAAGGAGTTGGGTCTATAATTGAAAATGTCTACTTGTTTGGCATCATGTTAGTAAAAATCTACAGTTCAAAGAGGATCACCTTCCTAGTCTTTTTGTTTTATCAACTGATAAAGGGATGAACATATTTAAATAAGAAGAAAAATCTTATATATTTAAAGTAAACTTGGAATGATAAAACAAAAGAAGTGTTTATTTTCAATCCAGTCATAGTAGTCTAGTCCTTCTAATTATATGACCATAGCATCACTACGAACAAACCTAGTGGAGATGATGGAATTCCAGTTGAGCTGTTTCAAATCCCGAAAGATGATGCTGTGAAAGTGCTGCACTCAATATGCCAGCAAATTTGGAAAACTCAGCAGTGGCCACAGGACTGGAAAAGGTCAGTTTTCATTCCAATCTCAAAGAAAGGCAATGCCAAAGAATGCTCAAACTACCACACAATTGCACTCATCTCACATGCTAGTAAAGTAATGCTCAAAATTCTCCAAGCCAGGCTTCAGCAGTTCGTGAACCGTGAACTCCCTGATGTCCAAGCTGGTTTTAAAAAAGGCAGAGGAACCAGAGATCAAATTGCCAACATCCACTGGATCATGGAAAAAGCAAGAGAGCTCCAGGAAAACATCTATTTCTGCTTTACCGACTATGCCAAAGCCTTTGACTGTGTGGATCACAATAAACTGTGGAAAATTCTGAAAGAGATGGGAATACCAGACCACCTAACCTGCCTCTTGAGGAATCTGTATGCAGGCCAGGAAGCAACAGTTAGAACTGGACATGGAAAACAGACTGGTTGCAAATAGGAAAAGGAGTACATCAAGGCTGTATATTGTCACCCTGCTTATTTAACTTATATGCAGAGTACATCATGAGAAACGCTGGATTGGAAGAAGCACAAGCTGGAATCAAGATTGCTGGGAGAAATATCAATAACCTCAGATATGCAGATGACACCACCCTTATGGCAGAAAGTGAAGAGGAACTAAAAAGCCTCTTGATGAAAGTAAAAAAGGAGAGCGAAAAAGTTGGCGTAAATCTCAACATTCAGAAAACGAAGATCATGGCATCCGGTCCCATCACTTCATGAGAAATAGATGGAGAAACAGTGGAAACAGTGTCAGACTTTATTTTTTTGGGCTCCAAAATCACTGCAGATGGTGACTGCAGCCATCAAATTATAAGACGCTTACTCCTTGGAAGAAAAGTTATGACCAACCTAGATAGTATATTCAAAAGCAGAGACATTACTTTGCCAACAAAGGTTCGTCTAGTCAAGGTTTTTCCTGTGGTCATGTATGGATGTGAGAGTTGGACTGTGAAGAAGGCTGAGCGCCGAAGAATTGATATGTTTGAACTGTGGTGTTGGAGAAGACTCTTGAGAGTCCCTTGGACTGCAAGGATATCCAACCAGTCCATTCTGAAGGAGATCAGCCCTGGGATTTCTTTGGAAGGAATGATGCTAAAGCTGAAACTCCAGTACTTTGGCCACCTCATGCGAAGAGTTGACTCACTGGAAAAGATTCTGATGCTGGAAGGGATTGGGGGCAGGAGGAGAAGGGGACAACTGAGGATGAGATGGCTGGATGGCATCACTGACTCGATGGACGTGAGTAGAGTGAACTCCAGGAGATGGTGATGGACAGGGAGGCCTGGCGTGCTGCAATTCATGGGGTCGCAAAGAGTCGGACACGACTGAGTGACTAAACTGAACTGAATGACTATTTTTTAAATTATGAAAGCATGATAATGGACTTACAGGAAACTTGGAAAATACAGAACAAGGTTACATATAGTTTCATTATATACTACAATTATTATTTAAGTAGATAACTAAAAACTAAGTTTTTTAGTTACCTATAGTTTCATTATATACTACAATTATTATTAAGTAGATAAACTAAGATTTTTAGGTGGAATTTTAATATCAAACAGTCAAAAATTAATAAATTGAATATACAAAGAAGTAGAAGGATATAGTAGACCTGAAAAGCACTGTGAATCAATTCAGTATAATTAGGATTTATACAATTTTCATACAATGGCAGGATACACATTCTGTTTAAGTTCCCACAGACTGTAAACTAGGAGACACTGGAACATATCCAAGAACATAAACAAGGTGCAAAAATTTCAGACCATAGATGATTTAGAAATGCAAAATAGATGAATAAAATCATTACCAATCCTTAACAATGAATAAGCAGCGCCATTTAGTGATAACTGTATTCTTTTATGAATTAGACCTAGTTCATTTTACATAATGTGTGTACGCATGTTAAGTCACTTCAGTTGTGTCCAACTCTTCGCGACCCTATGGACTATAGCCTACTAGGCTCCTGTCCATGGGATTCTCCAGGCAAGAATTCTGGAGTGGGTTGCCATGCCCTCCTCCATGAGATCTTCCTGATTCATAATAGAAATAGGTAATAGAAATAACTCAGAACATTTTTAATATCATCTGCTATTTAATCAAGATCAAACTGAAATACATTTTCAGAATTTCATTCACTCACCTATTTTTTTTTCAAATCAAACCTGCATCTCCTGTGATTCCTGCATTACAGATGCTCTCTTTACTTCTCAGACATTGGGGAAGCCCACTAATAAATGACTACTATTTTCTCGTTAGTTTATGCTTCTATTTTCCATCATTGCATAAATAACAATACTAAATGCTATTTTTAAAAATACAGAGCTCCAGTTTTGTTTGTGGGAATGTGATATGGTATAATCAGTTCAGAAAATAAAACTCTAACAATTTCATATAAAATTAAAATATTATATCTACTCTGTGACTCAACAATTCTAATCAGAGGCATTTACCAAGAAAATAAAATCTATGTTTTAAAAATACTGCAAAGTATATTTATAGCAGTTTATTTATAATAACACAGATATTCAGAGGGAAAGACTGATAAATGAGATATAGTATATTCACACAATCAGTTCAGTTCAGTTGCTCAGTCATGTCCGACTCTTTGCAACCCCATGATCCACAGCACGCCAGGCCTCCCTGTCCATCACCAAGTCCCAGAGTCCGCCCAAACCCATGTCCATTGTGTCAGTGATGCCATCCAACCATCTTATCCTCTGTCGTCCCCTTCTCCTCCTGCCCTCAATCTTTCCAAGCATCAGGGGCTTTTACTACTCAACAAAAAGATCAACTTACTCATATATGCAGTGACATGAATTATTAAAAACAAACGTTTTCATGAACATAACTCATAGTGTTATAGTAAATATAGTGTATTATTTGATTTCAAATAAAATTCTAGAAGAGACAATACTGATCTGTAGTGAAAACAAATAGGGACAGTGCTTTTCTTTGGAGATAGGGGGTAGGCTACACTGGAAAGGACTATGAAGAAAGTCCTTTTAAAGTGATTTTAAAGTGATGGCAATGTCCATATCTTCAAAGGAGTTTGCATTTCACAATTGCGTGCATTTGAAAAACCAGTAAATGTTTACTTGAGATTTGTACAACTCATTGCATATGTTTTATATAAAAATTAAAAATAAGGTAAAAAAATACTGAATTCTACTTATACATTCTAATGTATTTAGATAGAGGGGTACTGATTTCTGCATATCATTTTGAAATGCAATGGACATAAAAATGATAACAGAAGCATACTAAAATGTTAATGCTAAAACCTAGGTTGTGGCCATATTACTTAAAAGCTGTTCTGTTTGATAATTTTCACAATAAAATGTCAGAAAAAATTGAAGTGCCATTTATCTTCTAATCATATAAGACATTAAGGAACTGATACTTTTTTAAAACTTCAGGTAAAACATTTTTACGGTGACAATAATACAATAATTCTCTTTGCTAGTTCCTTGGGTTTTCTCAAAATATGTTTTTCTTTTCCATAGCATTTGAGGGCAGGTATTTTGTTATTCAGTCGTTGAGTCACGTCCAACTCTTTGTGACCCCATGGACTGTGTAGCCTGTCAGGCTCCTCTGCCCATGGAATTTCCCAGACTCCTCTGTCCATGTGGGATTGCCTCTGTCCATTCGATTTCTCAGGCAAGAATACAGGAGTGGGTAGCCATTCCCTTCTCCAGAGATTGTCCCAACCCAGAGGTGAAACGTGACACTCCTGCCTTATAGGCAGATTCTATACCGCTGAGCCATAATAAACTGTGGGAAATCCTGAAAGAGATGGGAATAAGAGACCACCTAACCTGCCTCTTGACAAATCTGTATGCAGGCCAGGAAGCAACAGTTAGAACTGGACATGGAACAACAGACTGCTTCCAAATAGGAAACGGAATACGTCAAGGCTGTATATTGTCACCCTGCTTATTTAACTTATATGCAGAGTACCTCATGAGAAACGCTGGATTGGAAGAAGCACAAGCTGGAATCAAGATTGCCGGGAGAAATCTCAATAACCTCAGATATGCAGATGACACCACCCTTATGGCAGAAAGTGAAGAGGAACTAAAAAGCCTCTTGATGAAAGTAAAAGAGGAGAGTGAAAAAGTTGGCTTAAAGCTCAGCATTCAGAAAACGAAGATCATGGCATCCGGTCCCATCACTCCATGAGAAATACATGGAGAAACAGTGGAAACAGTGTCAGACTTTTTTGTGCGGGGGCTCCAAAATCACTGCAGATGGTGATTGCAGCCATGAAATTAAAAGATGCTTACTCCTTGGAAGAAAAGTTATAACCAATCTAGATAGCATATTCAAAAGCAGAGACATTACTTTGCCAACAAAGGTCTGTCTAGTCAAGGCTATGGTTTTTCCAGTAGTCATGTATGGATGTGAGAGTTGGACTGTCAAGAAGGCTGAGCGCCGAAGAATTGATGCTTTTGAACTGTGGTGTTGGAGAAGACTCTTGAGAGTCCCTTGGACTGCAAGGATATCCAACCAGTCCATTCTGAAGGAGATCAGCCCTGGGATTTCTTTGGAAGGAATGATGCTAAAGCTGAAACTCCAGTACTTTGGCCACCTCATGCGAAGAGCTGACTCATTGGAAAAGACTTTGATGCTGGGAGGGATTGGGGGCAGGAGGAGAAGAGGACGACCCAGGATGAGATGGCTGGATGGCATCACTGACTCAATGGATGCGAGTCTGAGTGAACTCCGGGAGTTGGTGATAGACAGGGAGGCCTGGCGTGCTGCGATTCATGGGGTTGCAAAGAGTTGGACACGACTGAGAGACTGAACTGAACTGAACTGAGCCACCATGGAAGCTCCCTTGGTTTCCTCAAACTGTTTCTCCTTCCCATAAAATTTTAGGGCAGTGATGGCAATCCTTTTTACTGACATCAGTATTCTTCTGTAAACAAATTACAAAATAGGCTATAATTCAGGGTTTTTTTTAATATAAATTTATTTTAATTGGAGGTTAATTACTTTACAATATTGTATCGGTTTTGCCATACATCAACATGTATCCACCACAGGTATACACGTGTTCCCCGTCCTGGACCCCCCTCCCTCCTCCCTCCCCGTACCATCCCTCTGGGTCGTCCCAGTGCACCAGCCCCAAGCATCCAGTATCATGCATTGAACCTGTGCTGGTGACTCGTTTCATATATGATATTATACATATTTCAATGCCATTCTCCCAAATCATCCCATCCTCGCCCTCTCCCACAGAGTCCAAAAGACTGTTCTATACATCTGTGCCTCTTTTGCTGTCTCACATACAGCGTTATCGTTACCATCTTTCTATGAGCTTCATATGAATTACAATCTAATATAATTTGAGATAGTTCATAGAAAAATATCTTCAGAAATTCAGCATCTTGTCTATTTTTTTCACTGGATTTCTACCATTAAAAGCCAGTCATTAAAAGTAAACGGTGCTTTTATATAACATATGGCTCTCCAGCTCAGTATTAATGCTGAATTTTATAATATTGTGTATGATAAACTGGACACTTTTTATACAAAAAGATTAACATTAGGTATTCACCGAGGGTAAAAGCTGGATGCACACAGACCTGCACAGTCTATTAGAGTAGCCACATATATATCTTGCTGCTGCTGCTGCTGCTACTGCTAAGTTGCTTCAGTCATGTCTGACTCTGTGCGACCCCATAGATGGCAGCCCACCAGGCTCCCCCATCCCTGGGATTCTCCAGGCAAGAACACTGGAGTGGGTTGCCATTTCCTTCTCCAATGCATGAAAGTGAAAAGTGAAAGTGAAGTCGCTCAGTCATGTCTGACTCTTCGCGCCCCCATGGATTGAGAAGCCTACCAGGCTCCTCAATCCATGGGGTTTCCAGGCAAGAGTACTGGAGTGGGGTGCCATCGCCTTCTCCAGAGTAGCCACTAGTCACATGTAACTACTTAGTATTTAGCACATGGCTTGTCTGAATTGATATGTGCTGCTTATTATAATATATACACAGAACCTTGAAGCCATAATATGTAAACTTTTTGATCTTATGTTGAAGTGATTTGTTGTTTTTGTTTAGCCGCTAAGTTGTGTCTGCCTCTTTTGGAATCCCATGGACTGTAGCCCACCAGCCTCCTTGGTCCATAAGATGTCCCAGGAATGCTGGAATGGGCTGCCATTTTCTTCTTCAGGGAATCTTCCTGACCCAAGGTTTGAACCCATGTCACCTGAATTGCAGGTGGATTCTTCACCATTGAGTCCCCTTGGACACCCATATTGAAGTGATACTATATGAGTAAATAAAATATATTATTTAACTAAATACTTAAATAAATAAGTGAAAGTCACTCATCCGTGTCTGACTCTGCAACTCCATGGACTTCACAGTCCATGGAATTCTCCAGGCCAGAATACTGGAGTGAGTAGCCGTTCCCTTCTCCAGGGAAGAGATGGTTGGGATCTTCCCAACCCAGGTCTCCTGCATTGCAGGCCGAATCTTTACTAGGTGAGCCACAAGAGAAGCCCAATTAAATAAATATTATTATTTTCACCTTTGTATTATATCTTTTTTAATATGGTTACTATAAAATTTTAAATTATTGTAACTGTAACATTTCTCATGAAAGTGTACTTGGCAGAAATTTTATGATTAAGCATGACAAGACAGTTTCTTGATTTTCGATACAGGATGCTTGGGGTTGGTGCACGGGGATGATCCAGAGACATGATATGGGGTGGGAGGTGGGAAGGGGGTTCAGGATTGGGAACTCATGTACACCCGTGGTGGATTCATGTCAATGTATGGCAAAACCAATACAGTATTATAAAGTAAAATAAAGTAAAAATTAAAATTAAATAATAATAATAATAATAATAAATACTATACAAGGAAGAAAAGAAGAACGGGAAACAAGATGTAATGAAATTTGATTCACTGAAGCACCAAAAATCTTGACCTTGATTCACATTTATCAATATTTTGTATGTAATTTTGAGCCTTGTTTCCTACCTGTTAGAAAATAAGAATTTTTCTTCTCTTAGAGGAAATCCAGTTAAATCCAATAAATCTTATTCCTTCTTTTTCTAAAAGAACAGAAATATCATAAGGAAATTTCTGAAAGTTATCTATGAGCAATTTCTATGAGCAAGTTTTCTATGAGTACCAACCCTGTACTTAAACTGCTTGTTAATGAAATCATAAACATCTCTTGGTTTAAATCTCTGTATCTAGGTTTTCTGAAACTTAAATTGAATTCCAACTAACACCCATTGTGAACTAAATTCTTAATCTTTTTGACCCAATTTTTTTGATAGCACTTTCATCTCTACTTTAAATGTAAATTGTGCTTGCAAAATCAGAATTATTTTACAATCATATGCTTTTTTTAACATAAATCTTTTATTTCTGTTCTTGTCTACATAATTCTTATTTAAATCTTGGGCAGTTCTCTCTGATAAAATCACCTTACCTTCTTAGCTTCAAATTCTGTTCAGTCCAGCTCACAGTTTAATTCAGTTCAACAAATATTGACTGAGCCACCCTGTTAGACACTAAATTAACCATGTTAAAGAATATCGTCTCAGTCACTGCTGGCTGACATCTTCACAGATCAAATCAGATCAGTCACTCCTTGACATTAAGCTCAAAGCTATGTTATAAGGAATTTTATTTAAGCATTTTGGAAATTCTCAAGGACCTTCTTCTTGTCACTACAGAACTATATGAAAGTGTATCAAACTAATGTATTTGGAAATGTAGCTGGTTGACTGCTAATAAAAAGAATACAATAATCTTCTATTTGTTTGGTACTTCACATTTGTAAAACACTTCTAAAAAGATTGTCTCATTTTTCTTTGAAATATCCACTGTTGGGACAACTTGGTAAAATACAAATCTTTAAGATTACTTCTCCCTAAGCAGGAGACATTTAGTCTGTTTTCTTTTCTATAAATGAAATCTTTCAATTCTGCATTCTCAAAATCCTGAGGAATGCCCTGGAATCATCGGAGGCTTTACTCTTCAAGAATAAAAGAAAAACATTCTGCCTCTTCATAGATTTACATCAGTTTAATATTCAATATGTTATATGAAATGCACATCAATTTGTTTTAATTAGAATTGTGCTTCTGGCACTGCATCTCTTTTTCCTTGATGATTCTTACATATGAACTGGGCAGGTTTAGACATGCATGCATGCATTCTTCAAACACATAGTTTCTAATAGAAGGCACCATGCTAAGAACTGTGGGACAGAAACGCATTTCATAATTTCAGATTCTTTATGGTCTTAAAATGTGGTAGGAAAAATTAGCTGTGTAGGCAAATTAGGATGCATGTGCCGTATGGAGAGACAATAAATTCAATACCAGAAGTAAAGCAGAAAACCTAACTTCTATTGGGCTTGTCAGAGAAGGCTTGTGCTACAAACATGTGAAATAGGTTTGAAAGGATGGCTAGAATTTCAAGAAACAGAAAATAAAGATATTACCTTCCAGTAAAAGAAAATTGCAAAGCATAAAAAATGGTAATAAGAACCTGTACTTTTAATGAGGCCCACAGGCAAGGTAGAGAATCTTTGTAAAAATGGTAGAGTTGAAGCTAGAATTATTGTAAAGTGACTCAAATGCAAGCGACAAAACAAAAACTAAAAAAAAAACCCAAATGTCAAACTAGATTTTGTATTTTAGTCAAATGGAAGTAACTAAAGGTTTTAGACCTCAATTTCAGTCATGTTTGTGTGTGTGTATAATTGTGTCTATAATTGAATCTATTATACAATACGTAATACAACTTTGTAATACTCAGTGATGGTAAAGATGTGAGAGAACAGACGTACTTATTAATGCTTGGAGAATATGTGACTCGCTGCCCCTATTTTGAAGGGAAGTTAATCAGTATCTATAAGATTTTTTAAAACATATATTCTTTTACTCAGCGTTTCAAATTTTGGGGATTTATTCCATAGAAACACTGGCATGGGTATATAAAGTTTTACACAAAACTATTTACTTTGATAAAGATGTGTTTAGCAAAAAGAAGGGAAATCTTGCCTACTCATCAACAGATAAATCAACTAATGAATTCAATTCATAAATTATGGTACATCCACAAAATATTAAGAGTTTAAGATAGTTCTATAATTAGTAATACACAAGGTCAAAGTATATTATTATACAGAAAAGGCCAGTTGTTGAATTTTATGTGTAGTATGGATCCAGTTGTCTAAAATTTAAAAAAAAAATTCATCCTTTTCTCTCTAAATATATATGTATAAGTATATACATGTATATATATACATATATATATTCATTTCCTTAAAAAATATGTAAGCTCTTATTATATGCTAGACATGGTTCTGTATGCTAGAGAAACTACAGAAACAAAACAGACCAATCCTTGCATTCGTGCAATTTCTATTGTAGACAAGAAGGCAAATAAATCAGATAATTACAATTTCATATCAGTCATGATGACGGAAACTAAGAGAGGAAGAAAGTGAGTACTATCTTAAGTGTGGTATACAGATGGGTTATTCTGAAAAAGTAACATGTAACAGAGACTAGAATAAAGTAAACCAGGAGCTATGAGAGTATCTTTGGGTAGACAACCCCCATACTGAGCAATTAGCAGTGGCAAAGTCTCTGAGTCACAACCCAAGAATAAAGAGAAGGTCAATATGAAGGGACTATAAATGAAGGTAAAGGTGGTAGAGAAGCACAGACCATAGTTTACAAAAATGTCTGCTGCTGCTGCTTCTAAGTCGCTTCAGTTGTGTCCAACTCTGTGCGACCCCATAGACGGAAGCCCACCAGGCTCCCCGGTCCCTGGGATTCTCCAGGCAAGAACACTGGAGTGGGTTGCCATTTTCTTCTCCAATGCAAGAAAGTGAAAAGTGAAAAATGAAAGTGAAATCCTTCGGTCATGTCCAACTCTTCACGACCCCATGGGCTGTAGCCCACCAGGCTCCTCTGTCCATGGGATTTTCCAGGCAAGAGTACTGGATGGGTTGCCAGTGCCTAAAACTATAGAAAATATCAGCTATGTAACAATGGCTACTGTGTAACAGAGACGTCCATTGAATGCACCTACACAAAACTATCTTGCTTTAAAGTCATGGAATGAACTTATAAACCACTTGAACTCTAGTAGTGTTGATTCTTTTTTTTTTCTGGGAGACATGAAGGCAAATCATAAGAAGGGTCTCAGAGTTTCCCTGATCTGGCAGAAAGGAAGTGGGAGGGGGCTGAGGGAGAAAATAATGCCTATCTGAAATCTCTTCCAGATAGTCAAAGAGATTTAAAAAAAAAAAAAAGGCTACAAAGTATCAAGCCAGTACAGTGAAGGTTAAATATGAGCTCCTACTGCCATGATTTATCCACTGAAACAGCTGGGAAACTTCCTCGCAGTAGTTCATATATCACAGGAGTAAAGGCAGTGAGTCTGACTGTGTAAACACACCTCAGGGCTGCTACTGTTCCCATTAACTGTCTGTCTCAGTTAAAGGTCTACCATTAGACAGATTCCTGCTGTAGCTTAACTAACACAAAACTGCAGGTACAGATAAAAATTTGAAGGAGACATATAGGCTAAGAACATTCTTGAGAAATTTTTCAGAGGAAAGGAGGAAGAGAAGTTCTATGACTTGACTACTTTAAAATTTGATATTTTTGGGTTTTCATGTCTACTCAATATTTTGCTATTTAATGCGGTGGCCATGGCTTTAGTCAGTTATGAAAGATGTTTGTTGTTGTGGACAGTCTCTAGTTTTTATATCTGATCAGTGTTTTAAGAACTTTCTTCAAATTCCTCTTAGAAACAATAGTCATGAGGACTGACATATACAAGTTTAGCTAGACAGACCAACAGATAGAACTATTTTTAAAAAGGGTCAAATTTCCAAGGACCAACTGTATATGAAACAACATCACTTAATAAACATTCACTTGCATTTACTTTCAGTCAAAAAAACAAAAGCATGACACTCTGGAAAGCATGATAAACATGATACTTAGGAAATTCTTATCTGTTATATGTGATTCCTCTTAGAAGATCCATGCTAGCCATTCTACTCGATGAATGCAGGATCCAATGTGTGGGCACACTACTGTTTGAACAGCGGCACATTTCTGCTAGTTGATCTTTGCAGAGGGACTGTTTTATCTCCTAAAGCCATGTTTCCCTTGGGCATGCATGCCTGCGTTCTCAGTCGCTTCAGTTATGTCTGACTCCGCAACCCCATGGACTGTACCCCATCAGGCTTCTCTGTCCATGGAATTTCCCAGCAAGAATACTGGAGTGGGTTGCCGTTTCCTCCTCTAGGGGATCTTACCAGTCCAGGGATCAAACCCATAACTAACTCCTGCATCTCTTGAATTGCAGGTGGATTTTTTACCCAGTGAGCTACCTGGGAAGCCCACAGTTTCACCCAGTCCTTTCCAAATACTCTCCTGAATATACTTTTGGTCACAGCAGCAACAGTTGGGAAGTGTGAACTGCTCAGGGATTATGCATCACATTCCCAAGAGAAAAAGGGGAAAGATTCTGTGTGTCATAAGAGTAAGAATATTTATATACATATAATTTCTGCTTAATTAAATGTTGCTACTTATTAAATAGCTTTAAATCAAAGTTATTCAGTAACATCATTTTTTTAATTTTATACTTTACCTTTTTAGCATTCATATACCTATAGTTCTTCCACAAAGAACATTTTCTTTCTCTTTCAAGAACATATAAATTTATATACGATAATGTAAAATACATGTGCTCATATAACTCAAATATATGCATATGTTAAAAAACTTATTTCAAGAGGATTACCATAATTTTCTTTTAATCCTAAATTGACAAAAATATCACAGTAAAATCACTTTTTTTTTTAAAAAAAAGGATGACTTGAATAAAGTTTTTCATCACACTTTTAGGTAAATACCATTTTTTTTTTTAAATACAGATTTTTGCTGTCCTAAGAAGTTCAGCCTATGAATAGGAACATACTGTTTGATACCTGCAAAAGCTATCTCAATAAACTTATATCATCATCTACCTATTTATCTCCCTGGATAGAAATCAATACCTGTGTGTACATTTTGTTTTTCTTTAATACTTAAGTTATTCTCATGGATAAGCTTAACTGACATCCCAGACATTTTACAGAATTCAGTCTCTTTTCACTTTTTGCAACAAAATACTGTTGATCACCAATTTCTCCCTGAAAATATACTTTTTCCCACAGGAAATATGCTCTCCTGATTTGTATTATACTTCTCTATTTTTTTCTCTCTCTCAATCTTGTTTCCTGAATGATTTTCCTTGCCCCTTACATGTCACTATTCTTCAGATTTGTCCTAAATTATCTTTTCTTTTCCTCCCCCTCCGTGAACTTATCAAATTCCAGGTCAAAATCTGCATTCCAGTGATTCTCAAATTTGCAGCCCTGGGCCTCAAGTCTAAGTTCAGGAATATGTTCTTATCCGAAACCCAATTTTTCTGTCCTCTCTGCTTCAGTCTGCTCTTTCGCCTATATTTTATAGCTTTGTCAACAAACTACACATCTCTTTGGAGGGCCAATGTACACACTGAGTGATCATCTTTATCTTCTTCCACATTAATATGCACTTTTCACATTTCTCTCCTCTGCCTTCCAACCTGCCACTGAGCACTTTCAATTCTACTACACCAAGTTCTTTTATATGCACTCTTCCTCTCTGTCCTGACAGCTTGCTGCTTCAGGATTTTTTTTTTTTTAATGTATTGCATTGGTTTTGCCATTATCCATTCTGTATTTATTAGGAGAGGGCATCTAATTCTCTGGCCTTATGTTTCCACATGGACACCTTCCAGCAAAAGTTAAAGTGTCGTCCCCTTCCCAGCAAGGGTGGAATAATTTATTAATGAGGAGTTTGGAAGGAATAAAGTAAGAAAACTCAGTTCAGCTTTTTCTTCTGTCTTTCACAACTGGGCCTTTCTTCAGTATTGGGGATTTCTCCATGCAGTATTTGAAATTTCTTTCTGAAAGAAGAGGCCTGATCATTTTTTGTGGAGGAATAAGACTAATTCTGGGGTAAAGTGTTAGGAAGTCATTTTGTCCATGCATTAAACCTAGTAATAATTTTTATCTTTATCCTGAGTACATGTTTCAGTGGGTTCCAAATTCCGGTGGGAAAAAGGAATAAACAGGACCTCCAAATGTTCACCCTTTCTTATTTAAAAATGTTTACATTGCTCCTGCTGACTAAGGATAAATTATAGAATCCTTAGCACAGAATGCAAAGCCCTTCACAATTTGGTACAAATATATCTTTCTCTAGGTTCAACTCTTGCCATCCCATTCAAATATTCAAAATTGCAGTTAAATCATACTTACCTAAAACTTCTAAAAAAATAAATTCTCTCTCTCTTTTTTTTTTTTTTTCTTTACCTGTATGGCTTTGCATTTGCTGTTTGTCTGCCAGGAATGCTAGTCCCTTTTTCTCTGGATGATTCTTACTATTTCTTCAAGATCTAGTGTAAATGTCACCATATTGTGCATAGAAGCTTACCGTAATGTCACAGACAAAATTATTCACTTTCTCACTTTCAATCCTAAAAACAATGTTCTTTCACGTTTATGTTAACTTATCACCAGCAGATAGGATAGTGACTGGCAGATAATAGGCAATAAATGTCAAATGAATGAAGCTCATTTTATTCCACTCGTGAGATGCAACACTGCAAATTTAATGAAGTTAGTCAAAAGTATTATGGTTAATATGACATATTTCATTTGTAAAAATAATAACATGCTCGTTTTCATATTTGTATCCTCAGTCTACTTGCAACCACCATGTAAGAACTACAGACTTTTTTGGTAAGATTAAAAATTTTTAATAGGAAACTCTGATAAAATATTAATTACATTATTCTCAATAAATCTTTTTTCCCAACTTTCTTCAAAATTTCTCAGTCTTCTGCCTATTATACCATAACCTTGCTAAGAACTATGAATCAAACTATAATAATTAAATCAAAACTTGCAATGCTGAATCAAGATTCACTTAGCAGATTTAATACAATGATAATGATTCTGAAATAATCTGAGCTTTCATAGTGTAGGGCAGGTTTCTTTTTATTTACCCAATGCTATTTGAATGTCAGATTTGGGTAATGCATCATATTAAAAAACATCAGCCATTCTCTACTCCCATTTCCCTTAATATAAGCTGATGTCAGACTTTCACTCTGAGTTGTAAAAACTGTTTATGAAGTTTACCAATTATTTGGACTTTACAATACACCAGCCATTTGTTTAGTTACTCTTTCATCCATTCACAAATGTGCCAGACACTGCACTAGGTACTAGGCATAGAGAGTGCTAAGCAGATCAAATAATCTCAGACTTAAACTCTAGAAGAATGGATATATATTGATCACACTAAGAATGTTTGTGTCATAAGAAAAACTAAGCACTGAAGGTGGTCAAAAAAACAAAGCAAAAGAATAAACAGTAGGCCATAGTTCTTATGTTTAAGAACATTATATTGTAAAATTGTGTTTGTGTGTGCTCCAGCATGGCCGACTCTGAGACCCCATGGACTGTAGCCCACCAGGCTCCTCTGTCCATGGGATTTCCCAGGCAAGAATACTGGAGTGACTATTTCCTTCTCCAGAGGGGATCTTCCAAACTAGTGATCAAACCCGTGTCTCCTGCATTTGGCCAGCAGATTCTTTACCACTGAGCAACCTGGGAAGTCTAAAGTTAGTAAGAGAGAAAAACATGTAAAAACAAAAACACTAAGAACAGTCTAAAAAGACAGGGTAGACAAATTCTAGGAGAAAGGTGTAACAAAGAAGTATATTAACATAAAAGTGGAAAAGATTTACCATGGGCTGAAATTAAAAGACACTTACTCCTTGGAAGGAAAGTTATGACCAACCGAGATAGCATATTAAAAAGCAGAGACATTACTTTGCCAACAAAGGTCCATCTAGTTAAGGCTATGGTTTTTCCAGTGGTCATGTATGGATGTGAGAGTTGGACTGTGAAGAAAGCTGAGCACCAAAGAATTGATGCTTTTGAACTGTGGTGTTGGAGAAGACTCTTGAGAGTCCCTTGGACTGCAAGGAGATCCAACCAGTCCATTCTGAAGGAGACCAGTCCTGGGTGTTCATTGGAAGGACTGATGCTGAGGATGAAACTCCAATACTTTGGCCACCTCATGGGAAGAGTTGGCTCATTGGAAAAAACTCTCATGCTGGGAGGGATTGGGGGCAAGAGGAGAAGGGGACAACCAAGGCAGAGATGGCTGGATGGCATCACCGACTCCATGCGCATGAGTCTGGGTGAACTCCGGGAGTTGGTGATGGACAGGGAGGCCTGGCATGCTGCGATTCATGGGGTCGCAAAGAGTTGGACACGACTGAGTGACTGAACTGAACTGAACTGAACTGATGGCATTGGGAATTAGAGATCAAGTCGATGGCCCTGGGGCTTCATTTGTGCTTCGATTCATTTCCTCAAAAGTGAATGATGACTTATGTTAATCTGTGAGTTGCCATTTATAAGTGCTAATATGGATGTAAGTGTGAATTATTTCAAGTCAAGTTTCCATAAATCAAAGATGATAGATATTTGAGCTAGAAAGCTCCTCTCCATGGAAAAAGGACAAATTATAAACAAACATTCTGATGAAATATTTCATTATGTTGATCCAGTTGCATTACAGAGAGTAGTGTCCATTTACCCGCACACATTTCTCAAAATTTTATTTTTCTTAAGACTGAGAAAACTCTTCACAGAGTGATGCTAATGTTATAAATGTGACATATAAACGTAATACAAGTAATAAGAAATCTTGTGAATGGCACCTAGAAAAGTAGAGCACTGAGATAAAATTATTTTATGTATATCTGTGCTCAGTCACTTCAGTCATGTTTGACTCTTTGCGACCCTATGGACTGTAGCCTACCAGGTTCCTCTGTCCATGGGATTCTCCAGGCAAGAATACTAGAGTGGGTTTCCATGCCCTGCTCCAGGGGATCTTCCCGACCCAGGGGTCAAACCCAAATCTCCCGCATCTCCCACACTGCTGGCAGAGTCTTTATCACTGAGCTACCAGGGAAGCTCATTTTAAATTAATATGTATATTAATATAAAATTTTATACCTGTAAAATGGAAGCATAAAACCATGTAGCTCCCTTTGAGAGGGAATGGAGGTGATGACAGTGCACCCTGAAGGAATTGATTTTGCTGATCAAAAAGTTTCCTGCTAGGTACCAAAATGTAACATCTGCCTGTGATATAATGGACCAATAATTGAGGCACATAATATGTTCTCACAGGGGCTACACTGCTGTTTTATTTATTCTTGACCAACTATGAAGATAAACTTCACTAAATACATGTGATATCCTGTCAATTCGAGATAAGCATATTTTTTCTTGGACAGGTGGCTGGTAAGTGAAACACCTGGATCATCTCAGGGCTTTAAAATTATAACCATAGTGATACGTGATCTCAGAAACAAGTCCACTTAGACTGCGAACATTCTTCTCAAGACTTTGCACAGGCAATAGTTTCCCCTCCTATTCTGCCCAGATGTAATCTCCCATCTCATTTGCTTATAAAACCATTGTATTCCACATGACAGTTTTATATTCATAGATCATGCCATCACAAATTTCCTACTCTCTGCTAAAGCCTTATTAGCCAGTAACAAAATATTATGCCATTTATATTTCCAGTGGGAAATTCTAAAAACACAGGATGAACTATCCTCTAGAACGTATTCTTAATGTCACCAATTAATCTCACAGTTGGCACACTGCAGATTTAATATTTGCACAAGTATGTTTTTAATTACAACATTTTCTGCTTCATTTCAAGATGTTTTATACATACTCCTAGGAACAGTTACTGTATATTTGCTGAGGAGCTTTCTAATAATCATCAGAATAATCACACCTTTTTATTGTTCAGCTCCGTCTAATAACTTCATTATGCATGTGTGCTAAATCCTTTCAGTCATGTCCAATGCTTTGCAACTCTATGGAAGGTAGCCTGCCATGCTCCTCTGTCGATGGGATTCTCCAGACAAGAAAGCTGGAGAGGGTTGCCATGCCCTCCTCCAGGGGATCTTCCCAACCCAGAGAAAGAACCCTGAGTCTCTTAGGTCTCCTGCACTGGCAGGCAGATTTATTACCACTAATGCCACCTGGGAAGCCCCAACTTCATTATAAAAACTACTAATATGTATTTGGTTCAGTTCAGTTGCTCAGGCTTGTCCAGCTCTTTGTGATCCCATGGACTGCAGCACACCAGCCTTACTTGTTTGTGTTAATTTTATGATAATAGATTGTCTCTGGTGCTTCACATGAAATAAATAATTTAATTCTCACAATAACCCTATGAAAGAAGCACAGTTATCTCAATTTTACAGATGATTGCATTGAGAACTAGAGTGGTTAACAAACTTGCCTGAAGTTATATAGGTACCAGAGTCAGAACTGGAATCCAGGGAATCTTTCTCTAGACCATCTGTGTTTTTGACCACATATCTAGACTGCTCCCATATGACATGACATGATTTATGATAAAGCTTAAAACTTGGTTTTCTATGACCTGCCTTTCTGCTTTTCAAATGTTCAGCTCTGTCCACATCAAATAGCTACCAGAAATGTATTCTTTTCTGTCAGGTTGGTGATAGATACTAAATGTGACATATACCATATATACATATAAACATATATATGTATTTTTGAAAGGTTAATACATGAAACACAAAATTAAATAACATATAGCATTATGCAAAATGCAAACCTGTTTATTAGTTACTCTTGAAAACCTGTAAATAATTTTACTAAAATCATATTGACTCTGAAAAATAACATATTGTTATTACTAATAATACATATAAGGTTATCACCCAGAATTTCAACTTACACTACACAGTTCTACCTTCATTCAGCAGAAATATGCTTTTGTTCCAGTGTGCAGCATTTATGTTTCATGACTGACAATTATCTCATAATGAAAAACAAGTCACAATTAATAAAAATCAAAACTAATACCTGGTAGATTCATTTAATGATTTAATGAACTAGGAGAGAGTTTTATGAAAAGACCTATAAAAGAAAGAGACTCAATATCCAGTTAGAATCAACATTCAAGAGGCTTCAGGCCCCTCAGGGGTAAGGAGAGGTCTATTCAGTTCTTCACATTTCCCTCTTTCTGTAAAGGGAATTTACTTTCAAAGAATATCACGGTTAATGCATCTGTTCCCTCTACACAGGCTAGAAATATTTTTGTGAGATAACTAATATGTTGTGAAAAACACCAGAAGAACAAGATCAGCAATTATTCATGTTGTATCCTCACCATATTTTAATGTCTGGCTTATAATTAGAGACTTATGCCAAATAAAACAAACCTTAAATGGATATACCATAATATTAATAATGGTTAACATCCCCAAATACTCATGACATGATAGGAATATTTTAAATCCATAACACCTATTATCTCATTCAATTCATACCACAGCACCATGAAATCAGCACTAGAATTGTTCCCATATTAATTGTGAGGAAGGAAGCACAGAAAAGTCAAATAACTTGAACAAAGTCATACACTAATTACTGGGGCTGTAAGCACAAGTGATGTCACTCCAAAGCATTCATCTCTGACCACTTTCATAGACTGCTTTTTCATTCATTCTATTTATAAAGGATTGATCTAAATGAGACCAAACCAGTCAATCTTAAAGGAAATCAACCCTGAATACTCACTGGACGGATTGTTGTCAAAGCTGAAACTAAAGCTCCCATATTTTGGCAACCTGATACAAAGAGTTAACTCATTGGAAAATGATGCTGGGAAAGATTAAAGGCAAAAAGAGAAGGGGCAGCAGAGGATGAGATGGTTAGATAATATCATTGACTCAATGTACATGAATTTGAGCAAACTCTGGGAGATAATGGAGGAGAGAGGAATCTGGTGTGCTACAGTTCATGGGATCGCCAAGAGTCAAACACGACATAGCGACTGCACAACAACAGCAATTTATAAAAATTTATATCCAATTCTTCACTATTATGAATAATGCTATAATGAGCATACTAGTATTCACACTTTTTGAATTTGTCCTATTATTTCCTTTGGATAAAACTCATAGAGTTTTAAATGCTGCAACAAAGAGCATGTACACTCATCTTTATCAGGATTATAGGTGAAAAATGCTTCTTTCTACTGCTGTTTTAATTTGTATTTTGTATTAGAGAGGTTGAGCATATTTCTTATGTGGTTTGCAAGAATCCATTTGCACAGCTTTTGAGTTTCTCTTCCTAACTCCACCTTAAATGACATTAAAGTGGTAGCTTAAAATGGATCTTGGATAAAAGTGTTTACACGTTGGAAAGCAGTATGTGATAGAAACCAGGTTTGTTGGCTTTGGTTTGATTTTGGAGAACCTCTTATAAGCCCACTTCTGTGTATACCTCTGTGTAAAATGGCCATTTTTGTTCTTATTTTGAATAGACTATACATAATCTTTGTTGAGAGAAAAGTTCTGCTGTGTTTGCTTATTTCTTATTGACTTCGAAAATAAATGTTCCTACCTAGTAAATTATTAAGAGGGCAAAACTTTTGTTAACACTGGTGATCATTATTTGAAATCTTGACCGCACAACTTAGACATTTGTTCAAAATGATATAGACAAAATCTAAAGTGAAAAACAATTTCAATTTCAATTTGAATTTCTTCAGTTCACTGGAGCACTGCAGTACACCGGGCTTCCCTGTCCCAGAGATTACTCAAACTCATAACCATCGAGTTGGTGATGCCATCCAACCATCTCATCCTCTGTCATCCCTTAGAGTTCAAGTAATTTATTAGACATATGTTAAGATGATATTTTAGTTTTGATTTAAAGTTTTTTAAAAAAATTTTATAACAATAATTTAAAGTTTTATAATAAAAGCCTGTGCACATATATGCCTTTTAGAAATGCTATAGTATAGGTTATATAGTATAGTATAGGATACAATATAGTATAGTCAAAGCCTTTGACTGTGTGGATCATAACAAACTGTGGAAAATTCTTAAAGAGATGGGAATACTGACAACCTGACCTGCCTCCTGAGAAATCTGTATGCAGGTCAAGAAGCAACAGTTAGAACAGGACATGGAACAATAGGCTGGTTCCAAGTCAGGAAAGGAATACGTCAAGGCTGTATATTGTCACTGTGCTTATTTAACTTATATACAGAGTACATCATGCAGGATGAAGCACAAGCTGGAAGCAAGATTGCCAGGAGAAATATCAGTAACCTTGGATCTGCAGATGATACCACCCTTATGGCAGAAAGCGAAGAACTAAAGAGCCTCTTGATGATGTGAAAAAGGAAAGTGAAAAAGTTGGCTTCAAACTCAACATTCAGAAAACTAAGATCATGGCATCCAGCTCAATCACTTCATGGCAAATAGATGGGGAAACAATGGAAACAGTGAGAGACTATTTTTCTGCTCCAAAATCACTACAGATGATGACTGCAGCTATGAAATTAAAATACGCTTGCTCCTTAGTAGAAAAGCTATGATCAATCTAGACAGCATATTAAAAAACACACATTGCTTTGCCAACAAAGATCTTCTAGTCAAAGGTACGTTTTTTCCAGTAGTCTTTATGGATGTGAGAGTTGGACTATAAAGAAAGCTGAGCACTGAAATACTGATGCGTCTGAACTGTTGCATTGAAGAAGACTCTTGAGAGTCCCTTGGACTGAAAGGAGATCCAACCAATCCATCCAAAAGGAAATCAGTCCTGATATCCGTTGGAACAACTAACGCTGAAGCTGAAACTCCAATACTTTAGCCACTTGATGTGAAGAACTGACTCACTGAAAAAGACCCTGATGCTGGGCAAGATTGAAGGAGGGAGGAGAAGGGGACAACAGAGAGTTAGATACTTGGATGGCATCTATCTGATGTGATGTGATGTGATGGAAATGAGTTCGAGTAAGCTCTGGGAGTTGGTGATGGACAGGGAAGCCTGGCATGCTTCGTTGCATGAGGTCACAAAGAGTCAGGCTTGACTGAGTGACTGAACTGACTGATAGTATAGGAGGTGGTAAAGAAACCTTAAAGTTCTGCAATGGCATAGACACCTCAGGTTGTAATGAGAAAAAAATAAGCAAAATATTTGTTTTTTAACATTTTTATTTTATTTCTTCCTGTAAGTACATAACATATGCAAGATATGAAAGGTAAAGGGTTATAATTTCATTGTCAAATACTTTAAACTGCAGTAGGATTATGACTTCATGCAAATCTTGCATATTAGAAAGAGTGGACTGAATTACTAACAGTCTGGATAACTTGCTAGGTAACTTTAAATTAGTAGGTAATATCACAGTTATTGGCTCAACAATATTATTGAAGATGTATGTGTGTGTGTATATATATATATATATATCAAAAACTAGTTTGGTTATGAAATTTAAGATGAGATATAACTAAATTAGGTAACAGAAAACATACTGGATTTGAACTTCACTTTACAAGATTATCTTGAGTTTTATAAGGAATTTGACCGCTATCATGTTTAATATACCCTTAAATTTCTATGCAAATGCATTGAAATACTGTAAAATGGAGAACAAGTTTTGCTACATTTTTAGTTACTTTATAAAAGTAGACTATACAAGATTTTAAATTTTCATTATATAAGAATAAAAGAGCATTCTTTCAGGACAAAGAAATTGAAATTATTTCAACAGGAGATCTCCAAAGCCAAGTGACCATAAAATTCACTTATGCATAATTTTACTATTACTGGTCAAGAACAATCAGAAAATAAGCTACTCCTGTATTTTTCCAAAGATATTTTTACAGATTAACCATCAGAGAAAAGTCCACCCTATTTCATTTTGGATTTATGATTTAAGAACCTGACACGTTTGAAAAGTGCCTTATTATTGCTTTCAGCATGCTATTTCTATTCTGTCTGTTTTCAAAATCATAAAACCATATTTATGAAGTGACCATACACATCACTAGCAATTTTGATAACTGCTTTTCTCCTGCCTTAGGTCATTAGTGGACTGAACGTTTCAAAATGAAATAAAACGTTTTATGCGTCACGGAGTAAGAAATGGACTGAATCAAGGAACATGGTTCTTGGTGTACTCTGCTATTGCCTGGGGCTAACTCTCATTTCCAGAACTTTGTTTAACTCTGATCCTTTCCTGAAATGACCTGATCCTCTTTTCCCTATCATATTTTAACTTCACCACTTTCAAAGGCCCAGTGGAAGATCTTATTTTCTTGACTATTTCAACCATCATTAATGACCACTTTTGCACCTCTAATTCCAGACACTCAGAACTATATCACGCATTATAATAGTTATGTATATTAGGTTTTGAATTCATGAGATTTTGTTTAGTTATATTAGTATCATTTCACTAACAAAGTGTGAATTCCAGTAGGCAAGGGCTATGCCTTATATATCTTTCTATATTCATTATTCCTGAACACCTCCCTGTCACTGTCAAGCACAAACAATGTCTGTCCTATCACGATCTGGAGCACCTGGCAAACGCTACCAGCTTAATAGACCGAGGACAAATGAATCGGGTGCTTTTGTTTGTTTGTTTTTATCTGTTTTAGCAATCACCCAATCCCACTGCAGCTTTTTTTTTCCCCCTGGCCATCCCACGTGGTTTGCGGGATCTTAGTTCCCAACCAGGGAATGAACCAGGGCCCCCACAGTGAAACTAATGAGCCCTAACCACTGGGCCTTCTAGGGATTTCCCATGCAATGAATTTTACCTTACAATTTCAGATAGTTTTGAAAGTAGCATTGTAATTTTAAAAGTGATATTGAAAATCCAGAACATTTTCGTGAATGTCTCCAAATTAATTCTGCTTCACTCACTATTAGGCTCCCTAATCAATTTCATTCACCTTTCTTAGATTAATTTCACAGCAAAATTTTTTTACCATTTAGTCTCCTGGATTCACACGTGAGGATTTACAAGGACCAATCCAGTACAACCTTCACCCATGGTACAGTCTTTGTGCACACACATACATGTACATATGTGAATACCCACATGTATCAGATCTCAGTTACTTGTTCTCTGACAAAGTGTTCCATAGGACTCAGACAAAAAAGAGCCTCACCCACTTGAAGCCTACAGTTTTAACTGAGGTTTTCAATTTTTTGGCTGTTTGGAAATTGCATTTCTTTAAAATATAAATACCTTCCAAAGATATATTTTTTTAATCTTTTAAAACATAAGTACTTCAGATCTCTCCCAGAGCAACAACCAGCTCAGAATAACTCACAATGGTCATGGTCATAAAGGTGGAATATTTGGGAGACCTTAAATAGGATTCCGCTTAAATTGCTGGGGAAACAGGACTAATCTTACTTTTGAGTGGATGGAGGAAAAACAAGCAGTAACAGAACCGAAGAGAAATTTGGCTAAAAGGGGATATAAGAGAAAATGAAAATCAAGTAAACTTTTTTTCTCAGCCTGAGAGTAGGTACTGAGGACAGAGAGGGGAAGAAAGAAGTTTAGCTTACAAATTATAAGCATATTTTGGGAGAGTTTTATTTCTCTTTGTGCATATAAAGTACATATTTCAATATTTTATAAATGTTTCATTGTTCTAAAAATGCAAATAAATACATAAAACTTTCTTAGGCAGTTGTCTAATGAATGTTTTAAACAGTAAATTTAATTACCCTACAACTTAAAGTAATTGGTGTTGATCAAAACAGCTATGTTAGCACTGAATTCAAGTGTTTGCTTGCAAGAAATTCTTTCCTTTTAATTGTCTGTCACCTAAACAAAACCCAAGGCATTTTGAAATAAAATATGTTCGTATCCTTCATATAGATTTAAAAATTGAAACTAGATTAAATGAGAAAAATAGGACTGGAAAAGTGCCTCCAGAGGTCATTTAGTCCATTTCTGCTTCTGGCAATCTTCACTTAAATCATTTCAAACATATGGCTAACCACCTTGTGCCATCTTTGTCAAGCAATCCTAGTTCTTGGCTGCTCTCATTAATGATGTGTATTCCTACAAACTGGTTTAACCATTCTGCCTGATTTAGTCAGTCAATAGTGTTAGCTACTTCATCTAACTCAGTAAGATATCCTTCAGTCAAACTGCATATGTATTTATCTGACTTAGCCCATTTATTTTTATTTATTTCACTGGTAAAGACAATTAAAACACTTAAACAAGTGCAGCTATGAAGAGACAACCTATAAATCAGGTTCTTCCTTAAGCTCACTAAATAGTTCCTGACCTGATTTTAATCAAATTTTACTCAACCTTCTCACCCTGGAGCAAGAGACTAACTATATTCCTTTTCCTAATGGTCTTCAGTAAGTCTCCTTTTCCTCTTCTCCTTCTTTCAGCAAAATAAACTGAAAAGTCAAAGAATAATAAGCCAACAAAAATGTAGGAGTAAATCCAAGGAGCCATTTGGTGCATTTTTTTCTAAATCAACACATATTCAAAAGAACAATACTGAATGATAGCGATATGCAACTAAAGAACACATGTCAAAATGTTTGCTACTTCTTTACATGTTAGTGGTTCTTTTAAGAAATAAGAATTTTCCAGAGTTGTCTTTGCCTTTGTTCCTTTTCATATCTTGTGAAAACAATGAAAAAGAGTTTTAGATTTCTCCATCTTTTTAAAAATAACATTTCTCCCTTAGAATTTTAAACATGTAATTTTAAGATGAATTATTCTTTCTAAGATCAAATTTTAGCTATTACTCAGAGCCTGAACCCTTAAGACCATAAATACTTGGAGTGCACTTGACCCAAATGTTTACAAGGGAAACAGAGGGACATCATTTAAAATTACACCATCTAGACTAGGCATTCCCAAACTCCAAGTTGCAGAATCATGACTGTTCCTATGCTTTAAAACTGTATAAAACATTTGATCATTATTGATCATATAGAAACCATTATTTAAACTAATGAAATACAATTACCAGCAGGGGGATGGCGGTTTCTCAAATTAAAGATTTTAACCAGAAAAAAATATTATTTTTTTGTATTGTTAACAAATAATCCCACAATATGGAATCATTGAAGTACCTCATGTTCAAATATACCAAAATAAATCTGAAAACCTGAATATGTCTTAAGCTGTTAATTTAAAAAAAAAAAACCACAATTTTAAAATTGTGTTCTCAATCTGCAATTGTAATTCTCAATCTGTTACTGTTTTGTTGAATTAATAGCATGCAATTCCAGAGAAGAGGCTTTTAAGTGAGTCCAACTTGTGATAATATCATGAATTTCTTTCAGGGCTGTAGCCAGTATTGTAGAACAAATAATAATGCAAAGGCAGATACAAATTATTCTCAGAGGCATGAGTGATCTTCATGGTGAAATATTAGAAGTGACATTATGAAATACAAATAATGTGACTGAGAGCTCCTAATTTTCTGATACATGGCAATATGTTCCCACTCATTAAAGTCTAATTTTAGCGTATTGACAGTCAACAACTTTGCGAAATAAGACATCTAATTTCAACCTTATAATATTCTTTAGTGATATACCCTTGCGATATCTCACAGATGCTAGAAAGAAAAATCTTCAAGTCTGAATTGACGATCCCCCAGCACCCCCCACCACACACACACACACACACACACACACACACACACACACACACACACACAGAGCTCTAGAAATTCCTATCTCGGTGAACAGAGCCACAGACAACACAGTTTATCAAGTCAGAGATGAACAGCCATGCATCATGTCAAATCTCAATCCTGGCAATTCTTGCTTGCAAATATCTTTCGTTCTCTTTGTCTCTGTCTCTCTGTCTCTCTTTCTCCCTCTCATCCTCTCCTCGTCACTATTTCAACTGTAAACTATTGCCTTAGCTTGCACTATACAGACTCCTAAATGATCTACAGGAATATTTCACCCTACACCATTTTTCCTCCAGTTTGATCTCTTTGCAACCAAAATGCTTTCTGTAATTTGAAAAGCTAGTGCTGTCACTCTCCTACATACACTTCTCCAAATACCTCTCATTGTTTAGTGAACATGACCTTTATTACAAAGACAATTTGCTTTGTGCCCGCCTCTTTAGTTTAATGCCACTTTTCCCCTTGTTGAAAAGGTTTGAAACTAGATGAAATATCTAGCTGTTTCTTTTCACCTAGAACAAGAGTTTTGTTTTGTTCTGTTTTGTTTTTCTTAGATCCTTCAGATCTCAGCTCAAATACGGTTCTTCTGGATAATCATCCTTCCTGACTGCTCTAACTAGGTGAATGTTATTTGATATAGTCTTCTATACTTTCACATTTGCAAAGTATCCATTGTCTTTGCTGTTAAAACATAAGCTAGATGAGGAGATTCAATACCTATCACTATTCTTGGCATATGGATGAGTGCCTATTAAATGCATGTCAAATATTAAGTGAGAGCTGAAGGTACATGAACAGATTATTTTATATGTTATATAATTCATGATACTGTGAGGCTATTCTAATTATTTTCCCTCCCCCCTTTAATATGATTATTTTATTATTTGAAATTATTAGTGACTTTGAAATTCACCCTTCCTAGAATCAGTTGAGTAAATGATTGTTCTCTTTTATTCCCCAATATCCAGATCTCTACTCCTGTCATGTCTTCTCCTTATTCTTCCCACCCTAAACTATCCCTAGTCTCATTTCATTTCAAGAGCCCTGTCAACCTCTTTTTTTTCATTATTGCAAATAAAAATTGTAAAAGTCTCCAAACCCCCTGCATATTTCAAGTTATTATCATTATTTTTTTCCATTCCTGATATATACTTGCAAGTTTATTTATCAAGAGTGGCATACCAGACTCAGTAATAAGAATCTTCAATATCCCAATTTATAAACAAGTTTATATTCCATTAAGTTCCTAGCACAGTACACTAAATACATTACAGGCACGTGATATACACTACAAAATATTAAGAAAAAATAAGTGTTCCTACTGTAATTTAGTTTGAAGAAACAAGTTTCTTCTCTCATTGTTAAGTCTTTTACCCTGAATATGCAAGTATTTTCTATTAAAATGCAAATGTTCAAGTCAATTTGTTTATTGTATCCTTAAAGGATTAAATCAAATGCAATTCCTAACCCTCATACTATACCTGCTAACACTTTAAAATTTGACATTGACAAGTTAAAAACATCTTGATAAAAACCAAAAGATGTAAACCAGTTATATTGTCAGATCATTTTTATTGCTAGTAAAACTATTTTAGTTATAATATTCATCATATTGGAATATATCTTTGAAAGCATTCTTTTTTTGGTGGTAGTCTATACAGAAACAACTTAACAAAATATTCGGAGGAATAACTACTTTCTAAGTGGAAATTCTTGTATGCTATTCTTTTTCAGCCATTGATAACTATGTATTCTAAAATGTCTTATTTATTGAACTAGAAAGATTTTTAAATTTCAAATATGTGATTATTATCCAGACCCACAAATTTCACTGGATATTCATTTAAATGTCATAACTTACTTGGATAGGTCATACCTTTTAAAACTGGAGCCTATGGTTAAGGGTATTTAAGTCAAGTTAGATTTTGGAGAGTATTTACACAACCATCTGTTCCTTTGCAGTGTACATTGGAGCCCATAAAGTCAGTGTTAACCAAGTAAAACTTAGACACTGAAGCCTATGAAAAGAAACTCACTTAACCAATTTCATATCCTAACAGTATGAACTTATATCTTCAATAAAAAATATTTTGGATAATTAAAGTGTATCATATTTTTATCAAATATAATCTGTTTCACAGTAAAACAAAGTTTTAGAAATTAAGAAACCAAACCTGGTTTCATTCATTCTACACACATTTTCAGAATTACATTAAAAATTTTATGTAGCCTCAGTAATGTATAAAATATCCAAAAACATCTGAATTGGGTTTATTTGGCAAGTTTCATTAAATTACACTGCCCTTCCTTAAGAATCAGAATACCAATCCATACAGGACTAAGAACATTTTTTAAAAAATTTAATTAAAATATATCCCTGTAAAACTAACAATTTACTAGTAAGTATACAATTTCACTTGTGAATATAGCTTCAATGGGGAAAAAGGGGCTAATGAAGTGATTCTCAAACTTTAGAATACATAAGAATCATGTAGAAAACATTACAATACAGACTGCTGAATTTTATCCCCCATTTTCTGATTCTGTAGGTCAGCTCAATAACTTGTATTTTCAACTATTTCCCTAGATGATGCTTATCCACTGGTTAAGGAATCATCTTATTCTTCTGCAATGCAAATGAGTTTCTGTAAATATTATTAAAAATACATATATATAAAGCACACTAAGAAATAGAAAATTTTACAACCTTTTTTATAGGCATTTGAATTCTTTTTTTATTTCCCTCTTATCATAATTCTAATATTCAGTCTTTAAAATCAAGATAGACTAGCTGTGTGAGGCATTATTCTGAACTGCCACAGAACTTTGTTAATCCTTTGTATCAATTTGTGCATTGAGGGCAAAAATTCCTTGATTTCACAACTATTTAGTTTTTCAATTCTCTTTCCTCTAAATACTGTAATCACACTACCATCACATTTATGTGGAGATTATATTTCAGTCTGTATTTATTTTACATGGGTTTCCACATAACATTTTTGCATTTTAATATTACCTTTTTTCAGAATTACCTAAAAAACGTCATTGGACAAATGGTGAGAAATATAGGAAAAGAGAATAAATAGGAAAAAAAAAAAAAAACAGAACAATAATACCTCTGGTTTTAAGCCTTTTCTTATCTTTCATGGTCTTATGATGGCCAGAGGTCACATCTTTTAGAGAAGGATTCACAGTGGGATGCTGAGGAGGTCTCTCAGGAACCATACAGTACCATTCTTGGTAGAGTGGCTTTATTTGTATTCCCAGCTAGTCCACCTGAATCTGAACATTTTTCACAGTTACACTGTAGATCGATCAATACCATTATTTGATATCCATGGGGAGCAGGGGGACACCCTCTGATACTTTCTATTTTTAAACAACTAAAGTTGTTTTATACTCCCTAAATCATATTGATCCATGAAACTAATGATAGTTTTACTAAAGCTCCCTTTTGTAAACTCTGTCACAGAGGAAACCTTGGAAAATTACAATTAACGACAGGGAAAATGTTGGAAATCTATTTTACGTGTAACTTTACTGCCAGCTCCTGCTATGTGCAAAATAAAGCAAGACCCACATGTTTTTCTCGCAGGGTTTGGATATGGCTGGACTGGTGCAGTGGCAATGAAGATGGCTTATATTTATACCTCCAGGGTGCTTTAACTCCCTCCCAACTAATTTGCCATCTTGTCCATTATGAGAATGAGCTGTAACGACTGAATTGGCATTGTCCCCATTTTTCCATCTCAGCAGAAATTTTAAAAGGTGGTTGTCACTATATAGACTCAAGTGATGCCATCTGCTTTCCCATTTGGGGAAATGCAAATAAAAATGGTGGGGGAGATATTCAGTATTTAATTAGAGGTGGACTGTTTCCCCAGTCTTCTCTAACTTGACATCTGCTAGTTCATACACTGGATACTAATAAAAAGGCAGAAAATGATTCATGTGCTCTGTTTTGGAGAAATACTAAAATTAGGTTGGCCTTTGAGTATAATAAATACACATTTCCTTATTACATTAGACTAAATACAAAAGTTATCATTCAGGTGAAATATATTAGAACTCTTAGAAGACAATTGTAGTTCTTAAGGAAGTAGTGTTATTACATAATATAAATCTAGATTTCTAGGCAGATATATTTCTGAAACTATAAAATACAATCCATATTTAAAACAGAGTTTAATAATTTTAATTAATAATAACTGCCTTACTTTTAACTATCTATCTTACCTAGGTATACATATATGAGTAATTCTTGATCTATAATACCAAATAAAAGCTATGCAATACTGAGTGTGTAGTTTATCCAACTACTAGAGATAGTTTTTTCCTTATAATTCAAGATTCATACCATTGTTTTGACTATGGCACTAACACACAATTCAATAAAGCAGTGTGGTTGGGAATTAACAGTCTAATAAAAAGGACTTTAAAGGTGCATTAAATTAGAATTTAAATGTCTCCTGCATTTGCAGCATAAATGCTAATAAAATATAAATCTGTTATTAACATTTTATAGTCATGAAAAGTAACAAAAACTAAAAAAAATTGTTGAAGATTTGTCAACACAAATCTACAAGATGAACAGAAAAGAACAAAGTTAAAATGTGAAACAGGTGTTAGGAAGGAGAAATAATTTTCGGAGAGAGGTGAAGAGAAATAACTTATATATACACATTTTGTTTCCTTTCAAAAAGATTCAGTTTTATTTTGTCCCACAGGCAGCCCAGGATTTACCTTTAATGAATATAAAAGCCAAAAAAAAAATTTTATGTCCTTTAAATGACATTAAACTAGGCTACTCTGTTCCAGAGACAATACTGTGTCACACATCACTGTTCCCCTAATGTAACAATATACCATTTGTGTTCAATATGTGCTGACAATACAACCAGGCTTGATCATTAGGATCATACAACCTGTTAGCTGTTGCTTAATAATACATTAACCTATTCAGAATGTTCATTGTTTAAGTCATAATTGTACAGATCTAATTGTTACATGCGACTGGGAAATTAAAATGATGATCTTCTGAGACAGCTCTTTTCAAAATTAATATAATAATTAAAGAACAATAATCTGAATTATATTCTTGCTGGCATATCTGAAGGCTTTCAAGCCTTAATAGTCAGATTTTAAAAGTGACACTTCTCAAAAAGAATATCAAAATGGTATACTTTCATTTGTTTAGCTATCTGGAAAAGAAAATGTTTAGGGTTTCAGGGGATAAAGACTCATTAATATTAAAAAAACTGTTTGCATTTCACCTACAGGGACCATATTTATTGTGATATACTAAATGAAAGTGTATTAAAAATTTAGTATAGGAAGTCAAGAGTTTGTCCACACACTATTTTGAAAAGCTGAAATAATGCAGCATGTTACATTGCAGTAAAATTCGAATAAAAATTTTAAGCCTTTATATAGTATATAAAAATTATGGCATAAAATTTACCATCAACTATAACAAATATTATTCCATTTGTAGGTATTACTAGAGTGGTCACTTGCCAGAATAAATAACAAATTTGGTAGTATAACTTTTTTTTACCTTCTCTTAAAATATCAGCTTGCCAGTGTTTTAAAGTATTTTTGAATAGCAAGAGTTATCATTTGTAAGTTGTCTTGGACAGCTGACAATTCCAAAGGTGCCACATTCTAAGAAAACCAAATAAAGAAATATCTTCAGATTCAGAAAAAAAAAAGGCTTGAAAAATATTACTTATTATCCTGATATTAATAGTGTTAGTCACACAGTTGTATCTGACTCTTTGAGATCCCATGGACTATAGCCCACCAGGACCCTCTGTCTATGGAATTCTCCAGGCTGGAATACTGGAGTCGGTAGCCACTCTCTTCTCCAAGGGATCATTCTGATCCAGGGATTGAACCCAGGTCTCCTGCACTGCAGTCAGAATCTTTACCATCTGAGCTACCAGGGAAGCCCATGAATATTTAACCATATAATAAGTCAGATAGTCAAAAAGTTCTACTTTTTTTTTTTAGCGAATATTTAACTAAGGATATTATCAATACTAAATTAATTAAATATTAACACACAGAGCTTTCAAGAGATACTTGTGGTTCTCATTAAATATGCAAATAATTTTGGGCTTCCTAATTTAGCAAAAAACAGAAGCAGTTATAGTAGATAACAGAAATTCTCTAAAGCATAGTTTTTATATGATATAAGCATAATCCATAAGCTCCTGTTTTCATAAAAATTTATTTATAAAATAAAAATAAAAAAACAAATGCATACTTAACATTATCCATATCTCCCTCTTAAAAACCATATTTTAAATGTGAGAAAATAGAAAGTTGATGGATAAGATATTTAATTTTTATTTTTACCTATTTACAACAGGTGCCTTCTGGATTCAAAGTATAAAGTTGCTTAATGGTTAAGACATTTGATAATTGGAGTCTTGTGAATAGTTGAGCAAATAGATCCAGATCATAGTAATATATCATAATTTATAGAAGGAATGATCATATAAGAATGCTTAATTCATTGAAAAAATTCCTTACTAAATGGAAAAATTCTCATTATAGTACTGAGCTTGATTGAAGGTAGTTAACTATTACCTTTTGGAAAATGGTCTGCTTCTTTTAATAGTTAAGATATTTTACTGTGGGAAAACATAACATAAAATTAATCATTTAAACTTTTTTTTTTTTGGTGTACAGTTCAGAGGAATTAAGCACATTTTCATTGTTCTGAAATCATCACCACCATTCATCTCCAGAAGATTTTCACCTTCCTAAGCTGACATTGTGTGTTAGTTGCTCAGTCCTGTCCGACTCTCTCCAAGTCCATGGACTGTAGCCTGCCAGGCTCTTCTGTCCATGGAATTCTCCAGGCAAGAACATTGTAGTGAGTAGTCATTCCTTTCTCCAGGGAATCTTCCTGACCCACAGATTGAACCTGAATCTCCTGCATTGCAGGCAGATTCTTTACCATCTGAGCCACCAGGGAAGCCCCAAACTGACAGTATATACCGTATATACTGTATATACCAATATATACAGTATATTAAACAACAACTCTCCATGTTCCCTGCCTCAGTCTCTGGCAATTACCATACTATTGGGTTAGCCAAAAAGTTCACTTGGGTTTTCCATAAGATATGGAAAATCTCAAACAAACATTTTTTTTGGCCAATTCAATATTTCTGTTTCTATGAATTTGACTGTTCCAGGTATCTCATATAAGTGAATCACACAATATTTGTCATTTTGTGACTGGCTTATTTCAGCTAGCATAATGTCTTCAAGATTCATCTGTTTGAAGCATGTGTCAGAATGTGATTCCTTTTCAAGACTGAATAATAGTACATTTTATCCATATATCACATTTGGTGAAATAAGATATTATTGACATTAGGACAGACTCAAACAGAAATTCATGTAGTTAAACTATGTGCAATCATGTTAAAGGAGTAGATGACTGAAACTAAAGAATTTTTAACAAAACAATGAATTTACTGGATATGCTAAATTATCTGGACTTTCCTTTTTTAAAATTCTTCAAAAGGCCATGGCAGCTAATGATGATAAAACATTAATTTCACCTCAGAACTGGTGATGGTCTCAGTTTAACAAAGTGAAAGAAAGGCTTCCACTTTACATAAAATAAAAAAGATCTATTTAATTTTACTGGGTAGATTCACCTGTACAGATACACTCGTGGCAGATTAACAAATCACATTAACGGACATAAGGGAAAAGGAATATGTAGAAAAATAGGAAAAGTCATATATTTAAACTGCTAAAATCTCCCCTAGTATTTTATCCTAAATATATCTTCAGAAAAATGTTTAATCTTATCCATCTGAAAGTTTTTAGATGAAAGTTTCTGTGAAATTTTTTTCAGAAAGTTAAATGGAAAAACTATTAAAACTATTGGCTATTTTTGTTTAGAGTATGAATGTTTCAGTGCTACTTAATATGAAATTTGCATTAAAATTTGCAGTAGTACATACATTGTAAAATTACTGTGACGTTTAGACTAAAGAGTTTGGAACACTGTCTGGTTTAAATGTGTTTTGTCTAATACATATAATAACAGTGCTAATCAGACCACTGACTAGCAACTCTGCAATACTTGTTCATCAAAAGGAGTTTGCTGAAGTTAGAAGCAACTCAAATTCAAAATTAATTTTGAATTACTGATTAATTTTAAAAATTAATTTTGGAATGCTCTTCCAAAAAGGGAATAGTGCATTTCCTCTGTAGAAAGATCCAAAAAGAAATATTTTCACTTGAGCAATTGAGGGGTGCTAACTACTAGTATCAAATGACTAATTAATTAGCATTCAACAAACCTATAATTAGAAAGTGTTAAATATGGTCTGTTCCAGAGTGATTTTATAAACCTAGCCCAAGGAATCAATCAGTCAAGAGGGTAGTATCTGTTTTTAGTTGTAAAGTAGAACTTGTCAATGTTTCCAGGAAGAATTTGCAAAAATGTCAACTCCTTTGAAATCAAGCCAAAAGGAAAACTAACAAAAATTCAGATGCAAACACATTTCATTTCTCTTTTCTCAGAATTCATCAATTGGATATTGAGGAAGTTCATTTAAAATTTAATTATCCAAGTTTTCCTTCCTTTATAACTTCCCCTGATGTTTAATTACCCCATATTTGTTGATTATTTTCCTTCTTTCCTATGAACATATTAGTATGCAACCATAACTATGTTAAATTACCTTTAAAAACACATAAAAATCAGTGGAGCATGCTGTTTTCCTCTTCACATGAAGTCTGCTCTAAATATACTAGAATATTTTAACATATTTGGGAAGTGTTTACTTTAGCCCCAGTTCTAACACAGCTTGGGGTGAATGAACCTGTTAAGTGGAGCCTGTGCTTCTCTGCATAGCATTCTGGATTATAATAAGGTGTATCCAGGTTGGATGTTTTTGACTATTGATTTACTTGATAAATATTTTCAGAATGATGAGAAACATATAGGACTTTTAATTGGCTAAAATTAGATTTTTTATTTCTAATATTTTTACAGCAATATTGCTTCATTCAGAAGATAACCATGCCAAAGTATTTCCTTCATAAAAAATGTTAATCAGAGTTTCCAAAGCACATTCTATTATTTTAAAATTCATCTAAAGGGAATGATTTTTATTACACATTAATCACTTTATCCTCTCTAACACTATGCCAGACCAGCCTACATGATCTCCTGATATTTTGGCCTGTTGTCCAGAAAGGAATGGTCTGAGGGTTTGGCTCTTTTGTGAAACTGTCATATGTACCATATGTGAAAGATCATACATCCTTATTATCTTTTTGTTTTGTTGGCATTTATGTGTAGGTATGTTTGCATATGTGTCTTTCCGTGTGTGAATCAGAGAGAAAGCAAGTGGAAGACTGAGAAGAGAAAGATCATAAGGGAAGACAACCTTATTCATTCTACTTTCTAGACATGATAAAACCATTCAAGAAATATTTGTCAAATGAATACTAATTTGGCCACAAAGCTAGAATTGTACTATAAACTGAATTTGAAATTTGATAAACTCACCTAAATAAATACTTAATTCTAACTCTCTTCATTTAAATGAGCATTCAATTTTATTGAAAAAATGGTAGTGCTTTTATCAGTGATATTAATTTTCTTTGGTTTATCAAAAATAATTATTTCTTATTTCTACATTCATTTATTCATTCATTCAATAAATACATAGAGGACTTTCTACATACCACACACATACTGTGCACTGAGGATATGTTTTGATACTGAAATATTTAAATAAATGTATTAAATTCATCTTAACACTATCATACAAATAACTGTAATAAGATAATATTAATAAGGCTGACATCACTGTAGGCTAGATCTATATCAGAAATCTGATTCTGAAACAAAAAATGAGCATTTTTTAAAACAAGATAACCAGTTAAGTAAAGTATCAGTTAAAATTATTGGTTTTACATAGAGTAATTCTTGGTAAACTTTTTTGTTAATGTATCAGCTAATCACAATAATGGTATTAGATTAATAACAACAGAAGACTAATGACACTACAATTGTATATAAATTATTTCACAGAAAGTTATTTTATTTCACTGTATAAATTAGTTATATAAATAATTTCATATAAGTTATTAACTGAGCATCTCTACAATGTGCCAGGCAGAGAATATACAAAAGTGAACAAATAAGTCCCCTATTCTTGCCAGAAGAAGCTTTACCTCTGGGAGACAGACAAAAATAGATATATATATATATATACACACATTATATAGTATGATATAGGAGAAGGCAATGGCAACCCACTCCAGTACTCTTGCCTGGGAAATCCCATGGTCGGAGGAGCCTGGTAGGCTGTAGTCCATGGGGTCGCAAAGAGTCGGGCACGACTGAGAAACTTCACTTTCATTTTCACTTTCATACTTGGGAGAAGGAAATGGCAACCCAATCCAGTGTTCTTGCCTGGAGAACCCCAGGGATGGCGGAGCCTGGTGGGCTGCCGTCTATGGGGTCGCACAGAGACGGACACGACTGAAGTGACTTAGCAGCAGCAGCAGCATGTTTTATAAATGCCTTTTCCATTTATCCATTTTATAATGATATAAAACATCAAAGTATTTTTAATATTTCATCAAGTAAGCAAACTATAAAATCTATTCAGATTTTTTCTCTATTTTTACAAAATAAGATGGTAATCAATTACATAAACAATATCTCATTGTTGGAGTATTTTGCCCTTGAATTACTAAGGATCCTAATACTGCTAAAGTAAATTGTCTTTCACATGATTAGAAACTGTCCTCTTAATGAAGCAAAAGACTCTATCATTTTCTCTTTCTTTTCTTTTTTTTTGCCAAGTGTTGTTTTGTTTCTAAACCAAATATATAATTTTCCCATTGTGATTGTCTGTGCTTGGAAAAAAAAATGTGAACCAAAAACTCCCTCAATATGAGTATCTATGATGACTTCTAGAAATAATATCAACAACCAATGGGAACACAATTCTAAACCTTTCTGACTTTCCTGTTATATCATTCATTTGTAGAATTTTACATAAATCAGGTTTCACAGTCTCCATATTTATATTCCTATCTTTATTTCTAGCCAAAGGAGAAGAAAACTATAGGTTTTGACATTTTTATCTTTTTCAGCCAACAACAGAAAATCGCTTTCTAATGCAAATATAAATTATTTTAAGCAAGTTATAATTTAAATTATAATTTTTATCTTGTTAGTGAAAATTGTGCCAATTACCTTCTGTGTTAAAAAAAAAAGTATCAAATTTGACACCTAAACCAATGTCTGCAAACTAACTCCATTTGCAAACTAACTCCATTCAATTACCAAATACCATATTTTTTGTCATAAGTCATGTTACATATCAGTTATAACAAATGGCACTGTTTTCTCTATGTGGTAGGGTCTTATTGAAAGAACTAATTTGACAGCAACATGAATTCAGAAAGTTAAAATAAAATAGTCAGGGACTTCCCTGGTGATCCAGTGGTTAAGACTCTGCTTCCATATAGGGGGCACGGGTTGGATCTCTGGTCAGGGAACTAAAGATCCTGCATGCCCTCTGATGAGGCAAAAAAAAAAAGGAATATCCGTTTATTCATGAGGCATCAATAACCAATTTTTAAAATCAAAATATATGGTTAGAATTTTTTCTGAAAGTGATTTGGTTATTTAATATTTCAATCTGATGTTGAACATCATTGTTAAAGAGTTTCATAAATACTACTGCTAAAGCTGAAGAGGAAAGACTGCTCTAATTTCTTTAAAACTCCTAGTATATGGGAGAGAATTTTCTATTGTGAATCCTTATTATACCCAAGATAAATTTATTCATGGCTCAGATGGTAAAGCGTCTGCCTGCAATGAGGGATAATCAGTGGTTCTGACTTCTTGTAATGCTGGTTACAGCACTGAACTAACAATGATTTGTAAGTTCACTCAGTTTCAATGTAGCCCTGGTTTTGTAGCTGTAACAATAACAGGCCCATTTTCTTCTCCAGGGGATCTTCCCAACCCAGGGATCAAAACCAGGTCTCATGCAATGCAGGAAGATTCTTCACCACCTGAGACACCAGGGAGGCACCTAACAAGTTGCTACTCACAGCTATCCTAAATACAAGCGCAACCTCAGCACCTAGCAGAGGGGCTGACTCAAGTCAAGGAGAGGGATACTCAGAGGAAATACCTTTCTGAAATCAAATAACGTTTCAGAGAGGGATATCCCTAGAGTCCTAGGATTGACCTTCTAAATTTGTGACCTTAAGCACATTACTTAGATACACTTATAAAATGTTCAGTGTTTGTAATTATTACATGGGATTAAATGAGGCAATACATGAGTGTCGCAGTGACTTTTTCATGTTATATGTTAAATTTTTAAAAGGAAACAAATAGCTGAGGATGGCTTATATCCAATGACACATTTTCATCCTAATGCATTATGAACTGTCCTGTTCTTAAAAATTCTTTTATTATAGTTTTAAGGAACCATAAGTAGCATCATCATGAACACTATGGTTTGCAATTCACCATGTTTTTGTTTTTTGCCTGAAAAGTATTGGAAAAAAAAAAACTCTGTAATAAGCTTAACATAAGTAAAATTAAGTACAGTGATATTTATAAAGCCTATTTGGCAGGAGTTTCTAAAATGGTATTAAGTATAAAAATATGCTAGCAAAAGTCAGCTCTCAAATTATTTCGTTGTGTTCCCATTAAAACAATCAGTGATGGTATAATAAAAATTTTGTCAAGAGTAAAAGAATGCCATGAAAAATTCCTTGTGATAAGAGCTAGAATAAGATAAATGTTGCCAGTTCAGTCACATTAAAGAGATAAAAGAAAGTGGAGTCAATTTAAACAATGATACTAAATCATGATTTACATTAAAATATTTATTCAGTTAATGGAATTATGTTTGTTTTCTGGTAAATATTCCTGATATATTGTTATAATATATGAAAGAAGGGAAATGAATTTGTCTTTAACCATGTACTATAAAACAAACTGTGAACTCAAAGGATCATGAAACATTATTTCAACTAGAGTAAAATCAAATCTAAGTTTGTCAGTATTACTCAATGCTATATGAAATATAACATAACAAGTCTAAGACACGAAATATTTTTTAGGGATTCTTTGGATTGCTTACATATAATTATAAGATTGCTTACATATAATGTCATGAATAGATTACATAGTTATGAAAATCATATACTTTGTAATATGGCATACTGATTATTTCAATTTCTTATTTTTCTGATCTTGGAATTTTACTTGCTTAAAGGTATCAGGATTTTATCTAACAGAGGAGATGATCTACCTAACTTTGTATCTAAAAGATGATGCTGTGAAAATGCTGCACTCAATATGCCAGCAAATTTAGAAAACTCGGCAGTGGCCACAGGACTGGAAAAGCTCCGTTTTCATTCCAATTCCAAAGAAAGGCAATGCCAAAGAATGTTCAAACTACTATACTACTACACTATTACACTCATCTCACAGGCTACCAAAGTAATGCTCAAAATTCTTCAAGCCAGGCTTCAGCAATATGTGAACCGTGAACTTCCAGATGTTCAAGCTGGATTTAGAAAAGGTAGAGGAACCAGAGATCAAATTGCCAACATCCATTGGAACATCAAAAAAGCAAGAGAGTTCTAGAAAAACGTCTACTTCTGGTTTATTGACTAAGCCAAAGCCTTTTACTGTGTGGACCACAACACACTCTGGAAAATTCTGAAAGACATGGGAGTACCAGACCACCTGACCTGCCTCTTGAGAAATCTCTATGCAGGTCAGGAAGCAACAGTTAGAACTGGACTTGGAACAACAGACTGGTTCCAAATAGAGAAAGGAATATGTCAAGACTGTATATTGTCACCCTATTTATTTAACTTATATGCAAACTACATCATGAGAAACACTGGGCTGGAAGTAGCACAAGCTAGAATCAAGATTGCCGGGAGAAATATCAATAACCTCAGATATGCAGATGACACCACCCTTATGGCAGAAAGTGGAGAACTAATGAGCCTGTTGGTGAAAGTGAAAATGTTGGCTTAAAACTCAACATTCAGAAAACTAAGATCATGGCATCTGGTCCCATCAATTCATGGCAAATAGATGGAGAAACACTTCAAACAGTGAGAGACTTTATTTTGGGGGGCTCCAAAATCACTACAGATGGTGATTGTAGCCAAGAAATTAAAAGACGCTTGCCCCTTGGAAGAAAAGTTATGACCAACCTAGACAACGTATTTAAAAGCAGAGACATTACTTTGCCAAGAAAGTTCTGTCTAGCCACAGCTACGGTTTTTCCAGTAATCATGTATGGATGTGAGAGTTGGACTATAAAGAAAGCTGAGCGCCAAAGAATTGATGCTTTTGAACTGTGGTGTTGGAGAAGGTTCTTGAGAGCCCCTTGGATTGCAAGGAGACCCAACCAGCCCATCTTAAAGTAAGTCAGTCCTGAATATTCACTGTAACGACTGATGCTGAAGCTGAAATTCCAGTACTTTGGCCACCTGATGCAAAGAACTTGGAAAAGACCCCAATGGTGGGAAAGATTGAAGGCAGGAAGAGAAGGGGATAATAGAAGATGAAATGGTTCGATGGCATCACCAATTCAATAAACATGAGTCTGAGTAAACTCTGGGAGTTGGTGATGACAGGGAGGCCTGGCGTGCTGTAGTCCATGGGGTCACAAAGAGACAAACACGACGGAGCGACTAAACAGTACTGAACTTTGTGTCATATAAGGAAGAGTAAGTTCTTTTCTTTCATCCTGTCATTCTTTTCTAGGATGTCTGTGACTAAATGAATAGTTTTATTTTTTATGATATTTAAACAATTAAGTTAAAGATTAAATCAGATCGTACTATTTAAAATCATATACTGTAAATGGAGTTTCAGAGGTTAATAAATATTACTGCAAGCAATATTGTATCAAAAGTAGCTACTTGGTCAAAGATTTAAATATTTGCTGTTTTCATGCTATGTGATTTCTTTTCTTACTGTCTATATCCTCCTTATTTAAAGAATATTTATGAAGCTTGAAAATGAAAAAAAGAACTGATTAAAGATCAGACTCTTGTACACAACCAGGCATATTTCTGACTTAGCATCCCTGTCTGCTGTTCCCTCTGCCTAGACTGTGCTTCCCTCTCACACCTCTAAGACTAATTCCTTCTCCTTCTTTACAATTTTACTCAAAAGTCACTTTTTCAGTAAAGCTTTCCACTTATCACCTTATTCAAAATTTCAACCCATAATCTTCCTCATTGTTTATCTCCCCCCCCGGTACATTCTACTGTAACATATTATATAATGTGCTTAATTATCTTGGAGGGAGATTTCACAGAATGTTCAAAAGAGACCTGGAAAAACAGAGGCAAAATTTAAAATACAGGAACTTACACTATAATAGGATACAATTGAGATTTAGAGCAAGAGGAAAAGAATAAGGAGGATGAGGAAGAAACTTCACTAGTATTGAAATGCAGCATGAGAAACATGGTTTATTATGGAGATCTTGAGAGTGTTACTGTATGGTTGGAGGCAAATGAGAATTCAAAACACTAAGATGAGCTTTACTGCTTATTGAATTTATCAGGGAAGGAGACAGACATCTTAAAAGAGAAACTGCCAAAATATGCCAGTAACAATTGCCTCACTTGGAAAGAACACTGTAATACTTTTGGTTTTAAGTTAACTACTTAGTGAAAGGGAAAAATCAATACAGACGTGTGTGTGTGCACTCAGTCATGTCTGACTATTTGTGACCCGTGAACTTTAGACCACAAGACTCCTCTGTCCATGGGATTTTTCAGGCAAGAATACTGGAGTGGGTTTGCCATTGCCTACTCCAGGGGATGGTTCCATCGCAGGGATGGAACCCATGTCTCCACATCTCCTGCACTGCAGGTGAATTCTTAACCAACAGCACCACACAGAAAATCCCAGATACTGAGGTGACTCAGATGGTGAAGAATCTGCCTGCAATGTGTGAGACCTAGGTGTATTCCCTTGATCAGGAAGAACCCCTGGGTAAGGGAATAGCTACGCACTCCAGTATTTTTGGAGAACTCCATGGACAGAGGTGTCTGGAGAGCTACAGTCCATGGGGTCACAAAGAGTTTGACATGACAGAGAGATTGACACTTTCACTTTCATGGGTATATAGATATATATTTTTCTTTATCATAATTTCTCAATTATGTGAAACAAGAGCAACTAAATATATATCTTGAGAAACTTTATTCACTTTACTTCATTTATAGTTTAAGGAAACTATAGAAATAGAGTTTCAAAATAATTTTTAACTCAGTAAAATATTCCACTGATGCAACAGCTGTGTATTTTTGGGGGTTAAATTTAAATCCACATGCGTATCAGAACATACAATAAATATTCTAGATATTTCTATTTTCTCAACCTTAATAGTATCTGTGTTATATTAGAGAATTTCTGACCCCATAATTTATTTGCATAAAGATTCATAATCCTTTCTATGAAAATAAAACTGTTGTCACAGACACTGTAAATGTAAAACTTAGATGAATTCTCTATTTTCAGCATATGAAAATTCCCCTTATTTAATAATAATACAGTTTACATGTTGAGATATTAATCATAATCATTTTAATATACAGTATTTTTTAATCTCAGTGTATATATGTTATTTCTTTGATATCAAAAGAAACTGTTACAAAATCATTATGAAAGTGCCTAATCTAAATATTTTCCCCAAATTTATTACAATTTTTATTTTTTCTGCTACCTTAGAGAAAACAATAATTTAGATATTTCCCCAACATTCTATAGTAGATAGTTTTTGCACAGTTACTTTGAGGGATGCAACAGAAATTAGTGGTTCAGGGAGTACAAACTGTTATCATAAGGACTAGTTAAAACTCTGAATTTCTTACTTATTAGTGGTGCTATGGACCAAATTGGGTATCCTCCTCACCAATAATCAGATGTTGAAGCCCTAACCCCCGATGTGACTGCATTTGGAGACAGACCTTATATGCATATATAAAATCCTTACATAAAATATAACTTTATATTTTGTAAATGATAATCATAAGAGGTGATAAATTTCACCAATATTAAATGCAGTTACAGAATCATGAAAATTTAAATAATTGCCACGTCTCAATATATTTACCATTCTGCATTGGATATCTTCTTTTGTAGTGGATAATGATATATTAAATATGATTCTAAATAAAATCAATATAGCCCTTATTATGTTGATGTGTGGCAGGGGCCACCACAATGTTGTGAAAGTGACTGTCCTCCAATTAAAGTAAATAAATATTTTTTTAATTGGTTTTCGACATAATTTTTTAAATAATAATAGTTTACCCTACTACGTGCAGTGATTTTTTCAGTGATACTACAGGGCAGTAAGGGAGTTTGATGGGGCAATATGTTCATTATTTCTCATCCAGTACTCCTGAGGGAAGAGTAGATGTTTCTTCCCCATCAAACCAATCAGTCTGTTTGCCATGACTCTTGCTTGAATGACCGAAACTGTTCTCCAGCATCAGATTGTGAGTACAGAGATAGAATCGGAAGGAATGTAAGCATGGAAAAGTAATTTGCTCAGAAAATTCAATAAGGACATAACTGACACTCTTTGAAAAAGTGAATCCTCATTCACTTTTATTCCACCTTCATTATGTCAATAGGCCACCATCAGCTACTGCTTGTACTGCTACAGCTTCCACAAATATCTTTCTCCCACATTTACCTAACTTCCATTCATCCCTCAAATATCCTTTTAAGTTCTATTTCCAGCAAAAACTTTCCCTGTAGATGATAGCGCGTGCGTGCGCACACACACACACACACACACACACACTCACAAATACACATAACATACATGTGCATATTTAAAGGCAGATGCTCCTGACAATTGCTTACCTAGCACTTTGTGTTGCAGGATACTTAACATTTGCAGTTGAAATTAACATCAGACTTCTCTGAAAGACCATGACTATATCGTCCCAGTCACTCTGTCCTCAGTGATTAGCTAAGAACCAGGCAAATAACTGATACTTATAATACAATATTCATGATTTACTTATTAAATGAATTAACAAAACATATTTGAGGAGAATGGAGGGGTACAAATGGTAGCAGTTCTGTCTTCTATGCAAGAGGGCTTAGTGGTGAACTGTTGTCTCAGAAATGAGTAAAGGTTCAACAGGATAGTTGTTTGCTTGTAGTTGAGAGCAGTTTTAAAACAGAAGCAGCTAAAACACACTATAATAGTGGCTATTATCCCAAATCACTGACATAAGACCTATATAATTTGAAAATGCTTATATTTTTCTAGTAACTGATATGAGGAAAAGCCTAAAGTAATTGTGTGAAAAATACAAATATAAATGCATCCATTCAATTTCTCAAGTAAATAAAATTTGGCTGAGCAAATGGCAAGACTTCTTAAAGCAGGATGATAAGGATAATTGCTAGGCTCCAACTTGTTTGTAATTGTATCTCCATAACCACATTTAGTAAAACTTATATGCTATTAAGTTGCTTTCCATTTTAGTATTATCTGTATTCCTCCAAACTTCAAACAAGATCTTGAGGCCAAAGTTCATGGAAGTGACCTATCAGCAAGGAATTCAGTTTTTTGAGAGTTTTTGAATGTTTAATTCTTTCAAATGCTTTTCCTGCATCTATTAAGATCGTACACTTTTTATCCTTTATTGTATTAATGAGGCATATCGTATTGGCATATCGATTTATAGATGTTGAACCATCCTTGTATCCCTGGAAAAATTATACTTGGTCATGGTGAATGATCAGTTTAACATATACTTGAATTTAGTTTAGCCATATTTTGTTGAGGATTTTGGCCTCTACTCACCATGGATATTAGCCTGTAATTTTCATGTGATGTCCTTGTCTGATTCTGGTATCAGGGAAATGTTAAATTTGGAAATGTCCCCTCCTCTTTTGTTTCCATAAGAATGTGAAAATAATAAGGATTGATGTGGACAGAAACTAATGTAAAGTTTCTACATTATAGTCAAGAAGTAAATGTCTTCTTATTTTATTCTGAGGTATATTTCCTATATACCCTGTTTGGCACTGCCCTCCATCAGATATGCCATTAGTGTGATACCCAGCTCTGCAACAAAATTGTGCATTTTGGGAAGAAGGGGGCATTGAGGCAGCCTGCAATCTGGGAGGTGACACCAAAACTGCAGCAAGGCAGACATAATCCTGTGTTTAGTTTCCAGCTTAAAGATTCTAAAAATATATCCTTGCCTTTGGTGCATGACTAAGCCTCCTAGCTGGAGGCTGATGCTCTATATTGTGAATTTTCAGTGGACCCTGAAGGATGGCGGGGCTCTCCTAAAACTCCATGGGAAGTATGATGACATAATGCAGTTCTCTTGGACAAGCTGAACCTGGAGATCTCTCTCGTTAGAAGGTGGTAAAACTCCATCTTCAGCTCAGTGGCTCCCCTGTATGTGGGTGAAGAAGCTGCTTTACAAAAGCAGAGAGGGACCTAGGGACCAAGGCACACCATCTGACTCAGCCTCCATTCTAGAGAGTTGATTTGGCATGGTCTGAACCAAATGCATGAAAAGGAAGAAAGTAAAAAGCCTCATGTTTAATGAAGAATAACTGGCAATTTCTAGATGGCCAGAACTCTCATTCACAGGCAACTATTACCTTGAAGTTCAGACCGCCCTCATGGTCTAATACTAAGAATCCTTCAGGGGTGTATACCACTGTGACATTATAAGTCATTTGTCTGTGCTTATAGAGAGTACACTTGCATTGTTTTGCTTGTCTCTGACATGGGTTTGACTGCTGAGGACACCCCCTACTTATCTACCCTCTACAAAGCAAGGTAGCAGTGACAATTTTCTGTGAGAAAAGAAGACAAGAGGTTATTTCAGACCTGGCTGACTAAGGGGAAGCACACAACTGCCTAACTTCATTCACAAACTGTTGATTTATAGAAACTTCTAAATTTGAATTGCAGCAAAGTGTCAGTTCTGAGTCTTGGTTCTGAGAGCTTTATACTCTGTTTAAACATTTCTACACTGTCAGCAAAGTACAGAACATACCTCTCTATAAAGTGAAGTCGCTCACTCGTGTCCGACTCTTTGCGACCCGTGAACTGTAGCCCACCAAGCTCCTCCGTCCATGGGATTCTCCAGGCAAGAATACTGGAGTGGGTTGCCATTTCCTTCTCCAGGGGAACTTCCTGACCCAGGGATTGAACCCAGGTCTCCCACATTGCAGGCAGACACTTTAACCTCTGCACCACCAGGGAAGCCCAATAACCTCTCTATAGCAAACTGGAAATACAGGGAATACTTCAACATACTAAAGGCTATATGATAATCCTGAAATTAACATCAACTTCAGTGATGAAAAGCTGAAAGTCTTTCCTCTAAGGTAAGTGGAAAAAAAAAGAAAAAGATGTATATTCCCATCACTTTCATTCAACATAGTATTGGAATTCTGATTAAGAGCAATTAGGCAAGAAAAAGAAACAGAAGAAAAATTAAAAAGAAAGACGTAAAACTCTATTTATAGAAGACATAATAATATATGTATAGAAAACTGAATAGCCACATGCAAAATGAAACTAGACTCCTATCTTAACACCATACACAAATAATTCAAGATGGATTAAAGACATGAATATAAGACCTCAATCCATAAAATTCCTAGAAGGAAACAGGGTATAAGCGCCTTAACATCAGTTTAGCAATAAGGTTTTGATTTGACCTCAAAAGCAAAGACAACAAAAACAAAAACAAGTTGAACTACATCATATTAAAAGTTTCTGCATAGCAAATAACAAAAACAAAAAATTCCTAACAAACTGAAAACAGCCTACTGCATATTTGCAAATCATATATCTGATAAGGGGTTAATATCCAAAATATATAAAGAACTGACACAATTCAATACAAAAACAAAAACATACAATTCAGTTTTAAAATACGCAAGTGATCTGAATAGGCATTTTTCCAAGAAAGACTTATGAATGGCCAATAGCTCCATGAAAAGGTGCTCAACATCACTAAGCACCAGGAGAATTTAGATTAAAACCACAACAAAGTATCACCTCACTGAAACATGTAATAAGTGTTGGTGAAGGTGAGAAAAGGGAATCTCTGTGCAGTGCAAGTGAGAATGCAAATTAGCTCGACCTGTCCGGAAAACAATAGGGAGATACCTCAAAATAGTAAAAAATAGATTTATCATATGATCCAGCAATGCCACTTCTGGCTATATATCCAAAGAAAATGAAAACAAATTATCCACACTTAGATGTTCACCACAGTATTATTCACCATACCCAAATTACAAAAACAACCTATGTGTCCATCAATGGTTGAATGGATCAAGAGGATATGACATACATATAGACATACACATATATACATACATATGGACCTGGAAGATACAATGCTAAGTGAAATCAGGCAGACAGATAAAATCAAATACAGTTCAGTTCAGTTCAGTTCAGTCGCTCAGTGTCCAACTTGTTGCAACCCCATGACTGTCGCACACCAGGCCTCCCTGTACATCACCAACTCCCAGAGTTTACTCAAACTCATGTCCATGAAGTTGGTGATGCCATCAAACAATTTCATCCTCTGCTGTCCCCTTCTCCTCTTGCCTTCAATCTTTCCCAGCATCAGGGTCTTTTCAAATGAGTCAGCTCTTCACATCAGGTGGCCAAAGTATTGGAGTTTCAGCTTCAATATTAGTCCCTCCAGTGAACATTCAGGACTGATTTCCTTTAGAATGGACTGGTTGGATATCCTTGCAGTCCAAGGGACTCTCAAGAGTCTTCTCCAACACCACAGTTCAAAAGCATCAATTCTTCGGCACTCAGCTTTCTTCACAGTCCAACTCTCACATCCATACAGGACTACTGGAAAAACCATAGCCTTGACTAGACGGACCTTTGTTGACAAATTGATATCTCTGCTTTTTAATATGCTGTCTAGGTTGGTCATAACTTTTCTTCCAAGGAGTATCTTTTTATTTCATGGCTGCAGTCACCATCTGCAGTGATTTTGAAGCCCCCCCAAAATAAAGTCTGACACTGTTTCCACTGTTTCCCCATCTATTTCCCATGAAGTGATGGGACCGGATGCCATGATCTTTGTTTTCTGAACATTGAGCTTTAAGCCAACTTTTTCACTCTCCTCTTTCACTTCATCGAGAGGCTCTTTAGTTCCTCTTCACTTTCTGCCATAAGGGTGGTGTCATCTGCATATCTGAGGGTATGGATATTTCTCTGGCAGCTTGTGCTTCATCCAGCCCAGCGTTTCTCATGATGTACTCTGCATATAAGTTAAATAAGCAAGGTGACAATATACTGCCTTAAAGTACTCTTTTTCCTATTTGGAACCAGTCTGTTGTTCCATGTCCAGTTCTAACTGTTGCTTCCTGACTTTCATAGAGATTTCTCAAGAGGCAGGTCAAGTGGTCTGGTATTCCCATCTCTTTCAGTGAAATCAGGCAAACAGAGAAAATCAAATACAATATGTTATCAGCTATGTGTGGAATTTTTAAAAGTCAAAATCTTAGAAATAAAGAATAGAGTAATTGCCCATGGATTGGGAGTTGTGTTAGGAGAAATACATCAGTAAAAGGGTCCAAACTTTCAATAGGGAGGTGGATAAGTTGTAAGGACCACCTTATGTAATACATTCTGAGGACCACCTTATGTAAAAGATAGTGAGTGCAGTTGACATGGCATATGTAACAGAATTGCTAAATACCAACAGAGTAGAACTTTAATGTTCTTATACACACACACAGATGCATGAACAATAAATATGTGAAGTGATGGCTGTGTTAACTAGATGGGAGAAATCTTTTTTATAATATATATAAACATCAAATCACAAGATGTATATTTTGTTTTATGCTTTTATATGTAAATTAAAACTTAATAACCACAATTTTTAAAAAGATGTCTTAAACACTGGACATGCTGGAATAATCTAGGGCTTCCCAGGTGGCACAGTGGTAGAAGGCTCTGCCTGCAAATGCAGGAAAGGCGAGAGACACAGGTTCAATTACTGGGTCAGGAAAATCCCCTGGAATAGGAAATGTCAACCCACTATTTTTGTCTGGAAAATCCCATGGACAGAGGAGCCTCATGGGCTACAGTCCATAGGGTGACAAAGAGTCAGATCTAACCAAGCAAATATGTGTGTCTGTGTGTGTGTATAATCAGTTCAGTTCAGTTCAGTCACTCAGTCGTGTCTGACTCTTTGTGACCCCATGAATCACAGCACGCCAGACCTCCCTGTCCATCACCAACCCCTGGAGCTCACTCAGACTCACGTCCATTGAGTCAGTGATGCCATCCAGCCATCTCATCCTCTGTTATCCCCTTCTCCTCCTGCCTCCAATCCCTCCCAGCATCAGAGTCTTTTCCAATGAGTGTGTATAATACAGATTAATAATTTAACCATTTTTATATAATAATCTGAGTTCATTAGTCAAGGCTTTTGTTTCCATATTATTTGGTGCAATATTGTCAGGAAACTAGGAAAATGAAAAATTAGATAATTGAGAAGGCTCAGTTCAATTAATATCTGAGATAAACCAAAAACATTTGCATCACTTTTAATCTCATAAGTAGTATCTTGAAAATGAATATAATTGAATTGTAGAGAAAATATTTTTGTTGAAATATGCAAAATTGAGGTCACCTTCAGTTTAAAATATGGAATTATAGAACTGCCTTATGACCCAGCAATCCCACTGCTGGGCATACACACTGAGGAAACCAGACTTGAAACAGACACGTGTACCCCAATGTTCATTGCAGCACTGTTTATAATAGCCAGGACATGGAAGCAACCTAGATGACCATCAGCAGACGAATGGATAAGAAAGCTATGGTACATATACACAATGGAGTATTACTCAGCCATTAAAAAGAATTCAGTTCTAATGAGGTGGATGAAACTGGAGCCGATTATACAGAGTTAAGTAAGCCAGAAAGAAAAACACCAATACAGTATACTAACACATATATATGGAATTTAGAAAGATGGTAATGATAACCCTGTATGCGAGACAGCAAAAGAGACACAGATGTATAGAACAGTCTTTTGGACTCTGTGGGAGAGGGAGAGGGTGGGATGATTTGGGAGAATGGCATTGAAACATGTATAATATCATATAAGAAACGAATCTCCAGTCCAAGTTCAATGCAGGATACAGAATGCTTGGGGCTGGTGCACTGGGAAGACCCAGAGGGATGGTCCAGGGAGGGAAATGGGAGGGGGGGTCAGGATGGGGAACATGTGTACACCCATAGCAGATTCATGTTGATGTATGGCAAAACCAATACAATATTATAAAGTAATTAGCCTCCAATTAAAATAAATAAATTTAAATTTAAAAAATTATATGCTCTTGATATCTTCACAGGCATTTTTAAATGGATAAAAAAAATATCTGAAAGAAACAACTGATAACATTTCAATGCTGTTGCTTTAATTTGAAAAGGAAAGCCTTTCATTTAAGGAAAATTCTCAGCGTCGATCAACTTTCATCTTACCTTTCGTATAACAAATAATTAACCTATAAACTCCAACAACAACATTTTTAAACCTTTAGAATAGTTGTATCAATAGATCTCCCTTCAGTAATAGAAACATTTTATATATATGCTTTCCCATATAGTAATCAAAGTCCAGCTGTAGCTATTGACTTTGTGAACTATGTCTAGTATAACTAAGAAACCTAATTTTTAAATGTATTTAATTTTAAGTACATCAAACAAATAATTACATATAGCTAATGTATACTGTAGCAGACAACATTTTAGAACATATTAGACACTGACTAAATTTTCCTGAACAGTTATTTTTACTTTACAAATATCCTTGTAAGATTACTGATTGATATTTACAGTACTAAGATAATACCTAGCAGTACAGTCTTTACTTTTCTGTAAGTTCACATGTTCATAGTTCTATAACTCTATAGAGATCTGTACAACTAGGTACACCAAACTCCTAATGCAAATAATGGTTCTAAGCTTGAATAAAGGGATATTAAGAGCACTAGTTAAATGAAGTGGCTAACATATTTGTTTCAGGAATGTTGCTTATAGGATTACCTTTATAAAAATCCATGGAACAAAATTTTCCTAAGATTGGTGCAAGGAAAAGCCATGAAATAAATAATTTATTGTACATCACTTTTTTTTTTTCTGACCGCCAGGAAGTTTAATCCAAATGTGAGTAGGCACTAGTAACAAATTTCTAGATAATATATTTACCACTGACTTTGAACTGAGTTATCCTGTTTTTATTTTCACCTGTCTTAGCTTTATCTATTTATTTCTCTTTTTACAAATCTTGCTATACTTCATAAAAGAAGATATATTAAATAGCCAGAGTACATAGGAAGTTCTAAATTTCATTAATAATGAGGAAAATATATTTTAAAATCACAATGACATATCACTGCACATCTACAAGAATACTGATTATTAAATAATCCTACAAAAAGAAAAGGAAAGAAGGAAGAGAGAAAGAAAGGCCTGGCAATATAAAGTCAGCTAGAATGTAAAAACAAGAACAACAGAAATCTCCATTCACCCATGGGAGAAGTGTAAATTTGTATATAGTTGAACATATGCACACATGTGACTCCAGAATTGTACCCGGATACATAATGCCAATGGAAATACTATCTGTGTGCACCAAAAGGCATGTACCAAATGTTCCCTGCTCTACTTTTTTATAACAGCCACCATGTTGAACATGAACTACTCCTTGTTCAGCAATGGAATTGATAAAACATTTAGTGTATATTCATACAAGTGATGCTGCACAGCAAGGAAAATTATTGAAATACTCCTCTCACAAGCATACTGCAAGGGAGGGGAGCCAGAAACAGAAGAATATGTACTTACAAATCCAGTTATGTAAGTTCAAATAAGGCAAAATTCACTTTTAACGTTAAAGTCAGATTATGGTTACTTTGGGGGAAGAAAGGAGTAGTGACCGAGAGACTTTTTGGAGTGTTTGCATGTCTTGTTATCTGATTTTGGAGATGGTTAAATTGTGTACCTCATTTAAGGAAATTCATAGAGACATACACTTAACATTTGAACAATTTCTGTATGTGACAGAAAATAATGATTTACTTTAAAATTTAACACATAACTGTATCTCAGTTATTTGAGATCTAATCTTTTTCTAATTAAAAGACGCTTTCTCCTTGGAAGAAAAGATATGACCAACCTAGATAGTATATTCAAAAGCAGAGACATTACTTTGCCAACTAAGGTCCCTCTAGTCAAGGCTATGGTTTTTCCTGTGGTCATGTATGGATGTGAGAGTTGGACTGTGAAGAAGGCTGAGCGCCAAAGAAAGGATGCTTTTGAACTGTGGTGATGGAGAAGACTCTTGAGAGTCCCTTGGACTGCAAGGAGATCCAACCAGTTCATTCTGAAGATCAGCCCTGGGATTCCTTTGGAAGGAATGATGCTAAAGCTGAAACTCCAGTACTTTGGCCACCTCATGCGAAGAGTTGACTCATTGGAAAAGACTCTGATGCTGGGAGGGGTTGGGGGCAGGAAAAGAAGGGGACGACAGAGGATGAGATGGCTGGATGGCATCACCGACTCGATGGACATGAGTTCGAGTGAACTCCGGGAGTTGGTGATGGACAGGGAGACCCGGTGTGCTGCGATTCATGGGCTCGCGAAGAGTCGGACACGACTGAGCAACTGAACTGAACTGAATATTTCTAACACAAGTATGATATATACTAGTATGGACTAGAAACAATAACATGAATAGTAATAATTTCAGAAATTCAGTTCATGAAGTGTAAGTTTTTGTGTTTCTAGTCATATTATACCTTGAAGGTTGAAAGGGAAAATAAGTCTTTGAAATATTACTTATCTTCATGCTGTGAAGTCACGAACAAGGACAAATTTTTGTCAGTTAAAGAAAGTCCTCTGACAGAAATTCTCGTTAGCAATTTGATATGGGTAGAGTTTGCATATATTATAATTACCTAATATTTATAACCTCTATACTAATTTTTACTTTTCTTTTGGCTATATGCCTACTTTTCTTAAATTGATTTATTAATGCCCAAGGTTGCTTTGCAGTTTTATCCTTTTAGCAATAATAGATGCAATATATCACAAAAACAAATTTTTAAGAGAACATCATTAGAGTGATGTAGCACTAGTAATAAACCCCTTCACACTTGGATGAACTTAAATCAGTTTCTCTTTATTGATTTTTGGTCATAACATAATTTTAAAGTTCAACTCAGTTAATAAAAAAAGATTTGCTCTAGTGTTATGGGCAAAATACTTGTGTTGTAAGTTCCCACTTCATTTGTGGAAGACCAGTAGAGTTGTATCATATATAGATTTTGACTAGATATAGCAATGAGGAGATTATTTTATGATAATCTTTATATGGCATATATTTTCCTTATACTTTTGTTGATGTAAATCTTTCAGTTCATCCTTATCATAGATCTAATGATTACACAAGTGAACATTTTTTTCCTATTGCCTTTGATTTGTGTATATTTGTAAGGATGTGGGTGTGGGTGTGAAAGATGTAAAAAATCAATATTTATCAAGTGTAAAAATTGTGAATCTGTTTAAAAGATTCATTTTATCATGAGACGAGTTTAAGTATTTTTTACTAAGAATGTGCTACTTTCCTACAGAATGCCATATGTTATTTCTTTATGTAGGATTGCCAGTCCCAGATAGACAGTGGACTGTTTTTTTATCTTATCATTCACTCACCAAACTAGTTTCAAAAATCAGTTAATCCAATCAACTTTTAACATTTTGAATCACAGACTCTATGAAAGGTATATTCCATCAGAGAATTAGTATCTTCATCCAGAATTAAGTAATTAGTTGTATGTTAAAAGGTTAAAAAAATGATAGTATAAGAACTGAAATAAGGATGTTAACTTCTTTATTTTCATTCTTCTTGTAAACTCTATCTACCATCATGGTTCTCATTTTTCCCCAGTTCCACATAACAAATTACATATGCTACTTGATTCCCTGGGTTCATTCAGTTATGGTCCACAGCATTTATAAAATTCTCATTATCAACTAGTAATCCTTCACCTTTAGCTTTTTGCACAAGGAAACCAAACCAATCAGAATTCAGAAGAACAAAAGTTCACACTATTACCAACTTATATCCACTCTATATTTTAAAATGTAAACTGTTAACAAATTTCTCTGCTTTAGGTTTACATGTCATATAATATTTTTCACATGGATGTGGTAAGACTGTAGATCAAAGAAGATGGCCCATAACACACTGAGCATACACTAAAGAAAAAAGTAGCATCAGACAATTAGTAATCAATGGCTTAAAGAAAATTAAAGGATAATGTTATTAGCTTGAACTATAGAATATAAATTTCATTGAATTTTAATTCCAATAACTACTTGCTCTATTCTCTAGAAGCCTAAAAAAGATAATCTCTATAGTTTAATGTATCTAGAGATAAAGGAGGCAATGAAGTCCCACTCCAGTACTCTTGCCTGGAAAATTCCATGGATGGAAGAGCCTTGTAGGCTGCAGTCCATGGGGTTGCTAGGAGTCGGACACTACTGAGCGACTTCACTTTGACTTTTCACTTTCATGCATTGGAGAAGGAAATGGCAACCCACTCCAGTGTTCTTGCCTGGAGAATCCCAGGGACAGGGGAGCCTGGTGGGCTGCCGTCTATGGGGTCGCACAGAGTCGGACACGACTGAAGTGACTTAGCAGTAGCAGCAGCAGAGATAAAAGAGTCCTCTATGGAGTTGACCAGAACCAAGATCCAAAACATATATACATCTTCAACATCTTTCTGTCACCACACATCAAAGCCCCTGACATCTTTGCAAATTCAAATGTTATCTAACTTTAAAAATCAGTTTAAATGTAATCATTCATTCAATAAATATTTATTGAGCTAGGCATCTGGTATTAGGAAAATAAAGGAAAAATAAGACACAAAACTCCTTCAGTTAAAAGCACAGACAATCTAAAGTGAAGCAGATACAGGAATAACTTGTTAGTACAGTAAAACATGTCTATAGAGGGTGGTCAAGGTAAGGTTAAGCAGGCAACAGACGTCTGACTATGAATTTCCAGAGGAAGAAGAAGGGAGCTATCCCATTTCCCACAGTAACAGCCATGTGTCACCAGAACACATCACAGACTTCTACAGCTAGTTTAACAGAGCCATTAAAATGTAAGCTTCCAGATCACAAAGAACTAGGTTCAGATTCAATTGAAGGCACTTGCCATGTTGCTGAGGTTGGATACTTGTCTTAATATACTTAAGCTTCCAAAACAATCTACAAAATGACACTATTAGGGTTTTTGTAAAGATGGAATGAGATATATATACAAAGCATCTAGGTTCCAAGACATAATAAATGGTCAATAAAGCACAGATTTCATCTAATACACTTGCACCCAAAAACAGAATGTTGAATCAGTGTTCAGCAAAAAAAAAAAAAAGACTGATGTCTGTTTGTAAATGAACTAAAAAAATTTTTTAAACTACTTACTGAGTGCCTAATACTGTCAGTTTTTCTCTGTGACATCATGCAGCATGATTATTTAAAAAATAATATGAGGAATGAAATAGTTGTTTGCTGCAATCTCAAAGAAACGTATTGCTGAGGAGACCTTTTTTAGAAATACAGGCATAAAACTTTTTTTTTTTAATGCACATAAATACAAGACCTACTTTGAGCTTTATTTGGTAAGAATTTCAGTTCTGTGTGGCTTTAAGTAATAACATTTGAAGTACAAATTATTTCCCCCCCGCCATGGGGAGGCTTATCCAGAAAATCACAGGTAATTTAAACCTTCCATGCTACTGCTACTGCTGCTGCTGAGTCGCTTCAGTCGTGTCCGACTCTGTGCGACCCCATAGATGGCAGCCCACCAGGTTCCCCCATCCCTGGAATTCTCCAGGAAAGAATACTGGAGTGGGTTGCCAATTCCTTCTCCAGTATATGATATACCTTCCATAGTATATGATAAAGATAACCTTTTTCTTATTTCCCAAAACCGTAACTTTATTCTTTAAACAGTACAGCATTATCCTGGCTACAGCATTCATCCCTTTGTCTATCTGTTTGTTTGCCTATTCATTTTTAAGGACACCATGATAGTAAGCCAATAAGAAAATAGAGGGCAAAGTCAGACCATGTTCTCATAAGATTTAAGCCTGTACAAGAACATCTAGAATTAATAATGTGTAAACCTGGAGCTAGTCAACCAGCTAATTGCCTTCAACAGTGGTCATCATTAATCCAGATACTGCCATTCTATTTCAGTTAAATATGGAATTTCACATTGGCAAGAGAGCTGCTATAGTACTACCCAAAACTCACTAAAGGTTGAAGGCCTTCTTCCACTGTTGCCAATGGCTCATGTTGGCATATGTTGATATTGCGCCATAAATGACTATATAATTTAGGCTCATGTGCCTAAAAGAGATGAAAGATCTACACAAATTTACACTTAATGTGTAGAATGAGATGTTCAAATTTCTGAAATGTTCACTATTTTCCAATCTCAAAACTTTTTTAAACTCATCATATTTCCTAGAATTTTCATTCTGCAATATTGTATGCCAGTTTTTAACCACTCAAATATAATCTTCTAAAATAAACAAACACTCATATACTCCTTGTGGAGTGCAGGAAACACAGTGCCACTCTTACTAGATTCTATTCCTCTTTGTGATATAGAAAATATTACAAAATAGTATTATTTTTGGTTGTTAAAGAAGGGATACTTTTAGAATCACAAAACCATGAAGCGTCAGTGTTTAGAGGTTATCCAGCTCAGCCCCTTAATGTTAAAAACAAACAAAATGAGACTCAAAGAATTTATCAGTTCAGTTCAGTGCCTCAGACATGTCTGGCTCTTGGCAACCTCATGGACTACAGCACACCAGGCTTCCCTGTCTATCACCAACTCCCAGAGCTTGCTCAAACTATGTCCATTGAGTCAGTGATGCCATCTACCCATCCCATCCTCTGTCATCCCTTTCTCCTCCTGCCTTCAATCTTTCCCAGCATCAGGGTCTTTTCCAATGAGCCCGTCCTTCCCATCAGATGGCCAAAGAATTGGAGTTTCAGCTTTAGCATTAGTCCTTCCAATGAATATTCAGGACTGATTTTCTTTAGGATGGGCTGGTTGGAATGCCTTGCAGTCCAGGGGACTCTCAAGAGTCTCCTCCAACACCACAATGCAAAAGCATCAATTCTGCAGCACTCAGCTTTCTTTATAGTTCAACTCTCACATCCATACATGACTACTGGAAAAACCATAGCTTTGACTAGACAGACCTTTTTGGCAAAGTAATGTCTCTGCTAATCTCTCATAGCTTTTATTTCAAGGAACAAGCATATTTTAATTTCATGGCTATAATCACCATCTGTAGTGATTTTGGAGCCCAAAATAATAAAGTCTGTCTGAGTTTCCATTGTTTCCACATATATTTGTCATGAAGTGATGGGACTTGATGCCATGATCTTAGTTTTTTGAATGTTGAGTTTTAAGCCAGCTTTTTCACTCTCCTCTTTCACTTTCATCAAAAGGCTCTTTAGTTCCTCTTTGCTTTCTGCCATAAGGGTAGTGTCATTGTGTATCTGAAATTATTGATATTTCTCCTGGCAATCTTGATTCCAATTGTGCTTCATCTAACCTGGCATTTTGCATGAGAGGACTTCCCTCATAGCTCAGTTGGCAAAGAATCTGCCTGCAATTCAGGAGACTCCGGTTCGATTCCTGGGTTGAGAAGATCTGCTTGAGAAGGAATAGGCAACCTACTCCTGTATTTTTGGTTTTCCCTGTGGCTCAGAATCCACCTGAAATGCAGAGGACCTGGGTTCGATCCATGGGTTGGGATGATCCCCTGGAGAAGGGAAAGGATAGCCCTCCGGTATTCTGGCCTGTAGAATTACGTGGACTATAGTCCATGAGGATGCAAACAGTTGGAGACGACTGAGCGACTTTCACTTTCACTCTGCATAGACGTTAAATAAGCAGGATGACCATATACAGCCTTGCTTACTGCTTTCCCAATTTGGAACTAGTCTGTTGTTCCATATCCTATTCTAACTGTTGCTTCTTGACCTGCATACAGATTTCTCAGGAAGCAAGTAAGGTGGGCTGTTATCCCCATCTCTTTAAGAATTTTCCACAGTTTGTTGTGATCCACACAGTCAAAGGCTTTGGCATAGTCAATATAGTCAAAATAAAGTAGATGTTTTTCTACAAACAAAGATAGTGGAGGTGATGGAATCCCAGTTGATCAATTTCAAATCCTAAAAGATGATGCTGTGAAAGTGTTGCACTCAATATGCCAACAAATTTGGAAAACTCAGCAGTGGCCACAGGACTGGAAAAGGTCAGTTTTCATTCCAATTTCAAAGAAAGTCAATGCCAAAGTATGCTCAAACTACCACACAATTGTATTCATCTCATATGTTAGCAAAGTAATGCTCAAAATTCTCCAAGCCAGGCTTCAACAGTACGTGAACTGAGAACTTCCAGATGTTCAAGCTGGATTTAGAAAAGGCAGAGGAACCAGAGATCAAATTGCCAGCAACCACTGGATGATCAAAAAAGCAAGAGAGTTCCAGAAAAACATCTACTTCTGCCCTATTGACTACGCCAAAGAGTTCATGACTTTAAACAATTAGTCAGTGGTGCGGCTAAGACCAATTCTTATTTTGTCCTCTCACATCATTATACTTTCAAAAAGTATAAACATATAAACTACAAATGGGAGGATAGGGCTTTCATGAAGTCTTTCCATAGCAATGAGTAAAATGGTGACACAATCACCTTTATATCGTAATTCTGATATACAAACACACATATATAACACTTTAAAACAGCTAAACAAACATGTCAAAAAGATCTAAATTCAAACATTCTTCATAATTCCTCAATAGATATGCTTCAGTAAATTAAAGATTATATGTTTAGCAGTTCCCTCAGTTTGAGATTGACAAGATATGCTGCAATTCCAGAGTCCACTTTTTTATCACTTTTTTTTTCCCCATTTGTGTTACTTTGATTCAGAATAGCTTTGCTTGAAGGAAAGAGTAAGAATTGAATTATTCACACTAGCCTTGCCTGCAGCATTCTTCCAACACTTACTGACCCTCCCTAGAAGCTATAAAGACCAAATATGCAACCACATAATATATCACCTTTGTTCTGATTGTTCATCCATGAAATTATTCATTCTTCACTCCTTCACCTTCTAAAGAGTGGTGTGTAGCCAAACTAACCATATGACATACTCTTAGGAACAAAATACAAGTCTGTAAAAAAACCTTCTGTTTTGTCAATAAAAACAGCCTTTTTATTATAAAGTGATAGATTTTTAACTTCAAAAATGGGTTTTCATTTTATAATCTATTTAATTAAGGAATAAAAATATATATTTTTATCAACTTGCAAAAAGACAAAATGATAATTTTTCATCATCATTGCCAGAGGTAAAGGAACCTTCCATGATGAAAGAAGTAGAAAATCTATTTCAACTATCACAGTACCTTAAGGATGAAGAAAATAGTTTTAATTTGGGGCAGTAAATCACTTCTGCAGCATTTCAGAGATAAGAAAGTTGCCTATCAAAACAATGTAGTCATCAAAATGTAAAATCCCTAGGCAATGAGCCCTGCAGTAAAATATTTTTCTCATTTTATAACTGGATCAATATTCTTGAGTATATATATACACATATACATGTATGTATATCAAGTCCCTTTCACCTTCTCTTTTTCATATTTGCTACAAGTTTTTCAATGTCATGGGAGACTGAAAGACCTAAATTAAATCTAAACACATAAACACAACTATCTAGTAGATACAAACATACATACAGAAAAAAACCTTTCTATTCACCATTCTGAATAACAGCAGTAATTTGCCTATAAAACCAGAGATTTACCTTTGTTTCCTAGCCTGAGTTAAAGATTTTTTTAAATTGTCTTTATTTTTAATTAGAGGATATCTGCTTTACAATATTGTGTTAGTTTCTGCTATATATCAATATGAATCAAGCATAAATGTACACAAGCCCCCTCCCTCTCGAGCCTCCCTCCCACTTCCTACCCAACCTACCCTTCTAGGTTGTCACCGTGCACCAGTTTTGAGCTCCCTGTGTCATGCAGCAAATGCCCCCATGCTATCTCTTTTACATATGGTAATGTATATGTGTCAATGCTGCTCTCTCAGTTCATCCCACCCTGTCCTTCACCCACTGTGTCCACAAGTTTGTTCTCTATGTCTGTGTCTCCACTATTGCCCTGAAAGTTTAGAGATATTTTAACAGAAGATCACAAATAGGGATATATTCTTTCCTAGACTCCTTGTTTCTAAAATAATACATACTAAGTGGCATCTGAGTTTCCTAGGATATCTCTACCCTCTGTCTTGTTGATGACAATAAAGAATGTGTTGACAACAATCAAGTCCTTTTGCTAATAGGTCTTTGCATGTATTTTTCCCTTTGGCTGACAGGTGCATCCTTCCTCTTCAAATCTAATATTTTCTTATTCTTTAGCTTTCAGTCAAATAGTAACTTCTGGGGAGAAGCATTCCTGACCCCCTTTATCAGATTAGATCCCCCAGTAAAATACTGTAAGTATTTACATACTTATATCCTATCATGTTTTTGATCAATTGCTATCTCAAATCCCCAACAATGCTGCCTTAAAAGGTCTGTATAGTCAAGACTATTGTTTTTCCAGTAGTCATGTACAGATGTGAGAGTTGGGCCAGAAAGAAGACTGGGTGCTGAAGAACTGGTGCTTTCAAACTGTGGTGCTGGAGAAGACTCTTGAGAGTTCCTTGGACTGCAAGGAGATCCAACCAGTCCATCCTAAAGGAAATCAACCCTGAATATTCACCGGAAGGACTGATGTTGAAGTTGAAGCTCCAATACTTTGGCCACCTGATGCAAAGAGCTGACTCATTTGGAAAGATTCTGACGCTGGGAAAGGTTGAAGGTAAAAGGAGAAGCGGACAGTAGTGGATGGGATGGTTAGATAGCGTCACCAACTCAATGGATATGAACTTGGGCAAACTCTGGGAGATAGTGAGGGACAGGGAAGCCTGGCATGCTGCAGTCCATGGGGTCACAAAGAGTCGGACATGACTTTGCAACTGAATGACAACAACTATGCTGTAAACTGCATGGAAACAAAAATCATACTTATTTTTGCCAATCCCATGTCTCTGGTTTCTAGCAAAGGATTGCTACTAGAAAGTGTTTCATATATTCTTTTGAAAAATATGAAGGATTCAATTCCAGACTTTCTCATACCTGAACCAATTTGTAGTATATTTCAACACTATGACTCTACTAAAGGAGTAATCACATTTCATACTCTGACGGAACCATGAATCAGAAAAAAGGAGCCATATTTGAGTGGCAGTCTCTAGTTTGCAAATACACACAATTGAGCATAAAACTGCTTAGAAATGATAAGGTCAGGGGTCACAGATCTGTAACAGCAATTCAGATGTGTCAGGTGCTGAAATCAATATAAAAGCACATAAGTTCCTGAGATTCAGGGAATCACTAGGCATTAAATGAACATATAACTTCAGTTGATATGGAAGGCATTCCTTTTGTAGCAAGGATATTTTTGGTTAAAATTTACTGAGAAAAAGAGAGAGAGAGGAAATTCGTCACTTAACGTGGCCACAGTCAGTTTTCTGGTTACAGATATCTCAATGAGCTTCAGAAAAATGAAAATATTTTCCTCCAAAATCTTCATTTATGCCAGATACACAGACGCAGATACAGTATCATTTAACATCCATATTTAAAGGCGCTTTCCCACCTTTCATGAATATTTGTTAAACAAAGAGGGAAAAACAATCTATTAGCTGTCAGAACACAAAGAACCTGTTAAAATATTCCTGTAAAAATAATAATTAACTTGAAAAATCTTATTATTAGTTTTATCATAAAATTCATTGCTTTCTTAGTTTTCTTCTTGTGCAAGATTTGACATCTGCTACTACTGTTTGACATCCATGACCCTCTTCCAGCATCACCATTTTATTATACCCCATCTAAGCTCGATGTGTTCCCAGGGGCTCAGTGGTAAAGAAACTGCCTGCAATGCAGGACCCACATGAGATGCAGGTTTGATCCCTGGGTCCAGAAGATCCCCTGCAGGAGGGCATGGCAATGCGCTCCAGTATTATGGCCTGGAGAATCCCATGGACAGAGGAGACTGGTGGGTTAGAGTTTATGGGGTCACAAAGAGTCAGACAGGACAGAAATGATTAACACACATGCACATGCTTGATGTGTTACCTCTAATTCTTCTAAAATATGTTTATATTTTAAAAGAGCAATTCCTACATAAAGGAAATGTATGTTTAGTGCTTAAGTGGATTTTTTATGGGATTATCTTGTGTGCAGTGGTTTCACAATTTTTATATTCCAGTAGTTATGAATGACTGTACTATGACATTTTGTTGCTACTAACATTAGTTCTTTATATTCAGAGACATTTAAAATGAAGAATGGGAGGTATGAGTTAGTGGTCAAAAACACCAGGTAACACTTTCAACATTTCTTAATAAAACTGTCTATATATTCCATTTCTATAAATTTCTCACTCACATTTTAAAAACTTACACAGTATGCACATATCAATTAAAATCAGTTACTTAACATGAAATATATTTAAAAAAGAAAATCAACTCATTTCTGTCTGGTTTCAGTGCCAACACTCCTCTTTCTCAAGTCATCGATGATTTCCTTATTGTGAATCTAGTGGATACTTTTCAACACTTATCATACCTAACATTTTTAGCTGAATTTATCAAAAACACTCTACTTCTTGATACTTCATAGTCTCCTGGCTTTCATGACACCAAATATTCTCTTGGATTTCTTCTTATTCTCATATTTCCACTTTTCCCGCTTCAGGTCGCAGGTTAAATGTCTTTTCTGTCTTGCTTGATGCTCCTAATCTCATTTGCATTTTTCCTTTGAGTAAATCCCCACAGTTTACCTTCACAGTCATTACTAATATTTTTTAACAGAGCATATTTTCTTGAGTGGTTTGTTTCATGTCCTCTAAGATGGTAACTGCAGCCATGAAATTAAAAGACACTTGCTCCTTGGAAGGAAAGTTATGACCAACCTAGACAGCATATTAAAAAGCAGAGACATTACTTTGACCAACCTAGACAGCATATTAAAAAGCAGAGACATTACTTTGCCAACAAAGGTCCATCTAGTCAAGGCTATGGTTTTTCCAGTGGTCAGGTATGGATGTGAGAGTTGGACTGTGAAGAAAGCTGAGTGTCAAAGAATTGATGTTTTTGAATGTGGTGTTGGAGAAGACTCTGAGAGTCCCTTGGACTGCAAGGAGATCCAACCAGTCCATTCTAAAGGAGATCGGTCCTGGGTGTTCTTTGGAAGGACTGATGCTAAAGCAAACTCCAATACTTTGGCCACCCCATGCAAAGAGTTGACTCATTGGAAAAGACTCTGATGCTGGGAGGGGTTGGGGGCTGGAGGAGCAGGGGATGACAGAGGATGAGATGTTGGATGGCATCACCAACTCGATGCACATGAGTTTGGGTGAACTCCAGGAGTTGGTGATGGACAGGGAGGCATGGCGTGCTGCAGTTCATGGGGTCGCAAAGAGTTGGACACGACTGAACTGAACTGAACTAAACCCACTCCCACTAGACTATAATCTTCATCAAAGGAGATAATATTTCTGTTTTTTAGGAGGGTTTTTTTTTTTTTTTTTTTGAAGACAATGTTAGGTTCACAGCAAACCTGAGCAGACAGTACAGGGTACAGGGATTCTCCACTCAACTCCCACTCCTGTTCATGCACAACTTCCTCCACTATCACCATCCCCCACCACAGTGGTACAGTTACAACTGATGAACCTACACTGACACATTATCATCACCCAGAGTCTACCTTAGGGTACACTCTTGATGCTATATAGTCCTCTGATATGTTTCTTATCACCTCCGGCTCCTAGTGATTAAAACTTGTCCCTCAGTTTAGATAACTCTTAAAGAGCAAGGACTATAATTATTAGGACACAGTTATGCTAAACGCACATATACACACACCCTGAATATATATATACACACACATACACACACACATATACATATATTATTTATCTGAAAACTAAATTTAAACTAGACAGACTTTGGTAAGTCTGGAAACTATGTGACTGATTCCATTTATTAGTAAGCTGCATGATATTTAAAAAAAATACTGAAAGTTTGCTCTGTTACTAAACAGTCTGAGTTTCTATAATATTTTTGTTAATATTTTGGTATTGCTTTTGCTCTTAATATGTGCCATTTCACAGCACTAGAATTACCCTGCATGAGCTTTTACCTTAACAATATCCTTACATTAAATTTATCTAGTATGCATTTGTCTTTCTAACGAGATACATATTCCTTAAAGATACTCACTTCTTGTCCTGCTAAACCACACATCTATTGCTCCCCACTTTGTTCAACCATTCACAGATTCAAAGTATATATAGGCTCTAATTAGCCATGTATTTTTCAGTGATCAGTTCCATAAGATATTGAAGACATGACCCAAAATACAACTTGGAAGCCAGTATATCTCTATAGTTTTTCCAGTAGTCATGTATGGATGTGAGAGTTGGACTATAAAAAAGCTGAGCACTAAAAAATTGGTGCTTTTGAACTGTGGTGTTGGAGAAGACACTTGAGAGTCCTCTAGACTGCAAGGAAATCAATCAATCCTAAAGGAAATCAGTTCTGAATATTCTTCGGAAGGACTGATGCTGCAGCTGAAACACTGATACTTTGGCCACCTGATGGAAAAAATGGGCTCATTCACTGGAAAAGATCCTGATGCTGGGAAAGACTGAAGGCAGGAGGAGAAGGGGACAACAAGAGGATGAGATGGTTGGATGGCATCATTGACTCAATGGACATAGTTTGAGCAAGCTCTGGGAGTTGGTGATGAACAGGGAAGCCTGGTGTGCAAAGAGCTGGACGTGCCTGAGTAACGAAACTGAACTGATAATTCTGTTTGTAATGCCATCATCACCTCAAGTTTGGGTCTGTTTGATATTTTCTCTATGTTATATATAAACAATGAAACATTGTTTAAAGATGTGTAAAGCTGAAGTTAAATGCTTCAAGTCAAGTAAAATCACTATATACTATTATTTCATATTTGCTATCCTGTACTTATCAGATATGGAGAAGGAAATGACAACCCACTCCAGTATTCTTGCCTGGAAAATCCTATGGATGAAGGAGCCTGGTAGGCTACAGTCCACTGGGTTCCAAAGAGTCAGGATTTTCATGAGTTTGACACCTAGAAATAACTTGGGTGGAATCACCATAACTATGATATTCAAGTGGGAGGTGAAGATAATAAAAACAAATTTGCTATATAAATAAATATGAAACCTAATTAATCTCGGCTGCCAGCTCAGCAAAAATGTGAAAAGAAAAGGACAGACATGTTATTCTTCTGCTAGCTTGTGTACTCAGTCATATCTGACTCTTGAGACCCCAGAGACTATAGCCACCAGGTTCCTCTGTCCACGGGATTTCCCAGGCAAGAATACTGGAGTGGCTTGTCATGCCCGCCTCCAGGGGATCTTCCCAACCCAGGAATCAAATCTGCACCTCCTGCATCTCCTGTGTTGTTAAGAGAATTATTTACCACTGTGCCACTTTACCCATTTACTATGAAAAAATGTTGGGGGCTATTAAATATCTGTCCTATCAATAGCCTACAACAGTTCTAAGTAAACAGTTAACCCTCCCCATCCCCCAGGAGGCAGACTTGTAGCTTACAAAGGTATAAAGGAAACAGTAATGGATATACTGTTACTATACAAATTTAATGAAAATTTGAATAAGCTGCAAAAGATAAAAATGATGTAACTGAAAGTTTACTGGAAGAGCCTTTCAATACTTGAAATGATGTTTTGAATTTGCATTTTAAATTTTAGCATTTCAGTTATTGTGCCTTTTTTCTTTATAATGTTGAAAAGAATTTAAACTAGCACACCATGAATGTCAATCAAATTCAAAAATTTTCTGAATCATTTTTATAAAATTAAATTCTAAATTTATTATATGCCACTCCATTTAAATTTTAGGTTTCTTTAAGAAGTCATGGGAAACTTTTTGTGTCCCCTTTCTCCTTATAGCATTTTAACATATTTTACTATGGAAATACTTTCATCTTCAACCAATTTGTACAGCTTTTATATTTGGACAAATTGTAATAGTTACACTGTATTATTGTTTAGTTGCTAAGTTGTGTCCAGCTCTTTTGCGACCCCATAGACTGTAGTATACCAGGCTCCTCTGTTCATGGGATTTCCCAGGCAAAAGTACTGGAGTGGGTTGCCATTTCCTTCTCCAGGGGATCTTCCTGACTCAGGAATCAAACTCATGTCTCTTACATTGTCAGGCAGATTCTTTACCACTGAGACACCTGGGAAGCTCAAATACTAACTTCAACTAACATATCAAGTGACAAATTTAAATAACAGAAATAATTTTTGCTACTAGATAATTTAACTCTTTGAATCTATAAAACTAGGTATATGATAAATTAAAAAAATAAAAGAATACTCTCTCACCATTTGGAGAGGTAGTTTCCTCATACTAATATTTACATGAAATTAAAATAGATCATTTGGGTAGAACCTGAAAAGATTCATTCTATCACCTCTATGTACAATCTGATGAAATATGGGATATTGCATTGTCAGCCAAAAGTATGTTTGAATAATCTCATTGTGACAAGAAGTCACAGTAATATTTTATCACATGGCATGGAAAATACCTTCTTACACAATTAACTGGACTTACATAAAACAATGTATTTATATATAGCTCTGGTAAAGCTTTTTTATTTATATGTAAGGCATTAATTAATTGAGTTAGCAAGAATACACAGAACTATACAAGAAAGATCTTCATGACCTAGGTAACTACGATGGTGTGATCACGTACCTAGAACCAGACATCATGGAATGCAAAGTCAAGTGGGCCATAGGAAGCATCAATATGAACAAAGCTAGTGGAGGTAATGGAATTTCCATTGAGCTATTTCAATTCCTAAAAGATGATGCTGTAAAAGTGCTGCACTCAATATGCCAGCAAATTTGGAAAACTCAGCAGTGGCCACGACTAGAAAAGGTCAGTTTTCATTCCAATCCCAAAGGAAGGCAATGCCAAAGAATATTCAAATTAATGCACAATTGCACACCTCTCACACACTAGAAATGTAATGCTCAAAATTCTCCAAGCCAGGCTTCAAGAGTACATGAACCAGAAACTTTCAGATGTTCAAGCTGGATTTAGAAAAGGCAGAGGAATCAGAGATCAAATTGCCAACATCTGTTGGATCACTGAAACAGAGAGAGAGTTCCAGAAAAATGCCTTATTGACTATGGCAAAGCCTTTGACTGTGTGGATCATAACAAACTGTGGAAAATTCTTAAAGAGATGGAAATACCAGACCACCTGACCTGCCTCCTGAGAAATCTGTATGCAGGTCAAGAAGCAGCAGTTAGAACTGGACATGGAACAACAGACTGGTTCCAAATTGGGAAAGAAGTCAAGGCTGTATATTGTTGCCCTCCTTATTTAACTTATATGCAGAGTACATCATGTGAAATGCCAAGCTGGATGAAGCACAAGCTGGTTCAAGATTTCCAGGAGAAATATCAATAACCTCAGTTATTCAGAGGACCTGACCTGCCTTTTGAGAAATCTGTATGCAGGTCAGGAAGCAACAGTTAGAACTGGACATGGAACAACAGACTGATTCCAAATAGGGAAAGGAGTACGTCAAGACTGTATATTGTTACCCTGGTTATTTAACTTATATGTAGAGTACATCATGAGAAACACTGAGCTGGATCAAGCAAAAGCTGGAATCAAGATTGCCAGAAGAAATATCAGTAGCCTCAGATATGCAGATGACACCACCCTTGTGTAAGAAAGTGAAGAACTAAAGAGCCTCTTGATGAAAGCGAAAAGGAGAGTGAAAAAGTTGGCTTAAAATGCAATATTCAGAAAACTAAGATCATGGCATCCATTCCCAGCACTTCATGGCAAATAGATGGGGAAACAGTGGAAACAGTGATAGACTTTATCTTTTGGGGCTCCAAAATCACTGTAGATGGTGACTGCAGCCAAGAAATTAAAAGACACTTGCTCCTTGGAAGAAAAGTTTAATATGCTAGACAGCATATTAAAAAGCAGAGACACTACTTTGTCAACAAAGGTCCATCTGGTCAAAGCTATGGTTTTTCCAGTAGTCATGCATGGATGTGAAAGTTGGACTATAAATAAATTGAGCACCAAAGTACTGATGCTTTTGAACTGTGGTGTTGGAGAAGACTCTTGAGAGTCCCTTGGATTGCAAGGAGATCCAATCAGTCCATCCTAAAGGAAATCAGTCCTGAACATTCATTGGAAGGACTGATGCTGAAGCTGAAACTCCAATATTTTGGCCACCTGATGTGACGAGCTGAGTCGCTGGATAAGACCCTGATGCTGAGAAGGATTGAAGGCAGGAGGAGAAACGGACAACAGAGGATGAGACGGTTGGATGGCATTGCCGACTCAGTGCACATGAGTTTGAGTAAGCTCTGGGAGTTGGTCATGGACAAGCGAAGCCTGGTGTGTTGCAGTCCATGGGGTCGCAGAGTCGGACACAACTGAGCGACTATACTGAATTATTAATTAATTTGCACCCAAGTCTCAGTAATGGGAGCTTTACATTCAGCTTAAAGGATACTTTCTCTCTCTATTCCTGTTTCTCAATGCCTTCTGAAGTTTCTTTTTATCCTCAAACTAATATTCCCATAGTTATGTGGTCCTATTGTAGGCAGAATCTAAGATGGCTCCCAAGAAATCTGCTTCATGGTGTAATCCTTTGAAATGCAGGAGTCACTTGAATATGATGTTTTCTCTCCCCTAACTATGTTATATTATTTTGCTTCTTGTAGTCAGTTGAATTTGAGTTCACAGAAAAGGAGATTATTCTGGGAGGGACAGAGCTAAGTAGGCAAGCCCTTTAAAGTGAGAGTAATTCAAAGCAACAAACATGGTCTTCTGCTGACCCAGAACAAAGCAAATGACCATGCTGTGAACTACAGATGGAAGAAGCCGCACAGCAAAGACCCGAGTGTCACGTGGCAAAGGCCTGTAGGTTCTGAGAATATACCTGAGCTGACAGCTACAAGTGAATGAGGGCCCTTTTTCTGCAGCTTCAAGGACCTGAAAGTTTTCCAACAACTTTACTTGGAAAAGGACTTCTATCTCTAAGTAAGAAGTCAGCACTGGCTGATATCACGATTTCACCCTAGTGAGGCTCTGAGCAGGGTCCAGCCGTGTGTACCTGTACCTCTAACCCACAGGAATTTACATAATACATGTGTGCTGCTTCAAGCCATTAAGTTGGTGGTAATTTGTTATCCAGCAATAGAAAACTAACAGTCCCAATGCTTTACCCAAGTTGTAGGAAATTTTGTTCTCTATCCAAAAAAAAAAAATTATAATAATAAATAAGTATGGAGTTTTAGAAAAAATTACTAATTTTAACCTACTCTATCTGATGAAATCACTGATAAACTTACTGTTTAAAATTGAAGAAGCATAGACAATCATCTAAAAACTGACAGTTTTGGAAGAGAACAACAAAACAGCGTACATTTGGAAATCCTAGGAAATCACTGTCTGATGCAATTACCGATAAACTTACTGTTTAAAACTGAAGAAGCATAGACAATCATCTAAAAACTGACAATTTTGGAAGAGAACAACAAAACAACAATGTACACTGTTTTGTTGTTCTCTTCCAAAATTGTCAGTTTTTAGATGATTGTCTATACACTAAGCCTGCACTTAGATGATTTGAGCATTATAAAGTGGTGAGGCCTTCTTAGAAAACTCATCTGTATATGCACATTTAGTTATGATGAATGTTAGAGTGCAATATAATAGAGGAGAGCAGATAATTTATAATTAAAATCACATATTTCCGATAGACTAATGAGCCTTCAAGATCTTCAATGGATACTTTATTTCACGCATTCATTCAGCAAGAACATTTTTATGGGGCTATTGTATTCATGGTGCTGACCAGAATTTTAACACTGGAGGGAGAAAGAAGCAGAAAACAGAATCCTCATTCTCCAGAGTCTATCACATATGAGAGACATTAGGTTGGCCAAAAATTTATTTTTTTTTAAGTAAAAATAAGAGACATAGTTTTCATTTTCACCAGGAACATTATTGACAAACATATTCACCATTTTGTTCCACTACCTTCTGCCATTTTTCAGGGAACTTCATAATTCCATCTCCCCAAAACCTTTTATCCTTTTGAGCAAAGAACAGTTCCAGGTTCCTTGTACAGTCTTCCAGGGAATTTAATTTTTTTTTTTTCCATTAAGAGAATTTTGTAAAGACTAAAATAAATGGAAGTCTGAAGGTGCAATGTCTGGTGAATATGGCAGATGCACCAGAACTTCCCAGCTAAGCTGAAACAGGTTTTGCATGGTCATCAGAAAACATGTGATCTTATGCTATCCTCATGGAAGATTATGTGTTTTCTGTGGACTAATTCTGTATGCTTTTCAAGTGCTGCTTTCAGTTGGTCTAATTGGGAGCAGTACTTGTTGGAATTAATCGTTTGTTGTTTCAGAAAGAGCTCATAATAGAGGACTCCCTTCCAATCCCACTATATACATACCATAACCTTCTTCGAATGAAGACTGGCCTTTGCAGTGGTTGGTGGTGGTTCATTACACTTGCCTGCCGATTTTTTTCATTCCACATTATTGTACAGTACCCACTTTTCATCGCCCGCCACAGTTTGTTTTAAAAATGCAATGTTTTTGTTATGTTTCAGCAGAGAATCACATGTGGAAATACACTCAAGAAGGGTTTTTTCACTTACGTAGAGCCCAAACATAAAAGCAATTAATATAACCAAATGGTGCAAATGATTTTCAACACTTGATTTGGATATTTTGAGTATGTCAGGTATCTTCCACGCAGTGTAATATTAGTTGTTCTCAATGAGTGCCTCGATTTGACTGCTACCAATTTCAACGGGTCTTCCTGAATGCGGGGCATCGTCCAGTGAGAAATTACCTGCTCAAATATTCAAAAACCACTTTTTTGACATGTTTGATCAGTCACAGCACCTTCTCGATATACTGTACAAATCTCTTTGAATTTCAGTTGCATTTTACCTTTCTTGAAATAATAAAGTAGGATGTGCCAGAACGTTCCTTTTTTCCTTCCATCTTCAATATTAAAATAACAATAAGAATCAAGAAAAAAATTCAGACATTCAAAACAGACAAAATCTTAGGGTATCCCACAAGAAAAAAAAAAGTAAGCTTTAAAATATTTTCTCTTTGCTCTTTAACCAATTTTAAATTATATGTCTGGGCTCCTGATGCGCTTATACCTTGAAAGTCCAGGCATTTAAAAAGAGGAGGATCTTCTCTGTCCATCTTTCATTATTTCAGATTGAAATGGCAAAGTGCCTAGATACCATACGTAAGTGCCAGAAACAGCATTAAAAATCTGGCTCTTGTTAAATGCCTTCGAAGAAACTCTGCTTTCATCAGGAAACAGCAATTACATGGATAATATGGCCTGCCAAGTTTTATTCTAGAGATGGGAAATGTTCCACAGTGTGTATATTTTCTTTGCATATCTTTACACTTCATACATACCAGTTTGCACAGAAACATGATAAAAAATATGTAGATACAATCCAGTACAATGTATGTTGTTATTTATTTATTTGGACACATTCTTGTAGTCAAGTAGGATAAAAAATAACTTTTCTTTTTCTATTTATTTTCTTTAAAAATTTAGCTCATTCTTCAGTTTCCTTTTTCAGAGAATTTTAAGCAAGGATCAAATGGCAAAGAATCTGCCTGCAACTCGGGAGATCTGGGTTGGATCTCTGGGTTGGAAAGATCCCCTAGAGAAGAGAATGGCAACCCACTCCAAAATTCTTGCCTAGACAATTCCATGGACAGAGGAGCCTGGTGGACTACAGTCCATGAAGTCACAAAGAATCGGACATGACTGAGTGACTAACTTTAAGAATTTTACTGGTAAATCATACATCTATGACCAAGATTGTTACTTTGGGAGTAGTTATTTGATTTGGTTTTCTAGCCTTTATCCCCAAAATTCCTGTGAAATGTAAAGGCTTGAAGAACCAAACTATAATATTTCAGTCTTGTGAAGAGTACTAACTACAATCACTCCTAAAAAGTTCCAACAGAAGAGTAATGGAAAGAAAACTAAATTTGGGGTCTGGATTTCAAGGGTTTTTTTTTTTTTCTTCAGTTCAAGAACTTTTTAATTTATTTGCATGTTGAAATTTCATTACTTCACATGTAAATTGAGTTACTAAACAAATGCCCTACATTTCTGACAGTTATATGATGGCTACATGCTATAATATATATCAAAGTGCTTTGTATTAAACAAATCACCATCCAGAATGTTATCAATATTGCAGTGTTATTTCAATCAGGGTCCTGAGGCTACTTCTGAAGGCAGTTTTCATCATCTTCAACTTTGTTTTGTTGTTGTTGATCAGTCACTAAGTCATGTCCAACTCTTTAACTCGAGAAAAAGCATAACTGCTTCTCCCTGTCCCTCTACTACTGATTATTTTCAGGTTATCTGTCAGAGCCTTTTAAACCCCATTAAAGTATTTCCTCACTGGGCAAGCTTGTTTTTATTCATAACCTCAGGTTTTTCTCTTCACCTACAAACAGAATTCAACTTTATCAGGAGCTTTTTATGATGATAATGTGGCACATTCCTTCAAACTTAGAGGTATGGGATTGAAAATTATGCTAATATATAAATACAGAAAACATGTGAAAGATGGAATGTTTTTATCTGCCAGAACTCTAATCCTAAAGAGATTGAATAATAAGCTTTTCAGAGGAGGAAAATATTGTTAAACATTAAGAGGCAAAGGAATAAAAAAATAGTGAAATGGGGAAGCAGGAAGATCATTTAACTAGAGGTTCTAAAATCCAAATATTCCACTTATTATGAAATCATGAATTGATGCTTTTGGCAAATTAAACATGTCTAATTTGATCTTCTATGAAGGTGAGGTAAGAATATACAAGAACAGGCCACAAATGTTTGCTTTAAACTATAACCATTAAGAAAATTAACAAAGGGGATTTGGATGCTTTCCTGAAATCATATATACAAATGTAATTTTATTTCAGAAAATTATTAACAATTGAATTTACTTCTAGATAATTAATATACTTACTCAAACACTAGGGGACAGAATTTTTGAGATTTTGTAATGCTATCAAACCAGAAGAATGTATTTGAAGAAAATCTAAAAGTGTATCTGCAATTTCACAGTTTTTGACAGATACACAGATTGCTGTAACATTTTTGGAAAAGAAGATTCTGGGTTTAGCAGGGGAAATCACCTATGTAACCTACAAGTTGCCTAACAAGAGATCATCTTTGCACAGTCATCTTCAGTGACAAGGAATTTACCACTTCTCAAGGGAAGCCATCTTTTCTTTTTCTAAGAGCTTTATTTATTTATTTATTTTTTAATGTGGACCATTCTTTAAAGTCTTTATTGAATTCGTTACAATATTGTTTCTACTTTATGTTTTTGTCTTTTGGACAGAAGGCATATGGGATCTTAGCTCACTGACCAGGAAGCAAGCCCCCTACTCCTGCACTGGAAAGTGAAATCCCAACCACTAGAATGCCAGGAAAGACCCAAGAGAGGCCAAATTGTTTCCAGTCAACTATCATTAATATTAAGTCCTTCTTATTACCAGCAAAAATCTTTTTTTTTTCTTTGCAACTTCCAACCTGGCTGTCCTTTAAATCTTTAAAGAACTTTCCCTCCCCTCTTGCATATGACAGTCTTTATATATTTGAAGATATCTTCTTCTTCCTGAACTATTTTCTCACAAGACAAATATGTCACTTTTTACAAATTATCCTTCTTTTGACTTGAAAATAGGAGTCTGAACCATACCAGACACTCTCCTTGAACAAATTCCAGTGTCAAAATGTCTCTTAAAAAACAGTAGCCAGAGTTCAGTAGAACATTGTCAAGAACAAAAGATCTATACACAGAAATCCTATTGCATTCTTATATACTAATAATGAGAAAATAGAAAGAGAAATTAAGGAAACAATTCCATTCACCATTGCAACGAAAAGAATAAAATACTTAAGAATATATCTACCTATAATATATATATAAAACTATAAAACACTGGTGAAAGAAATCAAAGAGGACACTAATAGATGGAGAAATATACCATGTTCATGGATTGGAAGAATCAATATAGTGAATATATTTTCAATATAGTGAAAATACCCAAAGCAATCTACAGATTCAATGCAATCCCTATCAAGCTACCAATGGTATTTTTCACAAAGCTAGAACAAATAATTTCACAATTTGTATGGAAATACAAAAAAACCTTGAATAGCCAAAGCAATCTTGAGAAAGAAAAATGGAACTGGAGGAATCAACCTGCCTGACTTCAGGCTCTACTACAAAGCCACAGTCATCAAGACAGTATGGTATTGGCACAAAGAGAAATATAGATCAATGGAACAAAATAGAAAGCCCAGAGATAAATCCACGCACCTATGGACACCTTATTTTTGACAAAGGAGGCAAGAATATACAATGGATTAAAGACAATCTCTTTAACAAGTGGTGCTGGGAAAACTGGTCAACCACTTGTAAAAGAATGAAACTAGAACCCTTTCTAACACCATACACAAAAATAAACTCAAAATGGATTAAAGATCTAAATGTAAGACCAGAAACTATAAAACTCCTAGAGGAGAACATAGGCAAAACACTCTCTGACATACATCACAGCAGGATCCTCTATGACCCACCTCCCAGAATATTGAAAATGAAAGCAAAGATAAACAAATGGGACCTAATTAAACTTAAAAGCTTCTGCACAACAAAGGAAACTATAAGCAAGGTGAAAAGATAGCCTTTGGAATGGGAGAAAATAATAGCAAATGAAGCAACTGACAAACAACTAATCTCAAAAATATACAAGCAACTTATGCAGCTCAATTCCAGAAAAATAAACGACCTAATCAAAAAATGGGCCAAAGAACTAAATAGACATTTCTCCAAAGAAGACATACAATTGGCTAACAAACACATGAAAAGATGCTCAGCATCACTCATTATCAGAGAAATGCAAATCAAAACCACACTAAGATACCATTTCACGCCAGTCAAAATGGTTGTGATTCAAAAGTCTACAAGCAATAAATGCTGGAGAGGGTGTGGAGAAAAGGGAACCCTCTTACACTGTCGGTGGGAATGCAAACTAGTACAGCCACTAAGGAGAACAGTGTGGAGATTCCTTAAAAACCTGGAAATAGAACTGCCTTATGACCCAGCAATCCCACTGCTGGGCATACACACCGAGGAAACCAGAATTGAAAGAGACACATGTACCCCAATGTTCATTGCAGCACTGTTTATAATAGCCAGGACATGGAAGCAACCTAGATAACCATCAGCAGATGAATGGATAAGAAAGCTGTGGTACATAGACCCAATGGAGTATTACTCAGCCATTGAAAAGAATACATTTGAATCAGTTCTAATGAGGTGGATGAAACTGGAGCCAATTATACAGAGTTAAGTAAGCCAGAAAGAAAAACACCAATACAATATAGTAACGCATATATATGGAATTTAGAAAGATGGTAACGATAACCCTGTATGCGAGACAGCAAAAGAGACACAGATGTATAGAACAGTCTTTTGGACTCTGTGGGAGAGGGAGAGGGTGGGATGATTCGGGAGAATGGCATTGAAACATGTATAATACCATATGTGAAACTAATCGCCAGTCCAGGTCCGATGCAGGATACAGGATGCTTGGGGCTGGTGCACTGGGATGACCCAGAGGGATGGTACAGGGAGGGAAGTGGGGTGGGGTTCAGGATGGGGAACACGTGTACACCTGTGGCAGATTCATGTTGATGTATGGCAAAACCAATACAATATTGTAAAGTAATTAGCCTCCAATTAAAATAAGTAAATTTATATTTTTAAAAAAAGAACAAAAGATCTAAAACTGTAAAACCCCTAGAAGAAATCAAAGAAAAATCTTAATTTTGGCCTTGGCAATGAGATTTCTTGGATATGACAAGAAAAGGATACTCAACAAAGACAAAAATCAACAACCTGGACTACATCAAACTAAACTATTCTTCACAGCAAAGAAAAAACCAAGGCCAACATATAATGTGAGAGAAAATATTTGTAAACCATATATCTGATAAGGGGTTAATGTCCAAAATTATAGGGAATTTGCACAACGTAACAACAATGCCAACAACAAAAGAAAACAAAAGATAATTTTAAAATGAGCAAAGGAGCTGAGCAGACATTTCCACAAAGACACAGGACAATAGACATGGTCAACAGGTGTATGAAAAGACACTCAATATTACTAATTATCAGGGAAATGCAAATCGAAATCCACAATAAAATATCACTCCCACTTGTCAGAATGGCTGTTATCAAAATAAAACATAAAAAGCATTCTCCACAAAAATGTGAAGAAAAGGGAACCCTTGTACACTACTGGTGGAAATACAAATTGGTATAGGCACTATGGAAAAGGGTATGGTGGTGCCTCAGTAAAATAAAAATAAAATTACTATTACGATCCAACAATCTACTCTGGGTATATACCAAGGCATTAAAATCAGGATCTCACAGAGATGTCTGCACCCCCATGTTCACTGCAGACATGGAGGCAAACTAAGTCACTCTTGGTGTATAAATGAATAAAGAAAATGCTACATATACATAAAATATTATTCAGCTTTAAAGAAGAAGGCAATCTTGCTAATTTAGACAAGATGGATGAACACAGAGGACAATTTTCTAAGTGAAATAAGCCAGACACAGAAGGACAGATACTACATAGTATCACTTACATGAGGAATCTAAAATATTCAAAGTCAAGAAGCAGAGAGTCTAGTGGGAGGGAAACACAAGAAGTTACTATGCAGAAGGTGCAAAATTTCAGTTATACAAGATAAAAATGTCCTAGAGATCTACAGTACAGCATAGCCTCCTAGTTAACAATATTGTATTGCACACTTAAAAATGTGATGAGGACAGATCTTAATGTATAATGTTCCTATAACAAAATAATAAAAGGAAAAATAGCGAATACTGAGGAACATTTTGGGGATGATGGATATGTAAATCATTAAAATCTATGCCATAAACATATCTGTCATCTCTAAAAGTACATGCTTATCTCAAAGCTCATCAAATTGTATATATTAGACATGTACATCTTTTTTGTATATCAATCATATCAAAACACTGATGAAGTGATTTTTTTTAAATGAGTTAACCAATCCAGAGCAGACTTGAATGATCTCTTTTTGAAAAACTAAATTTTTCAAATCTTTATAGCACACTGGTAAAATTTCATCATAGTGCACCTTTGTAAAATATCAGCCTTTCATTGTGTATGCCCACCAAATATAAGGCAGGTTTCATACCTATCTGTATCTTTTCACTCAATAATATTTAAACAGATAGTAACATCATAAAAATAATCTTAAATCGTATAGTAATAGTTCTGAGATTTTACTAACGTATTTACACTTTGTTTAGAAACACTTAACAGAAGCAATAGCCACGTTATCAAATTGTATCTGGTTATTTATTAGTTATTATCTTAGAAACTGATATCTTAGAAACTTTCTAGTCACAGAAAAATATGCCAAATTCAGTGAAAATCAATTGTTTTTCCCACCATTTGCTTTGGTATGGGATGTTTCCCCTTGTTAATTTTCTCACTAGGGTATTTTCTATATTTATAACCATACCTTTAAGGTTTTAGAGATATTGTGTAAAATAGGTCAGTAAAGCAATTGCATTGCATTGGTGAATCTACCTATTATTTCTATTTCCTATAAACCCATACAAGAAAATGATTATAGGCCCTGGGGTAAATTCATTTTATCATGTTTTAATTTAATATGTTTATGTGTTTGCATGTGCTTTGTGGGAACAGACTAAAATACTAGTAAAAATAAGATAATTAAAAATACCATGTAAGCAATAAAGAGTAAAAATCTGATCAACACAAATCAGTCTACTAGAAACAGAAATCATAATTCTGTGAATGGATAGAAAAGCTATTTGAATATAACTATCAAGCTACAAGCAGTTTCATGCCCATAAATTGTATATGCTATAGATTAAAATGTAAATTATCATTATATCAACTTTAACTATCTAAAGTGAACAAACTATGATCTAAATTTAATGATAAGATCAATTAATTGGTTGAATAATTAATGTTTTGGCCCCCAAATTAAAATTGTAAATATATTATTTGGATAAGGTTTAAAGTAGACTATTTTTTCCAATTATATTAAATAAAACATTTGTCTTGCTAAAGAACAGAAAGTACTGGTAAATATGGCATCTATATTTTATTGATCTGACCAAATAGTTATGGGTTCCATTTGTTATTTTAAATCCATATTTTAGTAACTTTTTATAAATTATTATTTAGTATATGCATATGAAAATAAGGATACTATCATTTATTAAAATAAATACAAAATCATTTACTGCCTATAAAAGAAACATTGGAGGCACCAGAAAGATGCTAATAATAGTAATACATGATCTCTCATCTGTCTCAAGAATATAGTTTCTCCATAAAGCAATCAAGACAATTACCCCATAAATATGTTCATTAATTAGTAGGAGTTTCCAGTGGGAGGGATAAATTCATTTAAGTAGTGTAAAATAAACAAACATATTTACCTGCAAGTGTTATAAATTTAAAATAATAGATCATTTCCAAGTCAGTTATACAGTGTTAGTATAGTTTCTTTTTAAAGTGAGTGTTTTATACTTGAACTTTCAAATTCTTATTAAAGGTGGCATAGCAAGTTGTACATTTTAACAGAAGCTGGTATTGCATGTTTTTGTTTTTCTTTTTATCACTTAAATTGTGGCACTACAATTTGGAAGCTTTGCAGTTTGTTACTCCAAGACAAATCTCACCTAAGAGGATATGGCAGTCTTCCACACTGTGGTCTGATTGCATTAGACTGAGTACAGCTAAAGAAAGAAATATTTTGACAGGGGAGATTGCACTTGAGCACATCAAAGTGTCAGTTCAGATATGTAGCATCTGAAAAGCACCCTCCCCTTTCCCCTGTTGCATGAAATTTGCCACTCTCATTGTCTCTTCCAGATGGTGTGCTGAGTTGTCTTCAGCTTTATTCCTAGAGAGCTCCAGTTGACATCAATCTGTTATGCCATTTTCTTGTAATACTAATGTGGCTTATTTATCAATGCCAATTAATCAATGGCACAGAACGGGCTCTTCCTTAGAAGCTAATGTAGTTTCTTTTATTTATTTTTCTTAATATTCAAAAAGAAATTTTAAAGAGCAGTGACCAGATTGGCAAGTCATACAGCTGGCAGACTGTGGTCACTTAGGAGGCATTCAACTGATGTAAAGGTGAAAGTGTTTATTTAAAAAAAAAAGATTATGATTAAGAACTATGTATGGATATTATGATTTCTAGCAGAAAAGTGTGGATAATTCTATAACACAAAATGTATTTATTTCTTGTCATAGCAAACTCTTGTCTATTTTAATGGCCTGCAAGGAAGAAAAAAATATCATATGAATATTTAGTTTTATATTAGTTTTAGTGGCATCAACGTCAATATAAAAAAAAGATGTATGAAAGGAACCAAATTGACTACAGTTACACTTTATAACTAGGAAATTATTTTCAAGAAAATACGCTGCAAAACAGGATTTGCATAGTAAAGTAACAAATCTTGATATTGGTAACAAATACTCATAGACTCATAAATAAGTACAACGTTTCAAATTTCATTTTTAAAAATGAAAAGAAACATTAAGCGATGTCTAACTGCGAGTTGAAGTCTGAGATAGATTAAATTGTATGCACCAGAATCAATTTATAGGATGAACCAGAGGTATTCAGGTCTCTTCAAGTCTCACTACAATTATCATATTTCTAATATTATTGCTTTTCTGTTATAGAGTATTATAGTTTTCAGGCAATCTGAGATTATTGTAATAGTCAATCTATGAATTTTAGTTCTGGTGAGTTAGTAGTAACCAAACTAAAATCACTTATCTGGGCTCTGAAACTAAAGGCAACAGTCTTATAGATATCAAATTATGCCACTACATATGGAATAAAATAATAGCTATAGAACTAGACACCCCAGATATAAGCAAGGAAAAGAAAAAAGGGCCCAGACTACTCATTAGTAATTGGAATTCAATAAGCAATTATAAAAATGGACTTAATGATTTCTGCTTCTTTCAAGTAGCTTCTTTATCAACCTCATTACAGTTAGCAAAAGCCAGCTATGTATAATGAAAGGTATACTTTGAAAACACTAGAATGGAACACATAATTCAAGTTAATTTAATGTAAGTACTCTAAAGTCAGTATTTTGCACTATCTACTTAATTTTGATTATGTATTCAATCTTCAGGAGAAGATCTAACAATGTAAAAACTTATGGTTCAAACAAAATCGTAAAAGAAATGTATGTGGGGAAAAGGAGAATGGTAGAATATAATTCATTAATAATCAGCACATCAAAAATACTGTATTATACATTAGCAGTCTGAGGTATGTGTAAGAAAAGAAATCACACAATACCTGTTTTTTTCCAATGTATATCAACATCACAAATCCATGCTTTTTTCAATTTTTTGTCACCAAGTTCCAAAGGCAACACAGAGAAGTTTCCAACAAAAGACTGGATTTTACTCCAGAATCTGACATAGAATGAAATCCAGAGGTCAAGTCTGAAGCATTCTGACAAGACATACAACTCTGATCTTGCCTTTGAAAACTCCACAAGGCAGAATTTGAGATCAAAATTTACTAAAAGATAAAAAGTAGGGAAGAGGGCCTTGAGAAAATAATTTCTGCATAATTTCTGCCTCACAGTTACCACAGTCATCCTAACCTGTTTTCTTTTTCAAGTGCTGAAAAAGGAGAGACTAGGAGAAAAGGTGTTCCCCTGACAATCTTATATTTCACCTTAATTTCTTTTATTTAACCCTGGTAATTTCCCTTTTTCAAATTGTATCATTTCCTTCAGGCTTTAGTACTCTTCTCACCTTGAGTCAAAGTGACAGATAATATCTTTTCAAATTTTATCTTTTACAATGTGGTTCAAATTTTAACCATTCCAAAACCCTCTCTGAGTATCTCAATGACCTCTCTCCAGTTGGTCTCCTACGCCTATATCACTGTTTATTGGTAATGCTTAATCTTTTGCCAGCTTGCCTTCTTACACGAGTGCTTCAAATATCTGTGCTCTCTCTTCTTCTAATACCATAATTAATATGGCCTAACTAACATTAATTACTAAATATGCATCATATACTCACTTTTTACAAGTGGTTTACATACTTTTTCTCATTTAATCCTTGCAACAACTTATTACGCCACTTTTATATATTTTAAAGGACTTTCCCAATGTTTGTATTGAACACTAGAGTCAGGAATTGAACTCAAGTCATTTGACTCCAGAACTATCATGAATTCCATACTATACTGCAAGAAAAATCCCACCAAAAATGCTATCCTTTGCATGTTAACATGGCCTAAACAGTACAATCTAGGAGCTCAGTTATGTTCTGTGGAATTCAGTTCCAAATCTTTGTCAAGAAACTAGAGTTTTTTAAACTGGAATAGCTTTCTCTTTCTATCAGACACATAGAGTTGATAATTAAAGGGTTTAAACTCCATTATTCTTTACTGGGGAATGTTCATAACATGGCACAAAGGAAATTCTTGACTTCATTATGCTCAACTTTCATACAACTTGTACATTTGTAGCTGTGACAGGTAACACCCCTTACCACGTTCATACTCCAAAATTATACTTCCTTTGGTTGGCTGGCAAAGGAACATTTGGGAACTGTCATATGAAGTTGCTGCCTGCCTGTACACCATTCTGTCTGGGGAGTTAAGAAATATTTTTCTACATGTCAATAGTAATGATTCAATTATTTGAAGATTATCATTTCCTATTCCGGGCTTCCAAGATAGCACGAGTAGTAAAGAATCTGCCTGCCAATGCGGGAGACACAGAGATGCATGTTAGAGCCCTGGATTGGGAAGAGCCCCTGAAGTAGGAAATGGCACTCCACTCCAGTATTCTTGCCTGGAAAATTTCCATGGGCAGAGAAGCCTGGCGGGCCACACAGCCCATGAGGCTGCAAGGAGCTGGACATGACTGAGTACAGTAGCACATTTCCTATTTTGTCAAAATAGAAAACCAGACACAAGTGATAAGACTGATAAATCTAAAGTTTACACAGAGAAAAAAAGATGGAAACTATTAGAGTGGCTAAAAGCAGCACTTACAGCCTCAGTCAAATAGTCACTATACTTAAGCTCCAAACAGAAGGGACAAAAGGAAATTGAAAGAAATTGAATAAATTCTTGAAAACATCAAAGTATTATCTAAAACTAAGTGTAATCAGGAATTTTAAAGTATTCATTAGATTTTGAGGAGTCAAGTAAAATCCTTATGCAACTACTAAGTTCAGGTTTTGTAACCTGGTACAAGAAACAGCATTGCTATGCAGTAAAGACAGTAATTAGACTGAATTGTGTTGCTTCTTTCATTTACTGTTGCTATAGAATTTGTCAAAATGACTTAATTTCTCTGAAACTCAGTTTCTTCTTATTTTATTTCCCTTTCTTGTTGACTGATGAGTCATGTGAAGATGAAACTTTAAAAAAAGTATATAAATTATTAAGCATTCTGTATACGCATAGCTGTGTGTGCTATTATTAAAGGCATTATAATGGCTTTTAATACTCATTGAATGCTCATTTCAGTGCTCATTGAGCACCACCACATAACATATGTAAAACATCTGAAATCTATGTGATTTCAGTAAATGTGTGATTTTAAAGAGTTACCTTACCATCTTTTAGAAGAACATTTTCTTATTATTAAACAGATATATGCTTATTGCAGAAAATTTGAAAAAGTCTGGAAAAAGATTTTAAACGTAAATGTAATTTATAAATCCTTGCACTAGTACTATACCAGTATATTATTTTTTGGGTGTGTTTCTGTGTGAATATGTATGTGCCAAAAACTTTAAAATGTTGATTGCATTGACAATATAAATTGGTGTCTTGTATTTTCTCTTATCATAATATTAATATTTCCTTTATGCTTTTCAGTAGTTCTGAAAAATCTCTTAACAGTCAATTTAATAATAAAACATTCAATTAATTAATGCTATTTAATAATTATTAAAATATTTTATACTTTTGTAACATTTAATAATTTTAGTGATAGTTAAAATATTAATTTTAATAATTAAAATATTTTAATAATCCAATCATAATAAAAAGCAAACAATCAAGTCATGTCTTTTTTCTCCACAATTTAATCCCATTATTACTGAAATAAGCTTTGGAATAGTTCACTGACAATATCAATAATAATAAACCCATATCTGGCATAATTTCTTATAATTCACTATATATGATAACAGCAACAATTTTAAAAAGATCATTCCTGAGCCTTAAAAATCTCTTCCAGGTAACCATACCTGGTAGTATTATTTCCAGTTCTTCACTTGTGATTTTTACATTAGATTTAATTTGACTGTAAAAGGAAAAATTACATTGTAAAGACACAAGAAAGGTCCTTATTATGCAGAAACATCCTTAGGATGGCATGAAGCCTGACAGCGATTGCTGCTTCCAAGAACTTAAGGAAACAGCCGCTACTCTGGAAAGATAAATCTGTATGGGGATGTGAATCTTATAGTCAGGCCCTTACCTCTTATCCTCATCTGAACCTTATAATACCAGCTGGTCAAGAAAAAAGAAACAGCTCAGAAAGCCTTCTCTTCTTGTACTCTCTGAAATACTTTTGCTCCTTCCTGACTATTTACAAAATGGAAGTATGAGAAAAATTCAAAGGCAAATAATATATTAAATGTTTTCCATGGCTGAACAAAACATTGTTTGGCTGTGACTTTCATAGGCTATAGGAATCCTGAGTCAGTTTTGCATCTGTCAGTGTTCCTTTGCAAATCTCAAGAGAGCCTTTAAAATGAGATAGAAGACCATCCGTTGAGCTGGTTTGAATATACACTGTCTCTGAGAGCTCTATAAATGCAGATTACCTGACCTCTCGGGGTCCTTCTCAGAATTCCATGCTCTGAATATGGAAATGACAGTTGACATGTATCTGTAATACAGCACTCAAAGAAGTTTAACATAAGAGGACTAATTTATGTTAATAAGATCATCAGCAAAGAAGAGAAGTGCGAATTGCTTTGTTTTAAAAGCACGAATTAATTGGATTAATATTTCATTTTAAGCAGCTTGCATGTAGCTAGATGACTAAGAAATGTGTATGAGGTGAAGTAATATTCATTGAATGTACTCTTTCTCCTTAGGAAAGAAATAGTGAGGATGTTATCTATATTTTAATAACAGGAATCAACATTGCATTCCATTCACTTATTCAATAAATATGTATTGAACACAATTAAATGAAAGACACAGTTGAGTTTATAGGAGATGAAAAGATGAATGAGATATAATGATAGAATTACTGTCTTCAAGTAGCTTCAAGTTAATGTGAGAATATAGATATTCTCATAAGATAGAGGTGTCATAAGGGAAGTAGCTAGAAAGTTATAGGTGTGTAGAAGATGAGAAATAATTGACAGTTCTGGAATAAGAAAGGGCCTTTTGAAGAAAGTGATACTTCAGCTAGGATCTTGAATGGAATTAGAAATGTGAAGATGAAAGAAAAGAATTCAAGAAGAGAAAATATTAAGAAAGGCAAGGAAATCTTTAGTATAAACATACAAAGCAGCACAGTTTCTTTGCTTTCTATGGGACTAGATTTCTGTAGTTGCTCAGTAAATTGTCACAAGATTTACCACCTAAACTCCTTAAGCCTCAGTTTCCTCAACAAAAAGAAACCAATAGGATTAAGTGATTTATAAAGTTTCTTCTGGCTCAAAACCTTGAAAATCTGTCATTTAAAACTCAAGGTGGGGAGGGCAGGAATAAACTGGCAGTTTGGGAATGATATATATACATTACTGTATTTAAATCTATAATCAACAATAACAAATCAACAAGGACCTATTGTACAGCACAAGGAACTCTGCTCAATATTTTGTAATAACCTAAATGGGGAAAGAATTTGAAAAACAATAACTACATGTATATTTATAACTGAATAACAATGCTGTATACCTGAAACTAACAGGAAATCATTAATCAACCATACCCCGATATAAATTGACTTTTAAATCACTTTAACTTGGCTAGCAATTACTTATTTAAATAACTTTAGGTGTCAATGGATTCCTAGAAATTAAATGATGCACAGTTTGTGAAAAGACAAAAGGAAGAGATAATTCTTGTTCTACTACTGTTCATTTAAATTATGAAGAGCTACAACACCTTTGGAAGTGCACCTGTATGCCATAGTTGCTAACTCTAATGGGATATTTGTTGTGCTTTCTCTGCCAAAAAAATTTTGTATTATGAACAGACTGTTAACATAAAAAAAAAAAAAAGTTAGCGTTTTTCTCCTATCCTGGGGTTTATGGTTGAAGATTTCTAATCAGTGTTGTCATCTTTCTAGAATATTGTCTTTTATTTAAAGAAATAGAAATCATTGTTGCTGTTCAATTGCACAGTTGTGTCCAAATCTTTGGGATCCCTTGGACTGCAGCAGGCCAGGCTTCCTTGTCCTTAACAACTTCCTGGAATTTGTTCAAACTCATGTCTATTGAGTCAGTGATATCATCCAACCATCTCATCCTCTCTCGTCCCCTTCTACTCATCCCTGCAATCTTTCCCAGCATCAGGGTTGTTACTGATGAGTTAGTTGCCTCTTCCTATCACATGGCCAGAGTACTGGAGCTTCAGTTTCAGCATCAGTCCTTCTAATGAATATTCAGGATCGATTTCCTTTAGGATTGACTGGTTTGATCTCCTTGCAGTCCAAGGGACTCAAGAGTCTTCTCCAAAGCCACAGTTCAAAAGCATCAATTCTTCAGCATTCAGTTTTCTTTATGGTCCAAATCTCACATCCATACATGACTACTGGAAAAACACAGCTTTGACTATATGGAATTCTGTAAGCAAAGTAATGTCTCTGCTTCTTAATATGCTGTTCAGGTTGGTCACAGCTTTACTTACAAAGGGCTAGTGTCTTTTAATTTCATGGCTGCAGCCACCACCTGCAGTGATTTTGGAGCCCAAGAAAATAAAGTATGTCACTGTTTCCATTGTTTCCCTCTATTTGCCATGAAGTGATGGGACCAGATGCCATGATCTTCATTTTCTGAATATTGAGTTTAAGCCAGCTTTTTCACTCTCCTCTTTCACCTTTATCAAGATGTTCTTTAGTTCTTCTTCACTTTCTGCCATAAGTGTGGTGTCATCTGTGTATCTGAGGTTACTGATACTTCTCCGGGTAATCTTGATTCCAGCTTGTGATTCATCCAGCCTGGCATTTTACACTTTGTACTCTGTAAATAAGTCAAATAAGCAAGGTGACAATATACGGCCTTGACATACTCCTTTCCCAATTTGGAGGCAGCCTTCTGTTCCATGTCCGGTTCTAAACGTTGTTTCTTGACCTGCTCACAGGTTTTGCAGGAGGCTGGTAAGGTGGTCTGGTATTCCTATCTCTTTAAGAATTTTCCACAGTTTCTTGTGATCCACACCATCAAAGGCTTTAGTGTAGTCAATGAAGCAGAAGTAGATGTATTTCTGGAACTCTTGTGCTTTTTCTATGATCCAATGGATATTGGCAATTTGAGCTCTGGTTCCTCTACCTTTTCTAAATCCAGCTTGAACATCTGAAATTTCTCATTTCATGGACTGTTGCAGCCTGGCTTGAAGAATTTTGAACATCATTACTGTGCTAGATGTCAATCAAATGCATATGTGCGGTAGTTTGAACATTTTTTGGCATTGCCTTTCTTTGGGATTGGAATGAAAACTAATCTTTTCCAGTCCTGTGGCCACTACTGAGTTTTCCATATTTGCTGGCATATTGAGTGCAGCACATTAACAGCATCATCTTTAGGATCTGAAATAGCTTAGCTAGAATTCCATCACCTCTACTAGCTTTGTTTGTAGTGATTCTTCCTAAGGTCCACTTGACTTTGCACTCCAAGATGTCTGGCTCTAGGTGAGTGACCACACCATCTTGGTTATCTGGGTCATGAAGATCTTTTTTGTATAATTCTTCTGTGTATTCTCACCACCCCTTCTTAATATCTTCCACTTCTGTTAGGTCCTTACCTTTTCCATCCTTTACTGTTCTATCTTTGCATGAAATGTTCCCTTGGTATCTCTAATTTTCTTGAAGAGGTCTCTATTCTTTCCTGTTCTATTGCTTTCCTCTATTCCTTTGCATTGTTCATTTAGGAAGGCTTTCTTATGTCTCTTTGTTATTCTTTGGATCACTGTATTCAGATGGGTATATCTTTCCTTTTCTCTTTTGCCTTTTGTTTCTCTTGTTTCTCAATTGTTTGTAAGGCCTCCTCAGACAGCCATTTTGCCTTTTTGCATTTCTTTTTCTTAGAGATGATTTTGATCACCACATCCTGTAAAAGGTCACAAACCTCTGTCCATAGTTCTTCACTACTCTATCATATCTAATCTTTTGAATCTATTTGTCACTTCAACTGTATTTAACTGTAAGGGATCTGACTTAGGTCATACCTGAAAGGCTTAGTGGTTTTACCTCCTTTCTTTAAGTCTGAATTTTGCAATAAGGAGTTCATGATCTGGGCCACAGTCAGCTCCCAGTCTTGTTTTTGCTGACCGTATAGAGCTTTTCCATCTTCAGTTGCAAAGAATATAATCAACCTGATATAGGTATTAACCATCTGGTGATGTCTATGTGTAGAGTTGTCTCCTGTGTTGCTGAAGGAGGGTGTTTGCTATGACCAGTGCATTCTCATGGCAAAACTGTTAGCCTTTGTCCTGCTTCATTTTGTACTCCAGTGCCAAACTTCCTGTTACTCCAGGTATCTCTTGACTTCCTACTTTTGCATTCCAGTCCTCTATGATGAAAAGGACATCTTCTGTCATTCTTGAGAATGCACCCAAGTACTGCATTTCAGAGGAGAAGGCAATGGCATCCCATTCCAGTACTCTTGCCTGGAAAATTCCATGGACGGAGGAGCCTGGAAAGCTGCAGTCCATGGGTTCTCTGAGGGTTGGACACGACTGGGCGACTTCACTTTCACTTTTCACTTTCATGCATTGGAGAAGGAAATGGCAACCCACTCCAGTGTT